>NC_045626.1:91057867-91361825 GCF_009829155.1 Mustela erminea | reverse complement strand
ATAGGCTCCGTGCGCGAGGGCTGTGCGAAGTCAAGCCCTGTGAGGCGCACCAGGAACAAGCCGCAGGTCGCTGGTGCTGCAGAAACGCTTCCTTGCAGATGCAGTCACGGCAGCGGTCAGTGACGCGGCCGCTCTGCCCACGCTGACAGGAAGCAGGGACCCCTCGGGGTAGGGTGGGCAAGATGAAGTTCACGGAGTCAAGTCAGTGGGGAGGGGGCTTCTGGAATGAAGCCACGAGCGGCTCCACGGGCGCACCGCTCAGTGAGACAACCCTCACTGGTGAAAATTAGCCTAGAGAAACCCCAACCATTGAAAATCTTTGCAAGTTTTCCTAAAGCCAGACAACAAATCAGGAAAAACTGACTCAAGAAAACCTACTAAATTTGGTAATACCAGCGGGTCCATGACTCAAGCATGACTTGCTCCACCCCAAAGGGACCGGCCTCCCCGCACTGGTCCCCTTGGAGCTACATACCTCACAGGGGTGGGCAGCCGGCTCCTGTGGAAACCGTCCCAGGCAAGCGCGACAGAGATCCGAGCGCCCTTCCTCCGTCCAGCCGCAGCCCAGAGTGTGTGGGACCTGCCCCCACTGGGACTCGCGGAGAACACAGCCCTGACTGCCCTCCCCTAAGGGCACTCACAGGGCAGAGGCCCTACACTGCGAGAGGCGAGCTGCCCACCCCACCCAAGGCCATGCTCTGATGCTGGTGTGCCGTCCCCGACAAACGAGCCACCGTCCCTGCCCCAGCTCCGGAGCGGTGCTTCCAGGACTCCTCCAGGTATGGGGGAAATAGACCATTAGCTCCGACAACTCCAGCGCACTCTCCATGGGAACGGATGTGATTTGGAAAAGCCTGTCCAAGCCCAAGAGTATCTGGCCTCTTGGAAGTATGTCTTATGAAGAAAGATCACATCCCACCTACCCCTCCTGCCCCATCCCACCCCCTCCCGCCCCACCCCTTCCCCACCTACCCCATCCTATCCCATAGTAGTAGCGGTGCTTGCTGTCCTCTGAGCCAAAGACCTTGATCACCATGCTGTAGAGATGCAGCCCTTCCACCAGCATCCACGCGAAGGCGCTCAGGAAGAAGTAGTGCAGGAACATGGCCAACACCCGGCAGGGGACCTAGGATCAAAGACGCAGAGGGCCATCTCTCTGGGTGTGAGCCATGGGCGGTTCCTGGCATCCTGGGTCACGTGCCTCACCCCCCCCCCAAGGGCCGGGGCCCAAGCTCCCTTTCTAGTCCCCACAGTTTGGATGGGACCTGCGACTCTGGCACAGTGATTGGCTCAGGAGAGAGCATCAGCATCTCCCTGCCCTTTGTACTGGGGACCTAGGAAGACTTGGAACCCCAGAAGGGTGAGGGCGAACACTGAAGTGGCTTGGGGAAGTGGTTTTAAACCCAGCTGGTGGGAAGGAGCAGCAGACTCGCGCTTGCTCCCACCAGGAGAGGAGGCGGCTCTGGGGAACAGAGCAGCAGAGGTGGGCGGTCCTCTACAGCGGATTGGCTCAGCCTGGCCACGTGAGCAGACCGACCCAATGGGGTGGGCTCTGGGGAAGGGGCGGAGCCGCCAGGGAGCCAGCCTTCGAGCTTGGGGCTTCGCGGACACGTGTGCCAGGCAGTTGCCAGTAGGTCCCCAAACCCGACCTGTACCGGGTCTGGCGCGCAGAGCCCGTATCCACGTGGGGCCGGGAAGGGGGCGCCATGATGGGAGGGAGGAAAAATAATAATACGTTTAAATAACACCTTCAAGAATTAAAATAATGGGGCGCCTGGGTGGCTCAGTGGCTTAAAGCCTCTGCCTTTGGCTCAGGTCGTGGTCCCAGGGTCCTGGGATGGAGCCCCGCGTGGGGCTCTTTGCTCGGCGGCAGGGAGCCTGCTTCTCCCCCTCCCCTCTCTCTGCCTGCCTCTCTGCCTGCTTGTGATTGCTGTCAAATAAAATCTTAAAAAAAGAAAGAAAGAAAGAAAACCCAAAAGATTCCATCAAAAATTACTAGAACTAATAAATGAATCAATAAAATTGCAGGATACAAATTCAATGTATGGAAATCTTTTTTAAAAAATTAAAATAATGAAAAAGAGAGAAAAATTAAAGAATTAAAGACAGAGCCCCAGCTACGGCGTGATTTCTGTTGGGCACCCCAAGCTCTGCATCTCAGACTCCCCGAGATACCAGCTCATTCTCAGGACAGCATCGTGTCCCTGGCACCTGGTTTCCCAGGTGCAGCTGGAGGTCCCTCATCTGCCCCGGGCGTGTGTCAGGCAGGTGTCCCGTGCCCAGTGCTCGTCCCTGCAGCCCCTTCCTAGGGGCGCCACCGCCCACCAGCGGCTCTGGGACCGGCCCCCAGGGCACACGGTGGGACCCCATCCCTCCCAGAGGGGTTCGGCACTGTACCGGCCGCATCTGCATCCTCCGGAGGCCTGATGGAAATCCGGAATTCTGGCCGCACCCAGAGCTACAAACCCAAATCCGCGTTCTAAGGAAAGCGGAGGGCAGACGCATCCAGAGAACACGGCTGGCACATGGCCGATCCCTCCATCGCCCATGCGGGGATCTTTAGATGCCGCCCTGCGCCCCTAAACCAGCGAGGGAGGACCACCCTGCAGCCCAGGAGGGTGGAGCTCTCCCTCCGTAGCGGCCCCAGGACCGGCAGGTGGGGGCTGAGGACCCCTCGGCAGAGAGGACCAGAAGCTCTGCCGACCCCCGCTAGCATAGGATGAAGAGCTCACTCTGCCTCAGCCCATCCTGTGTGTCTTAAGACCGCCCACCTCTGCTGCTCTGTTCCCCAGAGCCGCCTCCTCTCCTGGTGGGAGCAAGCGCGAGTCTGCTTCTCCTTCCCACCAGCTGGGTTTAAAACCACATCCCCAAGCCACTTCAGTGTTCGCCCTCACCCTTCTGGGGTTCTAAGACTTCCTAGGTCCCCAGTACAAAGGGCAGGGAGAAGGTGGGCCTGGGTCTTCACACTCCCCTGCCGGCAGCGCCCGACCTCACCCTCCGCAAATGGAAGTAGCTGGGGGTCTGAGGTCCATGCAGCCGTGAAAAGCAAGACTGCAGGGGACCGACCCTTGCCAGGGTCGTCTGTCACCCGCTCCCACATCCAGAAGCAGGAGGTGAGGACAGCACGGCCTCCGCGGGCCTGTCTTCCAGCACCAGAGGGCTGGTCTGTGTCACCTGTCCGCATCACGCTTGGCACCCCATCACGCCCAGAGCGCGAGCTGACACAGCCCATGGGCGGCAGTGGGCAGAGGTCCCAGCTCAGCCAGGCTGTCTCCGGGGCCTCTCCCGGACCAGCCCCTGCCCGACTGTCTGGGGGATGCGGCCTGAATTCTGAGTTGAAGAATCCAGCCGGCGTCAGCCCCGGTGACACCAGAGGGAGGCAGGAGAGGGACGGGTGTGGGGCTACTCACCGTGCCGGGCTTGAAGCTGAAGCTGACCAGCAGGAGGGTCTGGGCCACCAGGACAGCGAAGGACAGGTTGGCGTGGATGTGGTAGCGCTGGTTCCGGATGGTGCTGACGGAACTGAGGGCAGAGGGGCAGGGGTGAGGCCCAGGCCCAGCGCTGCCACCACTGCTCCCTGCCACGCCCCCAAGGGCTGCCAAAGAGGCCTTTTATGGAGCCCATGCAGACGCTATCACTCCCCACTCTCACACCTCAGTGGCTCCCTATTGCTCTAGGAAAGGAACCAGCAACTTCCACCGGCTTCGGCCCCGCACAGCCTGCGTCCTGCTTCCCCCTTCTGGCCCTGGCTGACTGCACCCGCTCCTTGCTCCTGCTGCCGCTCACCATGTCCTTGTCTGGCTTACACGCACCCCAGTCCTTTCCGGGCTGTGGCCTTCACACCAGTTGTGCCTCCCTAGGAGAGGACTTCCGCTGGCCCAGAAGTGTGCACTCCTGGCCCCCCAATCCCCGCCCACTCTGTGTCCTATCCTCAGAGCTGCCCGCCTGGCTGTGGCGGGCTTCCTGAGCAGAGCTGGGGATGAGGGAACCAAGGAACTGAGGTCTCAGCTCAACATTGGTGGCTCGGCTGCCGCCACCCCTGTCCCCCACGGTTCCTGGAGTTCTGAGGAGCTGAAGGCCTCTCCCTGCAGACTGTGCTACGGCCTGACCCGGGAGCCCACAGTCACAGCCAAGCTGGGGCCCAGGTGGTCCTCAGAGAACCAGAGCAGGTGGAGGGGTGCTGGGGTCTAGAAGGAGCCGCCAGAGCATCATATCCTCTGCAGTAGCGGATCGTGGAGGAGAGAAAATCTCCCAAGCCCCACCCCCTCCAGGGAGGGGCCCCATCCTGGATGAAGCAACAGCCCTGAGCAGCGGCCGGCATGTCCTCGAAGTCGTCTGCCCACATGGATAGTGCACACTCCACTTTTCCATCCCAGTTCAGAGAGGGCCTCAGCTTCCACCCTCTCCGGGAGGGCACAGACTCCCTTGAGCTCTGACTACATGTGGCTTCAGCCAGGAGGGGAAGGGGCCTCCTGGGAAAGGGCCTTCCTGCCTCTCCAGTGGATACCTGGGACCCCTACAGAGCTGTGGCTTTGTCTTTGGGTAGGGGTCCTCCTGGTCTGGTCAAGCTCTCACCAGCCCAAGGGCGAGAAACACCCTTATGGAACTTCCCAGCGGAACTAAAGCAGGGTGCCCTCCAATCCCACAGCCCCTCCTGCCTCCCTCCTCCCTTCTCCAGCACCCCAACCCCTCCCTGCACCCCGGATCTCAAGACGAAAGCTGACTTTGGAGCAGCTGTCCAGCTGGAATGCGTCACGTTCAGGCTCTCAGCGAGGCCAGGCACTCGCCGCCTCCCGAGGACACATGCCCAGCGGGCAGCTGAAGTGGGGCAGGCTTGCACTGGCATCTGTCCAAGGGTCCAGACCTCCCCGGACGCAGGAGAGAGAGGAGGATGACTCACGAGAGCATGGCGAAGGTGACCAGCGTGAGCACCAGGCAGACCAGGGACACGGAGCAGCCGATGTAGGTGATGGACGAGAGCGCCACCTGGTGTCCACGCGTGAGCTGTGTGGGAAGCAGAGCAGAGGCGTCCACATTGGTCCAGGTCCCGGAGGCGGAGGTGACCCGTGGAGAGGGTCCCCGGGCTGGTGCACAGCTAACGATCAGGCAGCCGCTGTCCCAGTGTGCATGTGGTGGGGATCACGGGGGCCTGCCCCTCCCCACAGATGCCCTGTGACCACCACCGACAGGGCCAGTCCCTTGGTCTCAGCCCTTGGACTGGCGCTGGAAGGCTTCACCCGAAGGGCTAGAGCAATCACTCAGATTCCTCCACCTCCGGCTTCTGTCCTGCTAATTCCTAACTGCTGCCCTCCCGACCCGTCCCCACTCCCACCACCCAGCCGTGCCTCCGAGTCTACCCTGCAGCACCCAGGTGGGTTAAGACCCAGACCCAGGAGCCATAGGAGTGCGGTAAGACCCAGGAGGGGGACCGACTCCTCCCTGAGGATGCCAGGATGTACACAGCTAAAGTGCCTAGAGCCGAGCCAGGCACACGGGCCGAGCCGTCCTAGAGTTCGTGCGGAGTCAGCGTCATCCCTGACGCCACTAGCACAGAAAGGAACGTGGTAAATGAGTCAGATGCAAGCCATGAGGGACGGTGACACAAGCCTCAACTCTCCTGGCAGCACAGCCGCTCATGGTGGCCCCTTCAGCTCCAGAAGCAGGAGCCTCAGATCACACTCACTTGACCCTGGGCTCCACGACACTCTGCTCCCTGAGCCTCATGCCTAGGATACCAGCTTCCCCACGCACATCCCTGCGGAGCTGTCACTGCTTCCTGCTGTGGCTTCCTCCTGGGTCTGCATCAGAGACCCCGCCAGAGCCCCTCCCCGTCGCCCGTGTGTGGACACCAGGCATCAAGGTCCCTCCAGCCTCGGCCTCAACACTCTGGGCCTTTGCCTCAGCCACGTCTCCCCTTGCCCTGCTCATCAGGATGTCATCGGGGACATAAGGAAGCAGCTCAGGAAGCTTACACACGTCCGGAAGGACTGTGGGCCCAGGAGGCCCCAGTTCCCCAGACCGGGGATGGTGAGTGGATCATGCGGAGCCATCTGGGAGCCAGCGGGACTGCACCTGGGCATGGAGAACTTAATGGGCTTCTCTTCTCCCAGCTCTGTGACTCAGCTGGTCAACGCACTCCCCAGGGCTACGAAACACTTTGGAGCCTTGACTGAATGGAGGTGGGGAGGAAAATCCTGCAGGCCGCAGCCCTAGATGCAGGAGGGGGCAAGCCCCATTTCACCTCCTGTTTGCCCACACCAGTTCCCTAAGCAGAAGGAATGCATGGGGGTCACTGTGCTCCCACAGCGACAACCTCGGCCACACCCCCGGATCGGGACCCCCAGTGTCCCCTTTTGCAGAGGGGCCGGCCGGAGGCATGGGGGTTCATCAGGTAGCCCAGGAAGGCAAAAGCCACCTAGAGCCGCCTCCCCACACCGCGTGGCCCGAGACTCCGGCCCCTGCGATGTGCTGTGAGGAGTGCTCCCCGGACTGGTGTCTCCAGTGTTAGAAACGGGGAAGAGGAGCCGCATTCTCTGCCCCTCTAAGGAACAGTGAGAAATCCTGCAGGTAAAACCCAAACACTTGGCACTTGTCGCGCTCTCAGGGAGAGGAGAGGAGAGGCCGCCCCTCACCTCCAGAGACAGTTCTGGAACAAGTGCTCTTACAGAGATGTTTTTGGAAGTAAAACCACACACAAAACGCCAGCATTAAATGAGAATGCCCTCTTTGCTGTCACAGATAATTGAAAAGTCTCCTGGCTATTACGATGGCCCCGGAGACAGAGGGAAGCATCACATTAAAGGGTTTATGGACATCACAGACCCTCAGCTCTTTGTAGAAACTAAGGTCCACCTCGATGGCACCCAACAAATGGAAATGGACTAACTAGCCATGGAAATAGGAGCACGTGAAGGGTGACAGCCATGCCTGGCTCACGGCACACCTTCAGCCCTCGGCCTCTGGGACCCCCTCTCAGGTCTGGCCCCAAGCGAGGGCACTCCACGTGAACCTCCACGCTAGATCCTTCTCCCTGGAAGATACAGAGCTTGCTCTGACGGACCACTGGAATCCAGAGGTGTCCGCCTGCTGAATGCGGGTGGCAGGGGGCACTCTCCCCTCCTCCAGGGAAGCCACACCTAATCCACACGTGCGTGCCTGTGGCAGAGACAGCTGGTCGATGCCGCTGCGGCTCCCAGGTGCACGGGAGACCCCACACAGCAGGCTCGCAGTGCCCAGCAGAAGCTTCCCACGGGAGCGCTGCAGCCTGCCCGCCACGCACAGAACCCCAGCCTCCGATCCACGAGCCTGCTCCGCCTGGAGCTTCTGATAATGGGCTTCCCACCCTTGCCGCGGACCCATAGCTGCCCAGGCCCACCATCGAGCAAGCGGGAGACCGGATGGCTGAGACAGGAAGAATGTCACAGCTGTCACTGGGCACCTGGGCACGCAGACAGTGAATCCTACAGCTGCCCTGTGGGGGGCACCACTGTTCTCACTTGCAGAAGGAGAGACTACACAGCCAGGAGGGGCAGCACTGGGCTTCCATCTGCCACAAGCACGCATTGAGCACCACTGTGTACCAAGCTCAGAGTGCATGCCGCAGGCGGGAAGCAGGCGAATGCACAGGTGAATGAACAAGGTGGCTAGCTCCTGCTTGGACGAGGCTGAGACAGGAGCCAGTAGGGCCGCGGGGCAGACGGCCTATTGAGGACCAGGATTCGGGTGGTCGGTCTCAATCGGCCTCCGATGAGGGTCCTCTGGGTCCCTCCAGCACTTATCCCCAAGTGCTGCTGGTTCCTCTGCTAACCCAGGCCACACACCCTCTCCTTCTTGATTCCCAGAGCTCCCACCTTTGTCTCGCCCAGTTTCTCCCTGCCCCCCACCCCAGTGTATCAGGGCCACCTTCAGTCCAGTCTCCATGGGCAGGACATCACCCCAGCTCACTCCCTCCATGGCCCCTGTCCTGGATGAGACCCATATTCCTTCCCTCGGCCCTGCATCTCTGCCTCACCGACTGGTGGCCCTGTCAGAGGGCCCATGCAGGAGAGCAGGACCCTCCCAGTGACTTGGGGGATGGGTGCAGGTCACAAGAGTGTGGGAGTCCCTGGAAACAAAAGCCATGAGGCACCGCAGGGAGCAGGCACGGCCTCCATCCCTGTGGGACAGGAAGGTCAAGGAGGGGAGGGAGCAGAGCCAGCAGATGCCACTGGGTCAGGGAACACGGGGACCCAGGTGAGGCCGGGAGCACCCGGCCGACAGCACCGCAGCATCGTACCAATGCCTGTCCCTCATCACGGGCCCGGCTGGGAGGCCAGTTGCCAAGGGAACCTAAGGCTGAGCAGAGTGAAGGACAAGTGAGGTGCCCCGGGTGGCGCACACACACACACACACGCGGCCCTTCGTGGCTGCTGACCCACGTGGCTTTCTCTGCCTCCGCCGCTCACCCTGGCTCTTTCCCAATGCCCAGTCTCCAGGCTCTCGTGAGCCAACATCCCCTCAGCCATGCTCTCTGACCCCAGCTTAGCCATACCCCCTCGCTCGGCTGTGGACAGCAGGAGCCCAAGGCTCCCTGGGCCTCCAGGGTTTGGGGACAGTCCCTTGGCCTCACCAGGTGTAGCTCTGAGGGAACACGCGGCCAGCCTCTGCCTGCATGAAGCCTGGGCTGTAGGCACATGGCGTGCTCCAAGGATGAGATCAAGGCCACAGGCCTGAGGACAGGCAGAAACGAGCTCTCTGGCTGGGTGAGGGGCACAGATTGGCACCCACGGGCCTGCATTGGGGGGGAATCTCCCCCACACTCCCACCCCCTGCACAGAGACGTGGCTCCTATGTCTTTAAGAAGACCTCTAACTTGTCATGGTCAGGCCAGCTACCTCGTTAAAGGAGTGAGCTGGGGCGGAGCGCTGAACCCAGTCACCCCTTCACCCAGGCCCCCAGCCCCTGGGGCCCCCAGCCCCGGGGCACACAGGTGCCCAGGTGCCTGAACAGGCACCACTGAAACCCTTAAACAGCAGGAAATTCCATTCAAGGAAGTGTTAACACAGGGTTGTGGGGAGTGCCATGGAGTGGAAGAAGCAGTCCAGGCAGGAATCACAACAGGGCCTCTCCCTGGGCAGGAGGGTGCGGCCCGCGGTCCCTGGGAAAACCTGGACCAGGGGCTGGAGGTGACACAGCCACTGCCGGGAAAGCTGCCAGCAGCACAGTGAGGGAAGCAGGTGTCTGGCCTTACCCTCTCCCCAGTCTCCTGTTGCAACCCCAGCGGACCAGGACCCTGTTGCAGCCCCAGCGGACCAGGACCCTGGCTGGCAGAGTCAGCCTCCCGGGGTGCAGACCCCAGCAGGGGGAGGGGTGGGCCTGACAGCAAAGGCCCAGCCCCAACACACTTGGGGTCAAGCGTGTTGCACTCGCCCCCGGGCAGCCACACTGTGGGGGACAGGAAGCCCCCAGCCCTGCCCCTGAGGCCGGGGCTGGGAGGCGGGAGCTGTGTAGTCCCTGGCTTTACATGGCAGCAAGGGTCCTGTCAACACTGCTGTGACGCACGTATGTTGTGCTGGGGGAGGCACGGACAGGGAAGACATGGGCCTGCCCCGCAGCCACCACTCGCCGTAGGAGCTGGGCTGCTGCAGGCCCCACACTCGGTAGCTGTGAGCATCTGTGCCCATTTGGAGCTGCACAGTGCCTCTGAGCAATGCCGCCTGGGGACACACTCACAGACACGGGCCTTTCCTGTCTGCCGGGGCCCGGGGGCTGCAGACACCTGACCGCCTACCAGTGGAGGCAGGAGCCATCAGCGGCCTCGTGCTCGGGTTAAACAAATGAGGCAGGCCTGTGGGCTGAGTGGATGGCAACACACAGTGAACCCACGAGGATCCCGCAGAACAGCCTGTCTCCCCCTCAACCCAGCAGCCCAGAGCCTCCTGCCTTGACCCCAAACCAAGCCCTTGGCCTCCTGTCCCTCACAGCCAGCCCTCCCGGATGGAGACACGCCTGCTCCCCCAACCCCAGCGTCCCCACCTCCAGCCTGAGCAGCAATGGCTCCTGAGACTGGCGGGTGGTCAGTGTCCCTCTGCGGGGCAGCCTAGCCCCCAACAGCAGCACAGCACAGCACAGCGTTCTTCCAGAAGTTCAGTAAAGGAGGCACCGTCTCTAGGACCATAGGGCCTGGCCCATGGAAAAGGTGAGCACCCAGCAGCACCCAGCCGGCGGCTGCCCCAGCAGTGTGGTTTTCCTCCTTGATGTTCCTATCCCACGTCCAGGGCCTGTTTCCACACATCCCGGGTGAACAAAGCAGGCTCCCTGTGTGGCTGGGTGCTGAGGGGAGAGATGGAGCTGTAGCCAGTGGCCCAGTGCCCCAGAGAGGCAGCAAGGCCACCAGGGGGAAGGGCCCTGGGAGTCCCGAAGAGAGACAGGCAGGAGGGGGATGGGAGGGGCGGGGAGGGAGCCGCGCGGGAGCACCATCAGCAAGAAGACAGGTCTCCCAGGGCCCAGGACTCCACCATCCCTCAAAAGGATGAATGCAAAGGGGTCAGGGAGTGCGGGAGGCCCAGTCCTGACTCAGGCCTGCCACACCCCAGCCTAGTCCGGCTCTTTGGGGACGTCACCCAACTCCTCGGGCTGGCTGCTCAGCCCCCAGGTGAGACTTGCTCATTTGGATGTCACTGCCACCTTAGTTAGGCTGGGTGCTTGGGCTCAGTTCTTGGGGCTGGGTGCTCCGAGCTCAGTACTCCAGGAAAGTCACAGGTGGGGAGGCCGAAGCTCAGGGCAGGCACTTGCAGAAGGCCACACAGTTCGTCAGGAGAGGGACCCTGAGCATCTGCTGGCCAGGGGGCAGAGTGGGGCCACTGCTGAGTGCACCCCAGCTATGGGGACAGGACTGCACACAGTAGGTTCTCATCAGAAACTGCGTGAGGAAGTGACAGGCACAAGGGAGACCGCCTGAGCAAACCTGCTTCCCCATGGCGAATGGAGCGGGCGCATCTCCACGCAGGCTGGTCCGGGCAGTCAGGGACACGCCCAGCAGGACCACAGAGGTAGCTCCCAGGGGGCATTGGAGCAGCCCCAGCCACGCCCTGCAGTTAAGCTCCCGCACTGTAGCTCCCCACACGCACCCCACCGCCCAGAGCCCGCCAAGCAGCTTCAGGATGCCGCACCAGGTGCACCGTGGGCCCAGGGTGCTCGAGGGGACCCTGAGGGATGGGGGTGCTGCAGAGGCGAGACTCCCAGCACACACGTGCACACACGCCCTGCAGCGCTGGCCTCAGGAGGCGTGGTGTGCCCCCGAGGTGCCCTTCCCTCCCCGCCCTGCGGCTAGATTTAGAAATGCCCAGAAAAGCCTGGAGTTTGCTTCGGGACATGGGCTCCTCTGAGTCACAGACCACAGACTCCAAGGCCTCTGGGGAGGCTTCTTACATAAATTCATGAGGCCGGCTGCGAGCCTGCACACATCATATCCAAGTGGAACTCCGGTTTCAGAGAGAAATACTTGTCTTCCGCTTTTCGCAAAGCCCTGCATAGGGGTATGTCATTTTCCCACCCCAGGAAAGAGCCAGAAAGACTTTTCTGTCCTCCTAGGAGCGGAACAGCAGTGCCCCTGTGAGGAAGGGGGCAGGGGGACGGGGCGGGGGGGGGGCAGTGCGAAGTGTGGGGAGCATAGCGGGAGGTGCAGGGACTGTGGTCAAGTGCAGCCCCCGCCCTGGCCTGCTGGGGGCAGCAGCTGCTTGGTCACGACGCCCCAGGTAGCCCAACTTTTTTTTTTTTAAGAAAAACAAAATTCAAAATTTCCGATAATTTCTTTTTTTAAATATTGATAGCCGAGCTAAAGGAATTGTGCCAACTGGCCAGCCTCCGGACCGGGTTCTGTGGCTCTGTCTTCCTAAGCGGTAACTTGGCCCTGACCCCCGCCCGAGTCTGCCCTGGGGAAGGTTAGGAGCTTCCGGGGACTGGCTTTCCCAGGTGCACCTGTCCTGGCACAGTGCTCCCACTGCCCCCTCCCTAGAACAGATGCCCCTCCTGGGCCGCTCCCAAGGGACCCGCTGGAGGAGCCAAGCCGGGGCGAGAGGGCCTGCAGGAGGCGAGCAGGGGAGCAGCGGCACGGGGAGGCAGCGCACAGAGTGGGGTCTGGCTTCCACCAGCACATGGGCCGCTCTCACCATTGTACAACCAGACTGCCGCCCTGGAGTGTGAACCTGGGGTGGGGTCCCAGAAGCAGGTGGGACTGACTCGTCTCTATGGCTTCTGTCACATCAGCCCTCACCCCTCCAAGTCCTCGTGGTTCCAATTCACCTTCCTAGGAATCCTGTCTCTGAGTCGGTCACTGGGGCCACGGTGGTGGCTCCCACAGGGGCTGCGGTGATCCGAGCCCCACCCCTTCCTGGGTCTGGCTGGGCCAGCCCACCGCAGCAGCCGCCCCTGCGGACCCCGTTTCCCAGTCCCCAGTGCCTCTGTGGGCCAGTTCTGAGAAACAACAGTCCCAGCGCCAGCCTCCTGTCCTGGTCCCCAGTTCCCCGGGAACAGGCCGTGCGAGTCAGCCTCACTCCTTGTGCAGCCGCATGTGGCATCCTGGTGTCCAGAGAGAGGCCTTCCTGGCCTCCCTAAGCCCTAACCCTTGTTCACACACAGTTCACACCGCACACCCTCACATGGCCTCTGCCGGGCACCAGCCCCAGGCCAGTGGCAAGGAGAAGCAGGGCAGCCGGAGGCGCTCTCAAAGCCGCCGTGCCGGAGAGCAGAGGTTACAAACTGCCTCTTCGAGCTGTTACTTTTACTATTTAGTTCCACACAGCTGCACGCACAGGGGCCCAGCTCACCAGCCGGGGCTTCAGTCCAGAGTCTCCCGGCCCGTGAAAGGCCCAGTAAGGTATCTTGGTACATTTCTCCCGATCACACACCGTGACATGACCTCACATAGGGGACCTTACATAGGGGACCTCACATGGCTTCATAAATATGAGGTGTATGGGGACGCCTGGCGGGCTCAGTCAGTTGAGCGTCTGTCTCTTGATTTCAGCTGAGGTCACCGTCTCAGGGTCATGGGATCGAGCCCCGTGTCAGGCTCCACACTCAGCACAGAGCCTGCCTGACAGTTTCTTCTCCCTCTGCCCCTCCCTGCACTTGGTCTCTCTCTAAAATAAATAGAATCTAAAAACAAAACAAAAAAAACCAAGATGTTTGTTCGCTGCTCTGCAACCTATCCTTTCCCCATGACAAAGCCTTGGTGATGCCTCCAGGTCGCCTGCACCATTACAATCCACTCCAACAGCCGCACGTTGGCTCTTGATGGAACATTCTATTAACACAGAGGCGGGGAGGTGCGATGTCCTCCCTGCTGTGGAGGCACCAGAGCCCACGCACTCTGTGGCGTTAGGCCCATTTAACACTTCCATTTTCTGTTACGTCCACGACAAACCAGGCTGGAAATAGTGTTTTACTTATTATCTTGCTTACCGATTTTTGGAATTCCACGATGCAGATCCTCGTGGGTGTACCGACAAGTCATGGTCTGCCTTTCTGGACGTATAGGGACACCACACTGTCTTGACCACGGGAACTTCACGGGGACCCACTCTGTGCCATGCAAAGTCTCTCCTACCCTGTTTCCTAACTTTCTTGACTACGCTCAGAATATTCTGTTCCAAAATTAACCTGAAGATAATTTTAAGGAGATGGTTCCTAACAGAAGAGTAAGGACCACTATTGCCAGCCAGCCACAGCTGGGGTGACCGGTGCTCTGGGTCAAGGGGGCCCCACAAACCAGCTCGTAGGCGACCCCGTGGGGTCGGCACTCCGTGGGAGGGATTTGGGCCTGTTTCCCACTCGAGGAGCACAAAGCGTGTTGTTCCCCACCCTGGGGTTGTGGCTGGCCAATCCCCTCACTCTTGACCAACGGATGGGGACCCCATATCATAGTCCCTCCCACAGAGAAGAGTGAGCAGAGCAAGGCCAGGGACATCCCTCCATGACCCACCCCAGCCACCCCAGGCACCATGGAGAGGGGTTCCACGGAAGCCCTGCTGGGGCGCAGGCCAGGGCAGACCAGCAGAGGGAAGGCGGGTGTGGCCATGAGCTCCGGGGAGAGACCCCAGACCATGACGCCCCCTCCCAGAGGCCCTCGGGAAGATGGAGAAAAGCCATCCTGCTGTTCTCACTAAATGAGCCGAGCCACAGATCGGCATCTGCTGGCGATAACGCCGTCACTGTTGAAACGTTCCTCAGAATGCTCATTTTTAGCATGGGTAATTTTGAATCATTTTCAAATCAACCTTTCCTGGCAATGAGCAGATACGATTTGCTCCCACGAAGTCACCCACAGACTGTCCGAATCTGGTGTCACCTACACCGAGTGCTGACAGATTTGTATCCTAAATGCTCTGTGATGGGTTTTTTTAGCTCCCTGGACTGAGCTGCCTCCCTTCCTCCCCGTCCTGCCAACATCCCAAACCCAACTTCCTGCCCACACCCACCACCCAGCAGCCCCTTCCACATCACAGAGGCCCACAGCATGGACCTCGCTCTCTGCGTGCCAAGGACCCAGAGGAGCCGTCTGGAGGCTGGGCCCCAGCCCCAGCTTTAGGATCTGGAGAGCAGAGCAAAACCTGGGGCTCCCCTGCCCCGGGTGACCTTGGGCAAATCCCCTGAAATGGTAGGACGGCTGTCCTGCCCACACCAGCACTCACACGCGGTCTGCTCCTCTGTGTCATGACAGCCTCTCTGCCCCTGACATTTGGGTCTGAAGCCCCGGCTTTGAGCCCTGGCACTTTTCCCGAGAGCCCCCCACCCCCCCGGCCCCTTGCTGCCATGTGCCCCTGCTCCTTCCTCCCCGGACCGTGAGGCTGCAGCCTCCTCCTGGCAGTCGCTCACCCGCACCCGTCTCAGGGAGACCCTGTGGGCTGGGCCCTGCCTCACACCACCCTCTTGGCTTCCAGGGGGCCCTCGCCATGCACGACAGAAGGTGCTCTCAAGTGCAGAGTGCCGGCATTCCCTCTCAGGGGATGCGTCTGCTGCTTCGCTCCCAAGGCCCAGACCAGTGCCTTAAAGGCCTTGGGTGGTCCTCTCAAACCCAATTCTTCACTGTCGGATGGATGGATGACCCCAGCCCGTCCCCCTCTCTGGGCCTTGCTGTCTCCACTCAGCCACCGCAGCCTCAGATTGTCCCCGCCCTACTGGCACATTCATTCTGCAGGTGGCAGCCTGCTGTGTTTCCCGCTGGGACAGCTGAGGTGGGTCGGTGACTCCCACGTGGTGCCCAGAGGACACGATGGAGGCACATGGGCCGAAGCCCTGGCAGGACAGGCAGAGACGGACACAGGCCTCACGGTGGCGGGGCCGCCACTCCCGCAGCCCGACAAAGGTCTGTGCAGAGCATGACAAGAAGGGATGAGCAGAGCCTGGGAACGAGTAGGATTTCGGAGGGCGCCCCACGCAGCCCAGGTAACTGAGGGCCTCTCCACTTCCAGCCACTCTGGAACCTTCTACTTCACCCCCCCCTTCCGATGTGCCCACAGCACTGGCCCTGGCACTGGCCCACCACCTGACCTCCCTGCAGCTAACGGTACAAAGCCACAGCACACACCCCGACTTGGGCAGCACCAGGCAGAAGAGTTGGGGGACAGGAGAGAAGGGGGTGACAGAGGGCCCGGGGCCGAGAGCCAGATGGGAAGGGGTACCTGGCATCTGAGGGGCAGCTGCTGCCCACACGTCACTCTCACTGGGACTGCCTGGGGGTCGCAGCTGCTGAACACAGATGTTCCCCCCAGGACACAAGGCAAGCTGAGGGCTCACGCCCCTCAAGCCCGAGACAGCACCACGCGTCCGAAGCTCCGCATGCTCTCACTTGAAAGCCTCCTGACCTGCAGGAGCCCAGTTCCACTCTATTCCCGTCGGCGACCCCGAGTGATGGGCCCTGGGTCGTCGGCACACCCTCATCCCCTGGAGCTTAACCGCAGAGTGAAGAGACGCCCACCCCGGCTCCGACCTGTGCATAGTGCTGGCGTGTCTGCGCGGGGAGCGGGAGGGGCCACGGTCTGCCCCCACACCCCCATCCTTCTGGGGGTCTTGGAACTCCCCTCTGCAGTCTCTACAAGTAATTCACAGTCCAGACACAAAACCCATGGCACACATGGCACAGGAAGGAGCCTGTTCGCTGCCTCCCCCGGGGACACCCCAAGCCCAGGCCCGCCTGCAGCAGCTGCTCCTGCTGCCCCTTGGCCTGTGGCACTCTCCCCTGCCTGTCCCCGGTCGCACCAGCAAAAGGCTTCTCCTTCCTCGCTGCACCTGCCACATCACTCCCTTCAATGGTCCTTCACCTGCTGCTGCTTGGAACAACACTGTGTTTGCTAAGCTGTAGCCTGTCTTTCCCACTGGGATATCAACTCCTCAAAACCAAACGTCACGGGCGCCTGGGTGGCTCAGTGGGTTGGGCTGCTGCCTTCGGCTCAGGTCATGATCTCAGGGTCCTAGGATCGAGCCCCGCATCGAGCTCTCTGCTCGGCAGGGAGCCTGCTTCCTCCTCTCTCTCTGCCTGCCTCTCTGCCTGCTTGTGATCTCTCTCTGTCAAATAAATAATATAAAATAAAATCTTTAAAAAAAAAAAAAAAAACACGTCACTGCTTTTCTTGTTTCCAGCTGACCGCCCAGGCTAGGTGCCGAAAAGTACTCGTTGAGCGGCGGAGGAGGAGAAATTGATGCTTGTGTGATGACCCTGGGGGCCACTAGGAGTCGCGCCCCACCAGCCCCATAGTCCTGCATGTGTCAGGGGCTCAGGTGCCCTGGACCTTGGGACCCAGGGCAGGGGTCTGTCTGGAAACAGACGGGCCCCGTGGGGTCGATGCGCCAAGGGAGGGACATAGTGGAGCCCGTCGGGACAGCAGAGGGCTTGTGACCTCCAGACCCCAGGTCATTTCCATGCACAACATGGGGGCTCAGGGCACCTGCCCCTGTGACTCAGGAGGTGGGGGGTGCACGGCTCTGTGGAAGGGGAAAGCCTCTGGCTCCCTGCTCTGTACAGCCCAGCATCACCAAACCCACAGATCTCTAAGAGGAGTCAGAAACTCAGAGTTATAAAAAAGATTTTTCAATTTCTAAACACAGTTTGGGATGAAGTGGGATGTGTCTGTACAGGTGCTTCGCTTTCCAGGGACCTTCAGAGACCCCTGGGCTGACCCCTCTCTCTTTCCCAACCTCCTGAATTTAGCACAGAATTTCATGTTCCACTGGGGTCTAGAAGCCAATCAAGTCATTCCCATGCAGGGCCCAGGGACTGATCATAGTTGAGAAGGGGCATTGGCATTTTTCAAGAGTACTTTTTCGAGTGCCTGGGTGGCTCAGTGGGTTAAAGCCTCTGCCTTCAGCTCAGGTCATGATCTCAGGGTCCTGGGATCGAGCCCCGCATCGGGCTCTCTGCTCAGCGGGGATCCTGCTCCCCCCACCTCTGCCTGCCTCTCTGCCTACTTGTGATCTCTGTCTGTAAAATAAATTAATAAAATCTTTAAAATAAAATAAAGTAAAGTAAAGAGTACTTTTTTTTTCTCTTCCAAGCTTGCCTTAAACCAATGAAACAAACATCTAGCTCTCAGGGCGACCGCACAGCTGCCAGCTTGATACTCTGGCACAGAGAAACCCAGGCAGGAGCGCCTCCTCCACCCTTAGCCCCAGGCTCCAGGGAAGGCCATGGCCCCATCGGAGAAGAGGACAGACACCCCCCCTGGTGTGCGGGGCTCTCCCCCCGCCGACTCCCCCAAAGCACAGAGGCTCCACAGCCCTGGGACTGAAAGCAGAGGACGCTGGCACACCTGCCTTGGGCACGTAGACCCTTGGGAAGTACCGAGGCTCCGCACAGGGCTGCCACAGGGAACTTGAGGCAAAGGTTTTGGTTTTGATTTGGTTTTTTACTAAAAGTGTAGGACGTCACAAATGTCACGCATCACAGGGTCTCCCCGATGAGTGGGACCACCCGTGTGCCCCGCCCACACCCTGAGGTCAGAAGGACACGCTGTCAGGGCTCGGGGACCCGGTGCAGCTCTTACCTCCATCGGCACCACCTGCATCAGGATGGCGAAGTTGGTGAGGTGAGTGCAGCGGCAGACGGAGTAGCTGAGGTTCCCCTCGGCGAGCTCACAGCCCTGGTTGGACCAGATGCCTTCTCCAGAGCTGGGGACACAGGAGAGAGAGGCAGCAGGCTGAGAGCTCAGACGTGCTGGTGCCCGCTAGAAGGACCGTGGGTACCCGCCCTCGACCCACAGCCCGGGAGAAGACACGTGCTCATCCTACGACGCACCAGCCCCACTTCTGGAGAGCTCTGAGCAGCACGCCCGGGGACGTGCCTGGGGACATGCCCGGGGACACGCCTTGGGGGGGCCCTCACCCAGGGCAGGCAACACCACGAAAGCAGCCCAGGGCCCGCCACAGGGTGCACACAGACGTGAGAAAATGCGGCACGTCCATCGCAGACGTGTATCCGCGTGGGGGGAAGCGAGCGCTCGCACCTCACGCCCGGGGCGCAGTCGGGCAGGACACGTGTGCATGAAGCAGAGCGGGACGGCGTGTGCTCCACCGCCGTGGCCCCAAGCGACACGCGTGGTTCCGAGGACACCCCGACCGGCCACCTCCCATGAGAGGGGCTGAGACCGAGCTGTCAAAGGGGTCTTTGCTTTCTTACAACATTTCACTTTTTTACAGAAGTGATTTAGGCCTTGTGTTACGTCGTGGCGTCGCCGCCTGGCCGGAAGTGGCTGCCGGCAAACGGGCTCAGGTGTTCACTGTGGTTTCCTCCTACGCTAAGAACATCAGGGATCATCATTTGCTTCCGTGTCTCTCTGTCTTCTCAAACTCCCAAGATGTTTCCAAGACTCTTTCCAGAAACGACACCTTTGAGTTATCAGCAAAGACAGACGTTCATTTCAACCGAAGGCTGGGCCCTCGGGGAAAGCTTTTATGAAGATAAGCTCATGCAAGGGCAGTGGTCTCTCTCTGTGGACGCAGCCCATGAGGGATGTGGCTGGCGGCACTCGTTTCGGCCCCCGAGGTGGGCGAGTCCCTGCGGCGACGACGAGGTGTGACTGCGTTCTGGTCGAGGCCTGGCTGCTGTGGAAGCCGAGGGGGGAGCGGGGAAGGGACAGTCAGCCACGCTGGCTGCCGGGCTCCACGCAGCTCCTCTGTCTGTCTCCCCAACGCAGACGCCACACTTCCTTCCACTGGACACCAACCTGAAGCCAGCGGGCACTGGACCACACGAGCCCGGTCACAGGGATGAAGGGCGCATCTCTCCGTACACACACGGCAATTAGGAATTACAAACCAGGAAGGTCACATCTTCCCAGATGGAACCACAAAGGTGTGGTGACACACGCACTCGCCAGGGCAGCTGAGCCCCAGGTGGCACCGCCTCCCGTGGGGGAAGGACCCACTTCCCTGGGGCAAGCCTGTCCATGAAGGCTCTGCCACGTGAGCCAGGCCAGGCAACACCGAAGAACCTAAGACTCACACGACCCTGTGACCTAGAAGTCCGCGTCGGAGCAGAAGCTGCCCACTCGCACATGAGACTAAAGTGTGGGATGAACACGATCAAATCCGACACAGCAGCTGAGGCAGTGTGGGCCGAGTACAGCACTGAGTGTGGCGGGATGGGACGAGGAGCACGGATCTGAACAAGACCACGGATTTTTGTTGAACGTAATTATAACTCACATTGAAGTTATTGAAAAAACACCTCAAGCCGTCCGTGCTGTGGCCTCCAGAAGGGCATGGAGAGGGGTCAGGAAGGAAAGACGGTCCATGGGACACTTGCTCGTACTTTCTAGAAGAGTAACGCGCCAATGTATTCCCTGTACCACTTCCTAAAGTCTAAAGTGAGCCAGCATTCTCAGTGCAGTGAGGACATCTTTGAGAAAATAAAGAACATTTTCTGAGACAAACAGAAACTGGCAGCAGACTTGCGCTGAGGTTCAAGGAATATGCTGGACAGAAATTTCAATCTGCTGACAGAGCAGCTGGAGTGGATGAGCTGTCTTATTTTCAGTGTCTCTAAAGGGCAACTGATTGAAGCAAAAACTCCAGCAAGGCGTCATGTGCTTCCGGCGTCTGCATGGTCCAGGGAGCGACCAGAGCGGGACACGGCCCGACGCTGCTGTGATGTCGCAGACCACATGCTGAGTGGTGTCCTATCACTGGAGCCAGATGCAAGGAACCAGAGACACATATACTGGGAACCCTGGGACAGCCGCTACGGAAGATCACAGGGCAGCTTAGAGGTCAGTCATGGCAATAAAGCAGCGTTGTGACATATGTCTTGACTCCAAGTGATGTAAGAAAAGAGAACAGAGGAGACAAAAAAGAGATGAGGAAATTTGAAAATAGGCAGTAAGACGGCAGCTTTCTGCCCAAACACATCTGTAAGCACATTAAATGCCAATTGTCAAAACCCACCAGTCAAGAACAGAAACGCTCCAAAGGGATCAAAAAGCAAGATGCCACCACACGTAACCTAGAAGAGACTCACTTTAAGCACAAAGGTGATACATAAAGAGGTTGAAATGTAAGATAGGGACAGACACAGCATCCAAGCACGGAGTAAGGGAGCCAGAAGGGCTGTTGTCAAAGGTAGGCCAGGTGGGACTCAGAACGACCAATATTCCCACCAGGACAGGGACACGGAGCAGTAAGGGTCAGTTTCTAAGAACACGGAATGATCCTAACTAGAAAGGCTACTAAAAGCACACCCAAACCTGGAGAAATCTCAGTGGAGAAACAGATCCCTCACGACACGGAGACGCTGCCACCCTCTCCCGTGAACCAGTGGGACCAGCGGCCAGAAAGTTGTAAAGTCACAGAAAGCCCGACAACCTTTATCAACATGACCTCGCCGGATGTATCAGACCCCGCCAGGAGCGACAGTCTTGGAGGAAGCAGGGCGTTCACCAGGACTGAACACAAGCTGCGTCATCACACAAGATCTTAGAAACTTAAAAGAACTGAATTTTTTAAAAAACTGAACGTTTTCCTTCCTGTCTTCTTGTCAACAGAAATCGATCACCAGTCAGGAGCGGAGAGATCTCTGGAAAATCCCCAAGCAGTCAGACTAACTGATGCATTTCAAAGCAGCACGAGGCTTGAAGAGGAAGCTATGGAAAAGGCTAGAGAACATTTCATGAAAATGAGGGCCACGTGCCGACACTGCGGGACTCAGCCCAGTCAGCATCCGCAGGAGACGTGCGGCCCGAAATGCCTGCATCAGAAACCGTCGGGGCGGGGGGGTGGGCGCCTGGGTGGCTCAGTGGGTTAAAGCCTCTGCCTTCGGCTCAGGTCATGATCTCAGGGTCCTGGGATCAAGCCCTGCATTGGGCTCTCGGCAGGGAGCCTGCTTCCCCCCACCCCTCGCCTGCCTCTCTGCCTACTTGTGATCTGTCAAATAAATAAATAAATTAATTAAATCTTTAAAAAAAAAAAAAAAGGAAGAAGAAAAGAAACTGTCAGGCCTCCGCCACCGCGGCCCGCGCCCTCAGCAAACGGCGCCCCGGATAAGCAGATGTGAGTAACTGAGGGACAGAGAGATTAAACCAGTCTGTGGAGAACAGAAATGCAGGGGAGAAAAACCAACGAAGCCAGAAGCCGTCTCTTTGAGAAAGACAGTGAGGCTGACAAACGTCCAGTACGAGGGACTGCGGAGGGAGAGAGGGACACAGCTGGCAGATACCCAACGTGGAAGGGGCGCGCACACAGGCCCCCCACAGGAGCGTGGGCGCGGGGCCCCCACTGTGCTCGTGCTTTAACCACACTGCAGACAAATCCTCCGAAAACTCAACTGTCCAAACTCACAAAGAGGTAGATGGCCTGAGTAGTTCTGTGTCAACCAAAGACACTCCATGGTGGCCAGAGGCTAGCCAACCACAAAACCAGGCTCAGGCGGCCTCAGTGGTGAGTCCGAACGAACGCGTGGGGAAAAAACAGATGCATTCTGTAGAAACTGTCTGACCCGTACCTTTCACGAGGGGACGGCTGCCCTGGTACAAAAACCAAAGACGTGACAAGACAAGAAAACTGCAGACCAGTGTTCTCTGTGAACACAGATGTGACGTCACCGCCTGCAGCGAGTGACGCTCAGATCACCTTGAGCAAGTGGGCTCTCCGGGACGGCAGAGCCGGTGCACACTCAGCCACACTGCCACCACCCAGATGTGTCCCCGGACCAGAGGGGCCGCCGCAGAACGCCACCCGGCAGTGAACCGTAGCAGGGAGCCGTCAGCACAGGCAACAACGCAGGGTTGTCACGCTCCATGACTCCATGAAGTCAGACACGACACACACGGTGGCTCCGTCCATGCAGCACGCTTGCAGACGTGGAACCGTGTGGGTGGAAGACATGTCTGTGGCTGGAGTCCACAGACTCCACAAGAGCTGGAGTCCGAGGAGTGGTGGGGAGTAGGCCCGGGGATCTGGTGGGGTTGGGCACTGGCCTGCATCCTGACTGCGGGGCTGACACCGCTGGACTTGTCTGTCCAAACCCCTAGAGCTGCGGGACCAGCGTGCCTATCTCCGATGGGCGCTACTTGCTAATAAAGAAGTCCCTGGGGATGGGGACAGAAGTGTCCTCATGCTACACGCTGGGTGGTGGTAGCCCTGGGAAGTGGGGGCAGAGAACGGAGGGGACAGAGTGTTCTTTGACATCATCTGTGATGTCTTCGTTGTTTTATTCTTGAAAATATAAACACGCTGATCAAGATCAATTTGCGGCAACAGGGAAGCGGTTTTCAGAGTATTCTCTGTACTTCTCTCTGTTCGGAAGACGTCTTCAAAAATAAGCGCCAGCAGCGTGTTCTGTTGCTACCAAACTCTGTCTGCCCCGCTCCATCCATAAAATATTTCCCTGAGATCAATGCCCCCAAATTAGGACGACCCTTTCTAGACGGACGTGTCCGGCATTCGTTTTCATAATTTGCAAAGAAATGATGGGCTGCAGCCGGCTGAGCTCGGCCACAGCAAAACCATTGCAATTCGAGCACTGGCCATGCGTTCTGCAGGCTGTGGGATGTGTGCACATAAGGGCACAGCCAGAGGAAGGCACTCCCCGCTCCCCGGACCGACAGGAAAGAAGTGGGATTTGCTGGGCACTAGGGGGTATGGGCTGCACTTCCTGGCTGTGCGTGGAGCAGAGATGGGGATCCAGCACACGCCACACCAGCCCAGCACCTCGGTCTGATCTCCTGGTCACCGAGAGTGGGGAAGGGAGGGTTCTTCTCTGACCCGCAGAGCCGCTGAGAAGAGCCTGACCCCGAGCCCTGTCTGCTCCTGATCCTCTCTCATGCTCTCCTACAGCAGCTCCGTGGCCCCGGGTAGGAGGGGGAGGGAGGTTCTGCTTTCTATCCCTGCTCTGCCCGTGGGGGCCACTCACGGGGGACCTCACTCACAGCAGCATCACCATTAGAACTTCATCAGGAGAAGGTCCCCTGATAATGGTGGGTGCCTGTGGAGAGGAGCAGGGCTGGGTGTCCAGCCCAGAGGGGGACAGTGGATTCTAAGTTCCTCGCGGAGGTGCTGAGAAGGATGCCCTGGTCTGTGCCTGTGCTCCCAGAGCTTCAGCAGGGCTGACGTCCGTGCACCCCAGGCAGCCACTGGCCATCGGGGGGCCGTGAAATCCTGAGAGGCCTGCGGGCCCACCAGGAAAGAGCGGCTCACCCAGACCCTCCCCAGTGCGACACCCAACCCCCAGCACAACCAGGGCCCACCTCACCGGGCTTTTGGCGGACCAGGTGAGTGTTCTGAAGCGTGCTGAGTCCTATTAGGTGCTAACATGGCCTTCAGAGAAAACGTGACCCAGCACCCCCTCCAGCCCTCGCCTGGGTCCCAGGATTTGCTGGGCGCTAGGGACAATGCAACCACGTTGTCTCCAGGCGGGTGACTGGATCATAACCTGACCAGGCACTGCGCACCCACCGCCCTGCTCCCCTCCCCCCATCCCCGCCCTGGGGCCGCCCGCTGGCAGTACCTGAAGTCCAGGAAGGCGCAGTACAGGAACAGCTGGTTGCTGCTGTTGGTGGCCTTGCTGCGCTGACTGTGGGACTGAAACGAAAGGGCGGAAATGCTTCATGAGGCCGCTGGAGAGGCCAGGCTCCCAACACTGAGCTCAACACCCCACCCGCAGCCCCCGGGACCTCAGGGTGGTGTTGCAAGAGGCCACAGACTCCTTCTCAGCCCTATCGTGGTCAGAGGGCCACGGCATCCAGCCCACATCACAGTCCCCTCTCCTTCGCCCACTCCAGCCTGGAAGCCAGGGCTTCTGTCTCAGGGCCTTTGCACTTGCTGTGTCCTCCCTTAAGGATGCTTTTCCCCCAACACATGCCCCCCATTTACCGTGGGTCTATGTGACATGTCAGTCGCAGTGGCGCCTTCCTGCCGCTCCAACAGCAGCCCGAGCAGCCCGCCCCTTCCTCTCGCCTATGCTCTTTCCAGCCTTGCTTGCCAGGCAGGAGGACACGCCTTCCCGTAGCCGCTCGCTCGCTCTCTTACCCCCGGGGAAGCATACACAGCAGGGCTGCTCCGTCCGGGGCACTGCTGTGCCGCTTGTGCCCGGCCAGAGAAGGCCCACAGCAGGCGCTCACTTCAGACTGGTTGAGTGAGAGGACAAAGGAACAACCAAGCGACCGGACCAACCCGTGACCTTGTTCCTAGGACTCTTGTTCTCCCCACAGAGAGAAAACTCCAGGCCCTGGACCTCTCCGCGATGCCAGCTCAGGCCCGCGACCACAGCTGCTCTGCCCGAAGCATGTCGCAAGGGGTCCGCCAGGGGCTACAGCAGGAAGCTCGGGAAGCCGGGGCTGCTCCTGGACACACCATGTCCCACAGACGCACAGTCATAAAGTCAGGACCTCTCCCGCGGCTGCCCACCTTTCCCACCATCTCATGTGCTCCTAAGACCCTACCCCAGCTCTACGGTGGGGCCGCATGGGCCACCGTGGGAGTCAGCCTTCTGCAGGGCAGGGGAGCAATGGGACAGTTCCCTGCCACCTCAGCTCCAGACGTACCAGCTTCTCCTTCCCGTCACATACGCGCCTGCAGCAGCCCTGATGGGTGCCCCCTGCGGCCATCACAAACTCCGTCCTCCGCTTCACACGAGGACCACGGCGGGTAGTCCCCCAGTGCACAACATGGTGACCTCAATGCCACGTCTTCCTGATATCTTGGCAAAACACAGAGTACGTGGAAGTACTTGCTGCATGAGTCACAGTGGAAGTGCCACCTTACAGGCACGGTTTCCGAGGGCAGCAGCACGGCCCACTGCGCGGGGCCGCAGGAGAAGGTGCATCAGAAACCAACTGGCCGTCCTCTCCGCGCACATGCCGCATCAGGGCACAGGGACTGGTGCTCAGGGAGACAGGTTCAGCTGAGCCTCAAACCCAAAAGAAGCTGCAGGGACCACACAGCACAACCCCAGACTCGAGAGATCCTTACTCCATTCCCAGACTCTGTCCAAGGAGCCCGACACAGGACACCGCAGAGTGTGGTTCTCCAAGTGCCGCAGTCAGGAGCCTGGCACGGCCTATCCCTGTGCCTCTCCAAGGGCAGAAGCCAGGGCTGGGGGTGGGGACAGCAGCTTAGGTTTTCACAAGCCCTTGAATTTGAGGCCACCTGCCCCTCCCCATGCCATGTCCCAGCCATCGTGAGTATCACGCTCAGACACGGAGACCCCTCCTGCAGCCGCTTGGGGACAAAGGATATTGTCAGCCAAGGAACCACGACACACAAACCCACCAAATCCGAAGTACTGATAAGGACCAGGTGCTTGCCCCCACCTGGAATCGCCTAGGTGCCCTTGGCCCGAGTGGCCCTGGGCCTGCCCCAGGACAACATCAGGGGTCACTGTGCATGGACGGGCATACCTGTGTGTTCCCATGCGACAGAAAGGCAGGTGGACACCAGCCAGGACAGGAGGGAACCTGAAGCCGGGCTCACGGAGGACCTGGGCACGGAGGTCTGGAGGAAGAAGTGACGCCACCCCCTCTGACTGCAGCGTGTAGCCGGCTCAGCCCCCTTCTTGCCACTGAGGCCTCGCCCGGTCCCCCTCTGACTCCTGATCCACATTCATGGGGATTTAAAAATCAGCCCGACTGCAGCCCCGAGCACGTGTGTGGTCGGAAGGGCGGAGGTGCAGACGGAGCTCCCGGGGTCTGGAGCCAAGGTCACACCCTGAGTCGGGAACCTCCTGGCCTGGCAGCCGGGGCTCCTCCTGACGCAGAAACAGCAGAGGGCCTCCTCATGTCTGGATGCGCAATCCAACTGGAACAGAGGCCCTCAGCACGTCTCCAAGAAAGGAGGCCTAGAATGTTCCCAGGAGCTTGAGTTGTGAACACATGGGAGTGGTACAGCCAGAAAGAGGAAGGTGAGTCATCGAGTCACGGCCCGATTTCCCGGAGAAATGAGGGAGGCGTTAACGCCCAATGGCCTTGCAAGTGCAGGGACCAGGAAATGGGGCCCAGGGCAGAGCCATCATCTGACCCCTTCCTGTGCCCTGACGATGGGCCCAAGCGGTCAACAGAGACAGGGTCTTCAGCAAAGAGCTTTTCCTGCGTCCAGCCTCCTGACTGCCCCAGACTCACCTCCCTGAGGTGTCACAAGGCCCTAGAGCACCTCCTGCGGGGTTGGAGACTTCCTCAGACAACCCAAATGCTAGGAAGACGTCAGTGGGACTAACCAAGTATTTACTTGTGCTCTTCGTAATCAAGGTACAGAAAGGCACCTGCTTCTCAGGAGAGGAGAAAAATCCATCAGACAACAACCTGTCAATGTTCCTTGCTTGGAAATCTGCGTTTCATCCAGGTGTATGGTTTTTCCTACAAACACGGTGGGGAGCACCTGCCTGTCCCTCCCCCAAGCAAACACACAGAACACTCTATGATTCTCAGTTCTGACCCTCAGCAGAGCACTGGAAGCACTCAGGGCCCCACGCCCGGCGCAGGAGGCAGGGGCTCCGGGATGTGAGCCTGCCCCCCTCTTGCCCCCACCCAGCTCATCTCACCGCAAGCCAGGGGCCAGCGCTCCAAGTGGCCGAGATGTCCCACCGCGGAGGAAAGCAGGAAAAACAGAAGTCATCTTGGGAGACTGATGAGGAGCCCCTTCAACCAGCCTCCAAGTCCCGGGGTGTGTGAACGTGTCTTACCTCTGTGAGCTCAGCAGGCGGACACATCCCCTCCCCAAAACTGCTCACACAGGCCCTGGTGGCTGGGGCGGGGCCCCACGGAGGAGACAGCGGAGGAATCACCTCCAGAAAGAGGGTGGAGGGCAAAAGGTCAGATGGGGGAGGTTTTTGTCTCAATGGAGCAGGGACTCACTGTCCCATGCAGGGCCCAGCAAAAGTGGGCAGCATGGGGAAACTGAGGACACACCCGTGTGCTGCATTAACCATTCACCCCAGGCTGCCTGGGGACCACAGGCGCCCTTGTTCAAGGTGTCAATCAGGTCACCTGAGGACACCCCGAAGGCCCTGACCCAGGCCCTTGCCCTGCCCCCCCTGTCCAAATGCTGCCGGAACGCCCTCCTACCCAGACCTTCCAGGCACATGAGGCCCCTTTGAGCCGGACGTGGCTGGACTCTGGTCTGTCCTGTCAAGGGACACGTCCTGACCATATGATGTAGGCGCCCGTGCGATGCCAGCATGAGCTCATTTTTATCTTCAGGTGACAGCCCAACCCCCACAACCTGCCTCTTCCGTGCACCTGCAGCTAAGCACAGCAGGAGGTCAGCATGTGCCAGGGCCACCTGGGACCAGGGTCAGAGGTGCCACGGAGCCCTGGGGGCCAGGAGCCCGGGGAACAGGGGGCCCGCACATCTCTGAAAACGAGCTTGCCCGTCCTTCCTCTGTCCCTGTGGGATTCTGGGACCCTCAGGAGGGAGCGGCATTCCCAACAGTGCCCTTCCCACATCCTCCGTCCTGAGGACTTGGGACCCTCCCCTGGCAGCTCCGGGTCAGCCCCGCGGGAGAGGACACTGCTGGGACGTCACACGGGGGCTGCCATCAGAACCGACTGCTGCAGCATGCAACCGAGAACATTTTCAAGTCCTCCCCCGGGGCCCAGGTGTCCCCAAGTCCTGAAGTTCTCGGTGAACAAGGCACCAACAGAGCCGGATGGGACCCCGAGTGCAGCACAGAGCAAACCCGGGGAGCCGGAAGGAGGCGGGAACGTGGGCGAGAGGGTGCCTGTGAGCTCGCTCTTGTCCACGTGGGACTTGGGGGCGTTTCATCCCCATGTCATGTGAACGAGCAGCAGAAATTCTTGCTTTTTAGAAAAGAAACTGTTTGTGCAACTGGCATTAAGTCACAGACGCTGTGCGTGTTTGCTGCTGCTCCCAGCGCCCAGCACTGCCACACACATTCGGTCCCAATTCCGTAGATGGGGTCGAGGCTCCTTCCCGGCCTGGAGTGCCAGCATTTCCCTCCTCCAGCCCCGGCCCCTCTGGTTAACCACAGGGACACCAGGGGTCCCCAGAAGCCCCTACAGGGAAGGGCGGCCCCCAGACCCCGGTCTCAGTCCTCTCCGCCCTCCCCCTTCTAGTCCAAGACACGAGGCTGGCAAACACATCCCGACCAGTCGGAATTCAGACAGATTCACACAAGGTGCAACATCTTTCCTCTGGGAAACTCGGGATTCTCAGTTTGATTTCCTCCCATTAGAACACATGCTGCTTAAAGAACCAGGTTCAGTGCTTAAGAAAGTGCCTTCTGTGTGCTCAGAAGCCCGAGATACTGCGGGGCTGACAGGAAGGCAGCAGCCGGATGGCCAGAGCAGGGAACCCAGGAAGACCCCGCACGGGGGTGGGAACATGTGTGCGGCGGAGCGGAGCGGCTCCGGAAAGGAAGCACACTTGTCCCCACACGTGGCACCAGGCCAAGCGGGCACCCGTGCGCGAGGGCAGAAACCCACACACACCTCACCTGAACCCCACGCCTCACACAGAATCGACCGGAGATGGGTCCCTCGTTGAGCGTTAAACAGAAAGTACAGGCCTTTACAAGAGAACACAGGAGAAACCCTGCAGAGCCGGAGCCCACTGAAGAACACTTGGCTAGGACGCCGGAAACAATCCGTGAAACTTCAAGAATGAGTGCACTGGACTTCCTAAAACGACAACCTCCAGCTCGGCGAGACACTGTGTGAGCAGGACACGAAGACAAGCCACGGACGAGCAGCGCACACTTATGAAGCACACGTCTGACCCGGGAGTGACGTCTAGAACGGATTCCCACAACTCAACTCTAAAACACAACACAGAGAACCAGTGAGAAGACGGACCAGGGCCAGGAGGAGACCTCTCCCTGGAGAAGGACAGGCAGCGAGCAAAGGAGCGCCGGGACACGCCAATGCTGCGGCCGCCGGGGACTCGACCGCAGCCGGACAAGGGAAATAAAGCCACGGACAGCACCAGCCGCAGACGACACCCACACCGCGGCCCTCACACCTCGCTGCTGGAAAGGCCAGTGGGACAGGCCCTCCGGAAAACAGTCTGGAACTTTAAAAAAATTATTAAGGATCCTTACCCTGTGACCCTACAGATACACTCCTGGGCGTTCATCCCGGAGAAATGCCAGCGGTGTCTCCAGAAAACCACCCCCCCATGGCTGTTCACAGCAGCTCTCCTTGCGCGAGCCAACACTGGGGACGACCCACACCTCCCACACGCGCGGAGTGGTTGGGGACACTGGAGCCCCCGGCGTGGGGGGTACTGCCCGGCCTCGAAAACCCATCAACCTGACACAGCAACAACCAGGACGGGCCTCAGGCATGCGTGTGAGTGACAACAGCCAGGCCTGAAAGAAAACACGCGGTGCGACTGTCTTCATGGCTTTCTCAGAAGGACGGATTAGGAGATGGGCCGGACCGCTGGTGAGGGTGGGACCGTGCAACAAGAGACAGTTTTGGGGATAACACCAGGGGGCAGCCCGGTGTCTGTGGCGGTCCTGGGAGTCCACACCTAACTCACACCGACAGGCTATACCTGCGTGCCGACGCCCGCACTGGTTCTGCGGCCGCACGCCAAGTTCTAGCGTCCCTAACAGTACCTAACAGTGGGGGAGACCACGTGTACGGCACACGGACCACCTTCTGCCGCCTTTGCAGCTTCCTGTGGCTCTCTCCCTGTCCCGAAATAAAGGGCTTTAAAAGGGTTAAACGGGCATGGGATCAACTCTAACAGAGCCAGGTGTTCCAGCCGGAGGCACACGCGGAAGGGACCGGCCACTGAGCGGGGCTTAGACCTTCAGGCCCCACCTGGCGGAGGCTGCGCAGGCTCGTGCTATCCTTCCGTCAGCCAGCGAAGGGGCCCCAGGCAGCAGACGGTGCTCTCGTCAAGGGAGACGGTGCGACCGACCCTCCCCGGCTCCCCAGGACCTCCTGTCTCTAGTCTGTGGCCCCCACAGAGTACCCCACAGTCGGTCCACCCAGGACCCCGCTCCTTCCCTGGGCTTCCTTCCACCTCCGGGGGCCCCAGGGGCTCTGCACACACCCACGTTTGCATCCTGAGGCGGATTCTTTGTTCTCACTGTGAAGCCCGGCGTCCCCTGTGTGGTCCTGGCCAGAAACAAGGGAAGCTCTTATTCCTTACTCTGCGGAGGGCCGGCCGCAGCGCCCCCACCCCCGGCGTCAGCGCCCACCCTCCACCCACATCAAAGCGGTCAGCCTTTGCTCCTAGCCCTCTTTCTGTGACATTTTTCTTCCCAGACGCCTCTTGCTCATGGAATATTTGTGTTATAAATTGTTTCTCCCTGGACACCTGGCTTGAATCTTTTAAAAATGTTCTGCAAACTTAATTTTAATGTCATCTGTACTGTGATACAAGAAAGAAAAGAATCAGCGCTTCAGCCACGGCTTCAGCCATGGTCGGCTGGCCTCTTGGGGTGGGGCTCTGCCATTGCCTCTGGTCCCTGCACGGTGGGGCCTGCACCCCAGACCCGCTACGCGCGCTTGGTCTCTGTGCAGGTGGAAGGCGCACCCAGCTGTCCTGAAGTCGATCCCCTTGTCGGTTCCCGTTTCCGGTGCCGCATGTCTGAGAGCTTTCCGACAGCCAGGAAGTCTTCCTGGGTTGAAAGCTGCGGTTTGGCCTCTCACACGCGTCTGAAACAAAGGACGGGCGATGGAAACAGATCAGGGCTGCTCCCACGCCTACCAGCCCTCCTCAACTGGGAGGAAAATGGATTGTTTTCATTACACAACGTACAGAGCAGAAATTGCAATATAAAGTGTTAGCTGCCGGATTTGCAGACACTCGGGAAGCTGCGATTATAGGTGTGCCCCAGAGGGCCACGCTGGGGAGGGCCATACATTCACTGCTCTGTAGGTGACGGTGTGAGCTGGAAAGGTTATAAAACTCGGATCAATTTTACAACCTGGTTCTGTGGCCGCTAATGATAATGGGCTGTGTTTGGTATCTTGAACTCCCCCATAAACAACATTAAAAATGATGCTGTTTGCCCTGAAAGGTGCATGGTCTTACTCAGAGCAGGGAGGAACGCAGAACCCAATGCATGCCTTCTAGAACCATCAAGGACACAGGTGCTCAGGGAACCCTCCGTCCTTGGGCTCTGTCAACCCATTTCCTGATTTGCTTCTCTATTTTACACACTCATAAGTAAAACAGCCTAATCCAAAGTTTCCTAAGCTTTAAACACATGGAAAAAAACATCCTTTTTTAATAAGATACTGTCCTCCCTTTAAGTTATCTTTCCACGTGTTAAGACAGCACTTTTCACAAAGGTGGAATCCTGACTCTCAACCAGATCTGAGGTAAACAGCTGTTAAAGGAAATTACTGGACTCACTAGTGAGCGAGGCTGCGGCTTCCAAAGCATCACACCCAAATGAGCCATCGGGAATGTGGAAGGAAAGGAGCAGACAGGACACCGGCGAAGTGACCGACCGGCTGACCGCGCACGCTGGGCAGGCGAGACCTCAGTGCACAGAACAGAGGTTCCAAACGCCCACTGCGGAGCCAGCAGGCAGTAACCCAGAAGGCAGGAGGCCTCCTGACCGAGGCGGACAGAACACAGTTTGTCTGTCCAAGAGCCGCAGGTCCTGACTTCGAGCACAGCCCTGGGAACTTCTGAAATGAACACCTGTCCTCGGAGCACAAAAAGCAGGCCAGAGCCTTTCCAAACCACTGTGTGAGCTTCTGGGGAGAAGCTTTTATTGAACGACACAAACCTTCCTGATCTGGCAGGACGCGCTGGTGGCCGTGAGCAGCCGTGAACACAGAAGCGTTCGGAGAAAAAACAAAGAACACGTTGATAACACATGGGGCATCAGTACGAGGACGAAGAGGCAGCCGTGAGCCCACGGAAGGGAAAGGGCGAGGGACAGACGGGGAGCAGCATGCGCGGTCCTCGTCTGCTCGTGGTGGGGCAGGTGTGATCCCACGGGAGGACCTCAGAGGAGGCAGGGACAGCCCCGCTGGGGGAGGCGCCTGGAGCAGCAGCATGGGCTGGTCCGATCCAGGGCTGGGGGGCCGGATATGAGCGCACGGCCTGGCTGCGTGTATGCACGAGGACTACCGGCCCTGAGCACAGGTGCAGCAGGCCAGGAGAGCCCCCAGGGCTTGTGCTGGGACCAAGCCTGGCGGCCTCGCTCTATCCCCCAGGCCGCTGCAGGTCTGGCAGCTGAGGCTCACAGCCGCGTCTCGCAGGCCCCAACAGCGTCACAGTCCCCATGGCTCCATCCTGTGCGTGACCTCAGCCCCGCCTTCACGGAGCCGGCCTCGCTGAGCCGCCGAGTAAGCAGGAGTCCCGGCGCTGCCTTCCAGCTGCTCACGCCCGCTCCCGCTGCGCTGTCTTGCCGTAGTTCCTCCTCTGCCCTTCTGTCCAGAGACAAGCCCTCACTGCTGGGTCCAAGTTAGTCTGTGCGTTTCTTCCCCTGACTAGTCTTGAGACAAGCAGCCCATCCCTGCTGCGGGAGGGAAACAGGCTCGGCAACACGACACCACCTCACCCTCACCCCCAGGAGCCCCGGAAGTCGTCCCTTGACTCCCCAGTGACGGTGACGGTGACCGTGAACAAGCGCAAGAACTCTGCCTGCGGCCACTGTGCTCTCGCCCCCGACGGAAGGTGTGCCGGCTGCAGAGCACACACTGGGGCCGGGGTCAGGGGCAGACGGGAAGACACAGAGTGGGAATGTGCCGTGACCCATGTTTGGTCGGTGACCCCTGACCTCCAAGAGCCAGTAGCAAGAGATGGAGCACCTCGGGCACCGGCCCTGCCCAGGACTGGACCCTCAGGCAGCTGCGGCCCTGTTCCGTGGCTTCCTCTATTGGACCCCACCAGGCCCTGAGCCAGCGGCTGAGGCAGGAACTTGGTGCCACCAGACACGGGGAGCGGGCTCCAGGGACAACGCTCAGAGCCAGTTGGTGGGCAGGAGGCTCCTCGGCTCTGTTCCTGAGGCCCCTCTCTCCTAAGAGCTTGTCCTTCCTGGTCTGACCAGGGGCCGCTGTGTAGGCAGACCCAGACGAGTCAAGAGGATGAGACCTCCACACAGACCACATAGATCAGGGCGGAGAGGACGGAAGAGGTTGGAGCCGTCCCCTGGCACGGCTTGAGCCCCTCCCCAGGCAGGAGTCCATCCCCCGTCCAGCCGCGGACAGGAGGACGCCCTCCCTGCCTTGAAATCCACGAGTGCCGGTCAGGAACGGCTGTAATGTGTCCACCACCGCCCTGAAGAGCCCACGCTCCAGAAAGTATGTCATTGCCAGGATTTCCTAATCATTTACAGGGAGGTCCCCTGATGGAAATGTACTGCTTAAACACAAACACCCAAGTTCTGTGTCAGATAAAGAGCAGAAAATGACATGGTGCGCACCATTGGCTGCTCCTGGCGTCAGTCACAGGAACGAGGGGTTCTTGCTTTTAGGGGCATAGCTGCCTCGCCCTACACCTCACACAGGTGCAAACAGGTAGGAGCAATGGACTGCCATCATACTTCCGGCTGAACCCCAGTGCTGGACTTGGAAGCAGGCTCGGTTCGCCACTCTGGAAATCTGGGCAGCAAACTGCTAGCTGTGTCCCATGGGAGCAGCTCTGGGACACGCCAGCCACCCAAGGAAAGCAATTCCCAGCTACGTAGGGGGACAGCGTGTCCTCCGAGAACCACATTGGGTTGGCCATGAAGCCACCTTCAGGGACACAACGAGGCTGTGTTGTGGACCACTGGTGGGCCAGGAGCGAAGGCCATCCAGCTGGGACACGCGGGGTCCACTACCTCCTGCACAAATGCCGCCCTGTGCAGCAGAGGCTCCAAGCATTTGCCGACAAAGTCTTTGTGCCCAGTTTCATAGGGACCAGACCACAGGGACAGGAGCAAGCCAAAGCAGAGGAGAGATGACTTCCTGACCACCCAGGGTGACATCTGTAAACCACAGACAAGTGTCACACTTTCTAGGCCATCTGAGTGTCAGTTCAGACCTCCTCCCACCGCACCTCTCACTGCCCTACTTCTGCCTCTGGGCTGGGGGGCTCTCCATCTCGGCACTAGCCCCCAGGAGAGCCAAGGCCATCCCATGCAACGAAACACATCCCCAGAGCAGATCCAGGCTCCCTCCCTGCAGCCAGCATGGCTGCCCGTCACCAGGCCTCCACCTAGCACACAGCAAGTGGCTCACGATAACGTCAAGTGACTCAGCTGTGAAAGTACCCAACCCCGTGACGGGTGATCCTGGTGCATGAGACTGTTGTGGGTGACGCACAGATGGACACTTTGCACGAACACGGGATGATGGCAGCATGAGCATTCCATCCCCAGAATCTGGCCAGAGCTTCTTAGAGAAGAGGGCATCTGGGTTGAAGAAAAGTTTATCAGTGGCAGACAGGCGCAGGGTACGACTGTGCAAGCACCGCGAGAGGCGAACACAGAGGGGAGAGGCTGCGGGCAGCTCAGGCCGTGCCTGGTGCCGCCGGGCCCACGAGCTTCTCCCTGTCCAGGGCCAGCGGCCGCGCCCAGCACTGCGGCACCCGCTCCACACCCTCAGCTGGCGTAACCCTCATGCTGGCCTGCAGACAGCACAGCGGGCCCACCGTATGCAGAAGGAAGCTGAGACCAGAGACCTCAAGGCCCAGCCCGGGGCCACACAGCTGACCTGTGACGGAGCCAGGGCCTGCACACGGGGTTGGCTCTAGGGCCCGTGCCCTGCCCCAGGCAAAGTGCTGGCTGCTGTCTGTGCTCACTGTGCGCACCCCCCGTGCTCGTCCGGCCTCTTCCTTCCCCCACTCCTCTCCCCTCACTCTGCGTCTTTTCTTGCCAGTGGGTGGAAAAGCGCTGGCCCAGCCCAGCATCAGCAAGGACCCCACGCTGGTCAGGAAGCCAGTGCCCCCAGCATCTCGGAACCCTAGGAACCACTCAGGAGGACACTGGGACTCGGCAGGAGAAGGCCAGTCCTCTCGCGGCCTGGGGAGGAGAGGCAGAGGCCCTGCTGCCAGCCCCCACAGGACAGAGCCGGGTCAGGCTCCCGGGCCCCAAACACGGGTTTGTCCCACAGTGTAGAGGAGGGCCACGCCAACATCTAAAAACCATCCCATCCTGCCCAGAAATGAGGTCTGTTTTCTCAGAGAATAAGAGTCTTTTATGTGAACTATAAAAAGTTTCTGGATCAACAACCTATTATCATCGTGGAATAAATTACTGGGACGGTGCCTAGTTCAGCCCTCCACCCTGCAAATCCGAGGAGCGCAGGTCACAGAAACTCCCTCCGGGGCCTGCTTGCCAAGGGCCCCCTCCCACTCCCGGCTCTTCCCAGAGGCCGAGGGTGGGAACCCAGGCAGGCAGGGCACACCCCTCCGCATATCTGGGCCCCAGGCCCGAGGAGACACACGGAGGCTCCCCTCCGAGCCCCAAGGACAGTGGCTGACTGCCGTGCTCAGGAAGCCAGTGCGTCTGGCCACCTGCAGGCCAAGCTGAGAAGAAACACTCCCCCCGGGAAGGGGAGCTCAAGGGTGACTCGCAGCCCCAGCCAGGCACCGTCCACACCCTGCCCACGGCTCCAGACAGGCTGCTGGATGCTGTCTCCGACCTCAGCAGCCCCCCGTCTGCAAATAGTGGCCGTAGCCCTGAGCGCCCAGGTCGGGGGCAGGACAGAGGCCCATGACAGATGGACACCTGTTCTCCCTCATGCAGAGCTAAAGGGTCTGAGCAGCGGCGCGTCCGCAGACACGCCCTTCAGAGGCTCTGGTGGAGGCCCTGCTGCCCCACCCCCGACGTGTGGCACAAAGGTGACAAGCGGAGCACTATCCTGGGCTTGAGGACAGGGTCCAGATCCTGGAAGGGGCCAGGGCTCTGGGACAAGCCTGGGGAGTATTCACCTCCAGAGGCGAGCAGCCCCCTGGGGACACGACCGCTCCTCGCTGACAAAGACCCTGGTTTGTGTGAAGGCAGACCTCTTCCCGTGGATTCGGGGCTTTCACAAACCCCAAGAGGTATGGCACAGCCACGGCACCCCAGAGGAGCCAGGTTAGACAGGAAGGCCCCTCCTGCCATCGCTGACTTCTGTCTGGAGAGGATTCCTGTCCCCCGAACAGGCAGCATGACGCAGCTCGAGATTCGATAATGAGATGCAGTAAAGGTGCCGTTGGCACATCCCACGGCCGGCGGCGGATGCGTGTCTGGCCCTGACATTCTCTTCAGCAAGGAGGGCCGCGTCCTGACGGCTCCCTCCGGTGCCTCCTTGTGTCCCCGGCAGCCAGCACGCTGGTTTTCTGTGCTCTGCGAAGAGCCTGCGCCCCAGCAATCAGCGGGCATCCCTGGGAAGCGTGCCGCCAGCAGGTGTCCCCGGGGGAGGACACCTGGGTCCACAGACCCTTGCAGGAAGCATGGGGCGCCGGCACCTCTGCACTTCCAACATCCTGCCCCGCAACAGGACCGGCACACCCAGAAACTAGAAAGGAAGACGTTTGGGTCAAAATCCCAACTTTGAATATTGGTGACTGCTTCGAAACCATCTGAACTTCAGTGCAGGGCATCCTCAGGCCGAACGTGACACAAGGGTCACCACGTTGCAAGGTCAGCTCCAAGAGTGAATGCGACTTCTCAGCTTCACGGCAGCGTTCCTCGTGCGTGGTCCCTCCCGCTGCCCCGTGAGGCTGGTCCCATGCTGCTGCCACCAGCCCCGTGCCCCAGACAAGTCTCAGAGGGTGGGCGCTTCACCCCACATCTCAGAGTTTGTCCAGGGCTACAGCTGGGGCTTTTCCAGAGCTGTCCGAGCCCAAAACCTGTTGGTTTGCACCCTGTGTCATGGGCCGGCTGCCCACCGGGGACTGCACGATGATTTCATGTCCACACAAGTAGAGAAATGGGAGCATTTTCTGTTTAATTATCACGTTTGTTTCCGCATATATTTAAAAATGTGCACCAAACACATGGGCTTGAAGATATCAGTCTTTACCGCTGCCCCCTTCTCCGAAGGACCGACATCAGTTTAGGAGGAGAAAGAAAAGGAGGTAGGGAGGGGAAGTGGGCGGTGATGACGGCCTCCTCGCCGGCTGCCCACGTCCCCCTGACCACCGTCCCCAGATGCCCGTCAGACGAGCAACAACGCTGGGAAGCCCGTGTGGCCACAGTAGAGCTCCCCACGGAGGCTCTTGAGCCATGTCCTGGCTCTCAAGCTTGGGTTCCGTGGGGCAGGAAGGTGACCCACGGGGTCCACCACAGGGCCAGGCTCTGGAGACCCAGCGGCTGGAAGCTCGGATGTGCGTCACTCTGGGCCCCCTTCAGATCCTCCATCTTCCAAGGGAGAAAACAGACAGAATCCTGGTTTTTATGTGCCCAGATGCTCCCCAGGGTGGTGTGGAAGGCTCGGCGCGTCCGTGTTCGCGGGGAGCGCGCTTGGGGAAAAGCCACACCAAGCAGTGGGCTGCCAGGGCAGGATGTGCCGAGTGTCCCCGGGCTGGGATCCACTGGGAGTGAGAACACCACTTGCCTTGTTCCGCTCCGCGAGCGTGGCCTCAGCCCCCGCAGCTGACAACCGCTCAAGATGCAGGCCTGTTTCTACGGAGACCCTGTGGCAGGCCGGTTTGGACTTGCTCCTGCCCGGGATCCGAGAGACAACAAAGTGGATACTTTGCTGTGCCGGCCCCTGGGGGTGGGGGCTCCCCGCAGGGCGGCTGTGCCACCTCCGAGCTTGCACCTGGCCAACTCTGGACCCCCTGGGGACTCAGAGCTCCAGGCTCAGTGTCTATCCCGGGGGACCTGAAGGGGACCGCTGCTTTTCCAATGACCGTGCCTCAACCTCCCCTCTCCCCAAGCACGGGTCCCCCACCCCATCCTGCGGACTTGGCCCCAGTGCATGCCCCACCTAGCTCCTGCCGCCGGCCACATCCCCTTTGTGAGTGTCTGTGGCATATACGTAGAAATCAGAAAATTTCACATACAAGCAGCCCCTCAGGGAAATGGACAGACTGGGGGACAGGATGTACATGCGCTCAAGGTGGCTGGTCAGCGAGCTGGGGAACCCCTACGATGTCCAGTTTTCTCCTGGTGCCAAGGCCAAGGGTCAGGAACGGCTCTCATCAGAGTAGAGGAAGGTGGGTCCTCTTGGTCACCTGGGACTCAGACCAGGCAGGAGCATGTCCCCCAGGGATCCTAAGTGCCCACATGTGTCCCCTACGGGCCACTTCCAGAGCCGCCCCAGGAGGGCAGGCCCAGCCTCTCTGCTGTGTGGTCTTAGTCCTGGGTGGTCACAGTGGTGCTCCTGCCCTCCCGGGCAGCTCTGGCCAGCACCAGACGCAGGGAAGCGCCCTGCTGCTGTCTGCGGCAGGACCAGGGGGTGGGAAATGCGTGTGAGTGATGCCTGCCCTCCTGGGTGGCCAGGCTCACCCCCGCTGGGGCCGTGAGCTGACCTGTGCTCCTCTGCCTCTGTCCGACGGCTGTCCTGCCGGGCATCCCCCTGCCAACCTCTCCCGCCATGCTGGCCATGAGGGGAGGAGCACCTTCCTCCAAACCTCCCCCAAAAGCCCCACTCCTGGTTGACTTTGTATCCCCTTCCAGGCAAATGTCTCAGGGCATCTGCAAGAACCACACTTACGCAGCCAGCCGGCCGAGCCATCCCCCACGTGTACCGCGTGGCCTGAACAATGTTCAAAATTCTTTGAAAATTGCATATTTAAAAAAATAGTCTTGATTCTCTTAAAAAAATAGGGAAAATTCATCAGCTCTAGTTTAGAACACACATGCGCTCTCCACCAACCACTACACCACTCTGAGATGCCACACAAGGAGACACACACCCAGCAGTCAGAAGGCGACGGGAGGGGAGAGACCCCTGCCCGCCAGGGTCCGGGCGCCCACCGCCCGCCGGCCGTCCTGAGAGCCTGGTGTGCGCGTGAGCCCTCGGGATAGGTGCCAAGTCACTTCAGCCCATTGGCAAGAGCTTGGGGACATGTTTCCGAGAGGCTTAAAGATTGGAACCGAGGAGTCGGGGCCCAGCTAGGGCTGCACGCACGAGCTGCCATGAAAACGTGGTGGGGGCCCCGACCAACCGGGGGCAGCCAGCGGCGGTCCTGCACCCCTGACGTGGCCGATCTGTAAAGCCGCATGAGCTTTGCTGAGGCCAGTGAACAAGGAGGGGCATAAGTTGATGCGACTGGGGGGCTCCGTCGGTGAAGCGTCTGCCTGCAACTCAGGTCGTGATCCTGGGATCCTGGGATCCTGGGATCGAGCCCCGTGTCGGGCTCCCTGCTCAGTGGAGAGTCTGCTTCTCCCTCTCCCATTCCTCCAGCTTGTGTTCCCTCTCTCTCACACACAAATAAATACATAAAATCTTAAAAACAAAACAAAAACAAAAAGAAGGGGAATGAGTTCCTTAAAGGCATCGTGGCTCCTCCCTGCGCCGGCGGATGCAAGCAGACCTCCCCACGGCCACCCTGCCTTGCCCGGGTGTGCAGAAAATAGTGAGCCGGTGCACAAACATTTCCCCTGGGTTGTAACCCTGACACGTAACACGCACATGCCTGTGTGAGGGACTGACAGGTGTGTGGGAAACGGGTGTGTTCTTCTTTTCTCTGACTTCTCTCAACGTTGTTCTGATATAACATCTTCAAGGGCGCCTGGGGGGCTCAGTCGGCTGAGTGTCTGACTCTTGGTCTCTGCTGAGGTCATGGTCTCAGGGCCGTGAGCTCGAGCCCAGCTCAGCGGGCATCTGCTGGAGGTTCTCTGCATCTGCCCCTCTCCCCGTTCACATACGCTCTTGGTCTGTCTCTCCCTACAATAAATCTGTTTTAAAAAATTATGGTTTTTCAATTTAAAAATTAATTTAAAAAAATTATGGTTTTTCAAAACATAATAGCAGCGACACGCTGTTTAAGCGATAGGCTGTTGTAGTTTCTAATCCAGAGTCTCTGAATGCCCGAAGGTGGGTGGTGTTGGGGCCAGCCGCGAGCACGGCCTCCGCGCCTCCTGCAGGAAGGCTCAGGTCTGGTGCAGCGAAATCTGCGGGGGGTGGGGTGCAGGGGCCCCAAAGCTGGGCAGGTTTGAGACGCAGGTGAGGCGGGACTTTACTCCACAGACAGGCGCGTCCCACTGCACACGAACTCGGAGATTTGGAGGGTCACAGGTCTGGCCGCAACCCCGCACCTTCCGTCCTGCAGCTCCCCCTACCTGGCTGTGTCACCTGGAAGACGGCACTATCTTTCCCAGCTCCATGTTCCCGTCCTCAAGGTCTCCTGAGCACCCCATGCTGTGTGCAGCCTGACAAGTGAGAATGCGCCCAGCGTGGAGGCTACAGGAAAAGACGAACCCTAACAACATGACCTCGTGAGGCACGTGTTGCCACTGGAAACGGGACACCGCAGCGATGCCCACCCAGTCCAGGAGTGACGGCAAACTGAGACGGGGGCCACTGGGAGCAGCAGGAGCGGGAGTGGGGGGCGCTCCAGGCGGAGGGAACAGCAGGTGCACAGGCCCTGTGGCTGCGGCAGGGGTGGATGAGGAGGGTGGCACAGGGGGGCTAAGACGGGCACACTGGGGAGGGGTTTCTCTTCACCCGACAGGGCAGAGTCCCCAGCAGAGAGGCAGAGGACCTGATGTGCTCCTCCAGGAGGAAGTGCTGCCGCTTTGGGGGGCTGCGGCAGAGGAAGGGGCAGCTAGATCTGTGGGTCCCTGGAAATGCAGGACAAGCAGTAGAGGGGCTGCACACTAGAGCAACAGTGACAGGCTCCGCGGGCACCACTCCGGACGCTCCGTGTAGCGGGACAAACCGGAAATGGGAGCGCAGTTTGCAGACGGTGCAGTAGTTCAGAGGAGAGACGGCGGTGTCCAGGGGAGGCCGGTCACGAGAGTGACCTAGGACAGTAGCCAAAGTCCAGCAGCCAGACTGCCATGTCTTCTTGCTCAGTGACACCGGGCAGCACAGCCAGCAGATGGTGGGCTCCATCCCATCACGAGCTCAGTGCAGACACAAGGGTACCCATGTCCTAGGTCCTCAGCACACCTAGAACTTTCTTTAGTGCCGCATGACACCATGTGTCCCCCCAGGTGTCACCCACCTCGTGAAGGTTGCTGTCTGCCGTCTCCCCAGCAGGTACAGTTGCCGTGGACGCAGCCGTGGGGGACAGTGCAGCTTGTCCCCACACCAGGACCACAGCCACGCACGGGCTTCCCGCACCACATGCCTCCAGCCTGCGCAGAGAGGCGGCTCCAGGCCCCGTTCGCTGAGGCAGGAGCAGCCTGCCTGGATGCCCCGATGAGCCCAGAGAGGATTCCAGGAGTCTGGGCCAACCTCCCAAGAGCTCAGGAAGCCTGCTGTTCCCGTGGGGAGGAGAGGGCACCGAGGGACAATCTGCCCGGCCCTCTCTGTCCCCAGAGCCTGAAACACCGCACACTGCACAGATGTGGGCTCAGTCAGCCTCGGCCGCAGGCGCGAGGAGCAGCTGTCACCACGCCGGCAACCACGAAAACATCAGCCGAGGGGATGGCTGGCTCTGGAAACCTCTGCCTCCCAGACACCAACCCCCAGCCCCCGCCTCACAAAACCGAAAATCAGTTCCATCTAGACACCCCATAGCAGCCCCACACGGTGCCCTGTGGCGAGCAGCTTCTGTGCACAACGAGGACCCAGGTGGGCACCCCCTCTCGCAGGGACAGCCTCATGGACCTCAGGCATGGCAGAGCGTCATGGGCTGCTATGAACACATCTGCACTTACTGGGGCAGGACAGTGACCGCCCACAGAGGAAGCGGCATTCCTCGATGATGCACACGTCCCGGGTGGGCAGAAGGATGGAGCGAAACCATCCGTACGCGGCTGCTGTGGCAGCATGCACATGGCCCACAGAGCCCCTCGCCTCCGACCCTCCCCGCAAAGGTCACGGCAGGATGGCCAGAAATGCCCTGAGGCCCCATGAAACTGTTGGCCTCTTGCACCTGGAGGGGAGGGGCTCAAGGCGAGTGACCCAGGAAGGCTGGTGACTGCCAAGACCCAACCCGTTAGAGCCCAGCCCACAGGCGGGAATGACCCTGAGAGGTGAGAGTCTGAGAACGGCCGGGGGGTGGGGGGAACCGAGGAGCACGTGCGTGTGATGGCACTGTTTACGTGTTAGGCTGTGCAGCGTGTCACCCAGGACAGGTCAGAGCAGCCCTGCTCCACAGTATCCAGGGACCCCATGATACCCACCAGGCCCGGCAGGCTCAGATCCTGAAAGAAATGAAGCCAGGCCCCAGGGGAACAACAGCTGAGAGTGCTCGCTGGCTCTGCCGTCGGAGGCCTGGACCCAATATCGCTGTGCTGTGCAGCGGCAGGACCAGCGGACACACACTCCAGCCACCTGCTCCAAGAGCAGCAGGGCGCCGGCTGCACGGTGCTGCGGCAGAACGAGGCCTTGCCTGGCCCTCCTCCACAGTCAGAACAGCTCGGGCAACAAGCGTGTCTGGCTTGTCCCCGGGCCCCACGCATCATGGGAGGATGGCGGCAGCTAGGACAATGTCTGGGACTCGTGGCCCATGCCCCTGAGGCACACAATCACCAGCTTTTCCTGACTCAACAGATGCCCTGTGTTCAGCAGACTCAAAGGCTGGGCTTGGAGATGGCTGTCCTCTGCTTCTGCTTCGCTTCACGGTGACACGCTGCAGCGGCCAGTGTCAAGTTCTCCAGCAGCCACGACGAGTGGCCATGCAAGCCAGGGAAGAGTGCTCTGCTGTCCCACAGAAGAGGCCAGACTACTTATTCCTTGGTGTGTAGGACGATAGTGTGCCCCAGCCCTGATGTGCAACTGAACAGTGTCCCCATCGGGCCCAGCCTCGGTGGACGGGTCAGAACATGCTACAAGCACTTGCCCATCCCGGTGTCCGGTCACGTCAGTCAGAGTGGAGAGGACCGGATGCAGAGACTCTCCAGAGGGACGGCGCCCCCCCCCCCCCCGCTGCGGTGGCTGTGCACACTCAGCAGTCCTTTGAGGACTGCAACAGAATGGGTCCTCAAGGGGCTCCTTGACATCTGCCATACCAAACCAGCACCTGTCCCCCAGACATACCCAGGACCCAAGGATGCTCTTTACACAGCAAAGGAGACTTTGTGGATGGGCTTCGGTTAAAGAACTGGAAGTGGGGAGGTTACCCTGGATGATCCGGGGTCCTTCCAGAGGGAGACAGGAAGGTCGCGTCAGAGACACAGGCGTGACTACGGAAGTGCGGTCAGGAACGGAGCTTTGATGATGCTGTGCCACCAGCTCTGGATGCAGAAAGGGGGACAAGTGAAGGAACCTGGCACCTCCAGGAGCAGCAAGAGGCAAGGAGAGAGATTTTCCTCTGGTTTCCTCTGGGGCCTCCAGGAGGAGCACAGGCCCATGAGACTGACCTCGGAGGCCCGAGCTCCTGCCTGCAGGGTCAGAAGACCATGTTGTTTGAAACCACTCACCACGTGGTAACTTATTATGGCAGCAATGGGAAATCAGCGCACACTCGTCGTGGACCCACTGACAACAGAAGCAGTCTAACTTGCACACGGCCAAGATGGAGTAAGACGTGAAAGTGGCAGACAATGCTGCAGGCAGAGAGGACTTAGAAGCCAGCAAGGAAACAAATGATGTAAAAAATAAAACTGAAGATTAAAGAACGACACCCGTGTGATGCAACTTCATGCCTGCCAGTTTGCAGCCATGGGGAGACACGGGTGCCAGCAAGCCCCTCCGGGGACAGCACAAGTCATTACAGCCTCCTGAAAGGCAGTTTACAATGGGCATCAAATGTTAAAATGGGTATCTTGCCCAAAAGGGCCCAGGCAGCCTGGAAGAACAGAGCCAGGGCCCTGAGCAGGCAGCAGGACCTGGTGGAAAGCTGTGGCAGTTAGGACAGTGGGTACTCGCATCAGAATAAACAGACAGGATGCAGGAAGAGAGTCTAGAGACAGAGCCACACAGACATGGTCACTTGATTTACGGCTAGGTGACACTGCTGTGGAGGGGACACTGACCCTCCCACAGAAGGGAGACCCCAACCCTGCTTCACAGCACACACAGGGACCATCAGAGAAGGGCTAGAAAACAAAGAAGCTTTAGGTAGGCTTTGCAGCCATGGGTGGATGAGGTTCTCGGAGAGGGCATGAGGAGCTCACAGCACAAGGAGGAGCTCAGCGCGTTACACTGCATACAGGTCAAAGCTGCCACTCATCAGGAGACGCCCCAAGAGTAAAAAGGCCAGACCCAGGTGAAAAAGATATTTGCATTCATGTATCCAAAAAAGGACTCCCACCAACATATGCAAAGAACTCCTAAAAAACTCAGTGAGAGGAGGAAAAAAAAAAAAAAAAAAACAACACCCAACAGGAAAATGGGCAAAAGACTTGAACAGGAGAGACAAAACAGGACATCGGGATGTTCAGTAAAGATACTAAAGATACTAAATGGCAACCAACTTTCTGTAGTCACCAGGGTAAATAAAAACCAAAAGGAGACACGGAACCACCAAATGGCTAAGCTAGAACAATAGACAACACCAGGTGCTGGCAGCTGGGGTTCTCATCTGCCAGTGGTCGGGGGTAAACCAGCATCCACTCTGGGAACCAGCCTGGCATTACCTACTCAGCTTGAATACATGTGTGCTCTAGGACCCAGCAGCTCCATTCCTGGGTTGGCACCAAACGGAAGGTGCATGCACAGTCACCAGAAGGCACACGGTCCTGGAGGAGTGTTGTCGTCCCTCCCACGTCCAACGGATGGCATGGGGGTGATCTCACAGGTGTGTTCACCGTGGGAAGTGTTGCCGTGCTGCACACTCATGCATGTGCATCTGCGTAAGCTTGCTGTATGTCCCTAACATGCCTACTTTCAAAATCGTGGGGAGTGAAAAGCCAGGTCTGGCGAGTATAAACCCCAGCTCCAACACATGGTTCTAGAACTCCAGGAAACACCATCTGCCTGAAACGTCTGTCCACAGTAGACTGTGAAGTGGGAGAACAAGGTGTAGACTTCGATGGAGCAGCTCTAGGACGGTCTCCTAAAGTGATCATTGAACAGGCGCACGATGGCCCTTTGCAGTGTTGTTTATGATAACGAAAACATGAAACAGTGCACAGCCACAGAACGGTGATAAAGAGACTGTAGCTCAGCCATGAAATAACTTATGGTGTTCAGTTCTTGGCACAGAAACATACACATGTTAAATGAAAAACTGGGGCAATAGGGCATGGAGCACGCTGCCCACGAAAAAGAAATTGTGTGTGGAGCGCACATGTGTATCTGCTGCAGGAAGCCCGTCGAATGTTAACACTGGTTTTCGCTGACTGCTGGGATTTTAGTGATGCTGGGCTCTGTACACGCGTGTGTCCATATGTGCCTGCTTGTGTGTGCACCTGTGTATATGTGTGTGCCCCTCTGTGCATGTATGCATGTGCATGTGTGTGTCTGTATTCATGTACCTGCGTGTTCGTGCCATGTTTTTTCAAATAACTGTATATGGGCACCTCAGTTTCCACCACAGTCTGCAGGATAGGAATATTCTAGGTCCTTAATATACCAAAGAGTGACTATAAAAAAACAATGGAGCATTTTTCTCGCTCACAACAAATCCTAGAGAAGTGACAGCTAAGGGCTGTGGAGGGTCTATGCCTGCAGGGAAACTGACCCATTTGGTGCACGTGACTTACGTCTGGTTTGGATGTTCCAAGTGAAGAAACAGGAAAGACTCTTTCACAGCCCAAACCCGGAAACGGCCAGACCCTGGACAACGGCATGGAGCTCTGGGACTATGGTGGGCAGTGATGCAGCACAGTGGAGGCAACCAGCTCTCGCTGCAGCGGACCCCAGGAACCCCAGGTGAGCCGCCTCGGCTGGGGAGTGGGTGCTGTGGCAGAGGCCAGGGAGGCTGTTCCACCCCCGGAATGCACAGAACAGCCCGGAGTAACAGCACCGTAGCAGGACGCCTGACAAGACAAATTTCATCGACATGATGGGACTCAAAAGAGGCCGAGCTGTCTGAGTCGGGAGATCAGTGCCCCAAGGACAAGCACATTTCAGAGGCCAAAGCTCAGACTCGGCCATGCACCTGCGCATGTCAGAGCCTCTGTTTGCTCCCAGAGCCAGGAGCACCAGAGGGCTCAGTGTCACTTGGGGGCCACTGTGGACACCACTGGCCTGGTGGATGAGACACAGGTGTGCACCGACAGACAGCAGAGCAGCACTCTGCGGGGTAAGATGCCAGCCAGGATCAGAAGGGAAGGCCACAAAACCCGTCAGCCCCCAGGCCCTTCCAGGGCCCAGCCTTCTAGGATGGCCCTGGAAGGCTGTGGTGGGACCCGAGACAAGAGAGCACCCCACCCAGGCATGTCCTTTCCACTCGCATCCCCACTGTGCGCTCCAAGCCCGGGGTCAGAACGCAGCCTGGGCTCACAGGCGTCCTTCGCAGCGGGACCATCCAGAGTAACCAACAGTGCCCCAAGGCATGGGGGTAACGGACTGAGCACCGTGGATGGGGGTGAGGGGTGGGTTAGCAAGCTGCCCTTCAAGGGACATCCCAGACAGGCCTGGCCAGGGCTGCCACCACCCCCCTCTGCAGAGCCTTCCACTCCACACTGCACTCTGCGCCTCAGCCCTGGGCCTCAGGCCTTGGCTCCCACATTGGAATGAGCATGCAGCCTCCTCAACACCATGCTTCCCCCGCAGAGTCGGGGAGACAGTCTGCACACCCCGTGCCCTGTGTTCCCTCTGAGATTTGCCTGCAGGCGAAGACCTCCTCGAAAAATGCTTCCCATCAGACGGATCATTTTATTTCAAAAAAGCCTGCCTCCAAAAACATCCTCCAAAACACAAAGGCAACCTTCAAAAGAAAAAGCCCCAAAACCCTAGAGAACAGCTTGGTAAGGATAAGCCTCAATTAGCATCCTCTTTGGGTATGATAAAAATTCCTCTCTGCCTCTCCCCAAGATGGGATTCTTTGCTCAAAACCTTTCTCTTTTAAAAATAACTATAGAAACCAACCATTAAAACAGGGACTGCATTTTAATCCACTCTTTCTTTTTCTCTGGTTTTGAAACTGGCACCTTCTCACATCACAGCAGACACAAAGGCAGACTCCTACCACCACCACCCCCGCTACCCTCCAGGGCACCAGACCCAAGCGGCAGCCCCTGGGCCCTGGACGCTACAGGGATGTGGGAAATGTCTGAGGGAAGCTGCCCCCTGCTCCATGCTCACACCGTCTTCTGGCCCCGTCCCAATATTACCGTGGCAAGAAAATGTCAATGGCCAATGACAGCCGTCATGACAGCCATCATGGGTCCCTGCCCCAAGCCTTCTAGAACAAAGAGATGCCTCTCCAAATACTGTCTCCTTAGTGTCTTACATCTAGAAGCCTAAATGGTGCCCCAGGGGACTTCAGCCTCCCCCGAAGCCACAGCCCCCTGATGTCCACCAGGACCCAGGTGACAAGGAGCCCAGGCTCACACAGCTCAGCAGAACCATGTGCCCCCACTGCTGCCTGGCCTCTCTGGCTGCGCTCTCCCTTGGGGGTGGCCAATTCTAGGCTTCCCTGCTCTCCAAACCACGAAGAGACGGTGAAGCTATAAGATTCCTTCCTTAGCACCTGTTGTGGGCGGCTCATAGTGCTGGATCTTCAAAGGTGAATTACACACATTCACTGACCTCAAGAGAGCAGGAGGGGACAGAACGGGGCCGGGAGCGGTCATGCCCAGAGTCTGCTCATTGTAGAGACACATCATCTTCTCCCCGTAGTCTATCACTCCGCTGCCCCAAACGCTGCCAGGGGGCCACAACGAATGAGCAAAGAGGCTGGCCTGGGAGGGCCTGCTGGCGAGGGGCCCATGCCACTCCCCGAAGGAAGGGGCATGTGCATCGACAGTGCCAAATCGACAAAGTGTGTGTAACTGCGAAATGCTGGGAACGGCACAGCCGCCCGTATGCAGCAGAGGAACGGAACTGAGCCCACGACGGCTGAGCAAAGCCGTGCTGTAGAATACCCTGCAGCATGAGAAACCGTGGATGATTCTGTGAACCGGCTGATTTCCACGACTTCCCACGACATGCCGAAGGCCGTCTAACTGCCCTTGCTGGGAGCCGGAGGAGCAGGGAGAGAACATAAGGGTCTGCTCACTGGCACAAAAGAAACACAGAAGGGTGAGCCAGAAGCTCAGGGGGCTGCTTACGGCCAGGCCACGGGTGAGGGTGCACCGAAAACCCCGGGGAACAGATGGAGCAGGGCGGGCACACCCCCGAGCTCCTGCCAGTGTTCACCCCACCTTCGGACAGGCAGCGTTACCTCCACAAACCCCCAAACAAGTTGGTCACCAAGATGGGGCCACACCCATGGTATCGCACAAACAGGCCCCAGCAAATCTCTTTTCATCACCAAGGAACCATAAGGCCACTCAGAAGGGAGGAAGCCCGCCCAGCTGCCTTTGTAAAATGATGTATGCAAACGCGGAAAACCCCCGACTAATGAGAGCCAGACCTCCAACTCTGGAGCTGACCCTGGCTCTCGGATGACCCCTGGGTCTCTGGGGGAGGAAAGACACACGGCGTGAGTCTGCTTTTTACATGTGTTCATGCACTGCCCAGCCCTGTCCGCCCGGAGGACGGAGAAGCAGTGACATCCCAGCAGAGCCGAGCACACACAGCACCCGGGCTCCGGTCTGTAAACCCCTCTCCCCAGCAAGATGACCCAGGGCTCCCCGGAGAAACGGTGGCTCGCATGAGCCTGGATGACACGTCTCCTGCCAGAAAGGAAGGACTCACACAAGGACGGCAGCGCTAAGGGACCCAGGAGCCACTGGAAAAAGCTCCGAGCGGTCGATGTTGGGATAATCTGGGAAACAAAACTCAGAACAGTAGTACTGGATTACAACCTATGGAATAAAATAAGTATCCGTGAGCCACGTTGATATAAATAAGTAACTGAACACAGAAATAGCAGCTGCCCTTTGAGCAGAACGCCGCGGAACAAATGGAGAATCGAGGACAGAAATGGAAAACCGCCTCCAGCCGACAGTACGATGCTAACGTGCGGCGGTGACCACCAACAGAAGAGGAAATTCATGCCGAAAGTACGGGAAGACCGAGGAGCTGTGGGGTTTTGTGTTCTCCTCCACAGGGGACTCGGAATTTGCAAAGGAAATGGTAAGTTCACAGGGGACAACCCGGCAGCCGCCACCTCGGCCAAGCAGGGACAGTAACCATCACCAGAAAGAACAGCGACTTGTGCTGCCTGTGTCACGGGCTGAACTGGCCCCCACTCTGGCCCCCATACCACGGGATGTGACTCTGTGTGTGCAGGGGGACAGGTGAAGTGGGTTCCCCAGACCAGCCTGTCCCACAGGACTGAGTCCCCACAGAGAGCAGAGCAGGACGCAGACACGCAGGCACATGCACGGGGCAGGATCCTGAGGATGTAGGAAGGAAGGTGGTGCCTGCAGCCCGGGGGCGGGGGGGGGCGTGCGGCTGGGGAGGGGCCAGCCCACCACTGGGGATGGGACCTGTGTGGCACCTAGACTGGGACCCCGCGCCTGCAGACCCGGGAGGAGCAAACACCCCCACACTCTCAGCCTCCCCATTACGGACGCCGCAGGAAACTGATACGGCCTCAGGAGACATAGTGATGGTCTGGTTTTACTTCTGTGGCTTCCTTGTCAAAGATGCAACCTAATCCCGAGAAGACATCAGACTGTCCCAAAGCGAGGCAATGCCGCGAAGCGAGCGGGTCACAAACACAGACAAACAGAAGATCCGCCACGGACTGGAGGAGCTCTTGAGAGCCAGGTGCTCCACAGAAAAAAGCCGTAAGCGGGCAAACTGAGGCCACCCGAAGCCCGTCTGCAGTGTGGGAACAGCCCCGCCTGTTTCCAGGCTTCCGTGATTACTTTACAACAGCAGCATTAGGTCCCCACAAACTCTGCTGTCGGCAATTTTTCTGTACACTTAAAGCCACTTCAAATAAGAAGCTCCGGACAAAACAGAGCTTGTGAGGGGGCAAGTACTGGCTGGACACACAGGTGTATTTCGCTAGACGAGGTTAAAGGCGAATGTGAATTGGCCGCCGACACCATGAAGGCAGAGATGTCATTGAAAACCAGGTCTATGGCTTCTCTTCTCCAGATCCCGAGTTGCGACAAACCCCGAAGAAGCCGAATTCCACGCCGCTCATGGAGGGACCGAGCCAGGACCAGCGCCACGTTCTCGCGCTCACGGCCGCATGCCGGGAGGTCCCAGCTCCTGCAGGTGCCTGGGGCCCCGGGCTCAGGGACACGGCCTCTGTCCACGAGCCTGGGGTGCCTCTGACCCTCGGAGGAGAGTCTGGTGGCTCCTAGTAGAGGAAACCATCCTGCGCGCCCTCAGCCCCGGGAGGCTACGCTGCGGCTGCGGTCGGGGGGGCTCCCCACCTTCAGAGCAGGGCTCCTCTCTGCCATGGGCACATGCGGTCCCTCTGCGCCATGAGCAAAGAGCCGGCGAGAAGCTCAGCAAACTGAAGATAAGAATAAAAACCTCCCCGAGTACCCATCCCTCCGAAGCCAGAAAACCTGCAGATGCTTAAAGCACAAGGTCAAGTGTGTCATTTTCTGGAACGTCCTCAGTCACTGTGATCTGTCATCACTGACACCACGGAAGCGCACGCAGGTCCGTGTTCCACGTTCCTTCTGTGCGCTCTCAGTGCAGATCGCCGTCCCGGGCAGGGTCCTCGCCTGGCCTCGGAGAAGCGCTCGTCCTTGTCTTTAAGACACTGGAAGGCTTGCTCACTGGACACTGGACTCCGTCACGCTCCAAGAGTGTGCTCCACAACGTGCACAGGCACGTCTCTGCATTCAGAGAGGGCAGTGGCCAAGTGCACATGGCCACTAGCACTGTGCACGGGCCTCCCAGACTGAAACTACACCACACGTGTGCCCCGGGGGGAGGGACACCTGCTTCCCGGCCACCTTCGGGCCCCAGCCTCTCGCTCCCCCTCGTGCGGATGCCGACACAGAGCATGGCCTGCACCGGCTCACCTCACAGGCCGAAGTGACAAACCCAGTGCAGGGCCTCTGGGCTGAGCCCCCACCCCTACCCCACGAGCTACAGGCTGTCCCTCCGGGAAAGTCCTCTGCTAACGCTAGCCAAGGCTGACCTCTGTGTCTGCACGGAAGTCGGTGGCAGACAAGGAAGCTCACCGGCCCCGCGGGTGCGGGTTCTCAGCCCCGTGTTCGCTCTCGCACCTCACAAGCTGGAGGCACAGAGAGGCTGCTCGCTCGGCCAATGTCACAGAGCCGAGATCTGTGGAGCACAACTGGACGTGTCCATGAACGAGCTTCCCAGAGGACTGACACACCTTCGGGCTCCCCTGTGAGGGTTCCGCGCTGTAGACGCTCACGGCCCCAACATTCCGCACTGCTCTCCTCCCGATCCGGCGCTGGAAGGGCCTCCCCGTCACTGCACGCCCGAGCCTCCAAGCCCGCCGCCCTGCCCTGCCTCAACCTCAAACACAAGAAGGTTCCAGAGTCTCTCAAAAGAAGGTTTCTCTATGTTTACACACACTTGACTGGAGACTCGCGCTCTGGCCAAGCCACAGGGTAATGTCCTCAACACATCTCAACCTCGCACCAGACCAAACCTCCACGGCCTCTGAGCCCACCCTTCCACACGGCGGTGGCCGGCAAGGCCCTCTGGAGGGGAGAGCATCCCTCCATGGAAAGAACCGCGCGACCGCACACAGACACCAGCACAGCTCGAGGACAAGGCTACTCCCCGGGGCCGCCAGCTTTCAGCGCAGCTTTCACCCACCCGGCAGCTGCTGAGCACCACCCTGAGCCCAAGCTCACTTCCACGCACCATGAGGAAGGCCTCAGGGGTCCCAAATGGGCCCGGGACAGCCGCTCAAGAACCCACAGGCCGCCCAGTCGTCCATCGTGGCACTAGGAGCACACAGAGGGGCTCTCACGGGGGTCGGGAGACGGGGAGAGGGTGCGCCCTGACACAGAGAGCCAGCACTCCAACCTGGCTGGAGGGAGGGGTTCCCACAGAAAGTCGGGGGGAAATGCTCGCCCAGAAATCGGCTCCTGAGGCCCAGAGTTGAGACTCTTCGTTGGGGAAGCTTGGAAGATTCTACATAGATGAGTGGGGTCACCTGGTCCGAGCTTCTGGAAGCGGAGGTGCTAAAGCAGGGGGCGCGATCAGGAAGCTCGTGGCCCAGCAGAACTGAGAAGAATGAGGGCTCTGCACCAGGGAGGGACCCTTTGACAACAAGGTCACAGTGGGTCATGCGTGGTGCCCACAGACAGGCACCCAGGATGGCACCAAGGTTCCAATACAAACGAAGTTCAGGCTCTGGATTCAGACCCGGTGATAACCGGCGTGGGAACTGGGAGCCAGAGGATGGATAGGCCTGGGGGAAACACGGCCGCAGGGCACCTGGAGATGGGAAAGCTGCGCGAACAGGGGCTTCATACCAAGGCCGCTGTGGGTTTGGGTCCTCAGTGACATCAGTATTCGGTGACACGGACATCGCAGCATTTCCATGAATTCAGAGAAGTAAACAGTTATGCGGGCACATTACTGGGACACCTGCTCAGGCAGTCAGAGGAGGAGATGCTGCGGGGTACAGTGGCCCCCCAAGAGGAACATGTCCTGGGAGCCAGCGAGGTGGGGACAGGGGCTGAGGGGCATGGGTGTCAATGGGGCCCAATGTGTCTACACGTTGGAGATAGGACACTTGCTGGGCCAGAGATCTCTGGGCCTTCTGAGAACGTTTTTGCAGTCAGAAGGGCAGCTTCCGTGTAAAGAAGGTGGGGCCCAGTGTCGCTCTAGGACTGTGACCCGGCAGTGCCACCGCGGGACACACACCCACAAGGACCAAAAGCAGGGCCGGGGAGAGAGAGGCACACCAGGCGGCTCTCTCTCTCTGTAGGGGGAGCAGCCCAGCGTCCACAGATGGGCCGGTGGGCCCAGAAAGGGCATATTTTATGTGCAGGAGAACGGGACGTTACTCAGCCTTCCAAGGAGGCCATCCTGACACATGCTACCACCTGGCTGGACCCCAAGGACCCGGCGCCGAGGGATATAAGCTAAAAGCGCAAGAACAAGCACTGGAGCGTCCCGCTTGAGCGAGTTCCCCAGAGCAGTCAGCTTCGGGGCAACAGAGAGCGACGGTGGGTGTGGGGTTTGCGGGCCGAGCGGCAGTTTGGGAAGATGACCGAGTCCAGGGACGGACAGCGGTATGAATGTGCTTTGTGACACAGGACGGCACACTTACACACGGTTAAGAGGGCAAACCTTACGTTATGTATATTTTACCACAATTTAAAACTGTTTACGTGTTTTGTGATTTTTTTTTTTTTAAATGAGAGAGTCCGGGTGCCGGGGCATTGTGAGGCCAGGACTGTGTGCAGGTGGGTTGGGAAAGGGCTGTGCAGACAGAGGGAATGAAAATGTGAAAATACCCTCCCACGTGGGCGGACGAGAGGGCCCAGAACAGTGGCCGGCACACAGCAGTCTTCAGTTACTGCTGGTGGAACGAGGTAGGACAAGACGGAGTAGAACGAACTTGAAAATCCTGGAGGGAAATGTCTTTAGCGGGACTCCAAATGACCAAAAACACAGCGAGTTCTTAAAGAAAGGCCTTGAAAAGCCTGTTCGGGTGTTGAATCAACACTGTATCTGGGGACATATCCTGGCACGGGAGAGCTGGGTGTTGTTGGAAGGACAGAGTACATCCGTGTGCCTGGACACTTGTCATTCTTACCCGTGGACAACGATGAAGCAATTGTGGACAGAATTCCAGTGACGACCCGGCAGGACCAGGAACTCACCCCTCAGGACAGCGGAGAAATGGCCCACCCTCGGCCCCAGAGCTTGCTCCTCACGGAGGACAGAGCACTACATGCTGCTAAGGGCAACCATCAAGACGAATGACAGCTGCCCACGGCACGCCTCCGCCAAGAAGGACACCCACCACCAGCCAGAAACGCCACGCGCACACACGCCTGTGAAAGCCTTTTTCTCCAGCGTCAACCCCGTCCCACCGCCGTGTGAAAACCATGTCCCGGAGAGGAACTCCAGGGAACACACATGTCCTCTGAGACTTTCTCCGGCCCCAAAGACTCCGCGATGTCCTCGACGCAAGACCAAAGAACGCACGTGGCGGCGAGCTGACGTTAACTCACCAGTCTGTGCCTGAGCTGCACCGTGACGAGTGGCGAGCCTGACAGGTTCTGGGACAGCACGGGTGGCGGGGACACCTCCAGAGAAATCAGGTAGCTGGCTGCAAACAGCGTGTGCCCTTTGTAATTTGCCGCCTCCGCAATCCTTGAATAAATGAGAAATCGTTACAAAAGGGGAAAGGGGACGGGCGCACAGCCAGAACACCTGCTCTGAGAACTTAATGTTAAGGCGGAAATTTTCAATACTGAAATCTTCCTGGAATGGAAGTTTGATTGGCCTCATTCGCCCCGTGCTGCTCTCTCGGGCTAGAAGCCGCTGTGTGACTTTGGGTAAGTGACTTACCCCGGCTGAGCTTCAACCTCCCCGCTTACAAAATGGTGCGAGAGATGGTAGTGCAGTGAGTGCTTGTGGTTCCCCTGTCTGATGGGGTTCGTTCTCCGGAGAAAGGCCCTCAGTTGCCTCCAGGTGGCCACCTCCCTCCCCACCTCCAGACCTCCAGCCTCGGCTCAGGAGTAAGCCTTGCTGTCCAGGCCTGAACCACTCAGTCCACTGCCTCCCTCAGGCCACAGGGACTGTTCAGAGGTGAGGGCATGATCCAGGAAATCCAAGGAGATGCAACAAGATTCAGAGGGAAAATGTTGGCTCAGAGACCCTTACTTCTCTCTACTACTTGTCTGCTCAGGGGGAGGAGGCCCTGGCAGTGGCTTATAGACATGAGTGCAGAGATGAACTGGGAAGCGAGTCCCACCCCGCCCCCAACCCGCAAGGAAGAGAAGAACTAGAGCTGAGTGACGTCAACTGGATGCTGGATCAAGCTGCTCCTGAAGCCAATCGACCTGTGTGCCCTTCAGCTTCCATGATCTAAGTACCCTCTTACTTGAGACAGGTTAAGCCATGTTTTTGGACACTTCCAGCCCAATCCAAAGACTCCTGCGTGACATATACGGTACTTGTCTCATGGAGTTACGAGGTTAAATTACGAGATGATATTCCGAGCCAAGGCAGGAGCAAGATAAGAAGCCCGTGGTGCAGGATTTAAGGAGGTGCCCACACCCGGGGCCCAGCACATGCATGTGGCACTTGCAGGACTCCTGTCCGAAGCTGCACCCTCAGTGCCTCCTTGCTTCACCTTAGTCTCAGCCCTGCCGGACACAGCAAATGTCTGCTGGCGTGAATTTCAACTTGGGGAAGTTGCCCTCAAAGGCCCGCAATGCGGAGCCACTAAACGCCCCCTCCTCCCCCACTGGGCCAGCCAGCCCTCTGCTGCTGTCTTGTCTGATTGGGACCTTGCCTGTCCCTCACCCGCTCCCCCAAGCCTGCTTGAGGAGGCTGCTCCCTGCCTGTGTTTGCACCCACACGGCTGTCTTCCTAACACCCACCCACGTCTCGGGTGCTGCGTGTGCAACGCTCTTCTTCCCTCGACTACTTTTACCTAACGACGAACCTCAAGCCTACAGACGATGTGCTAGAAAGAGGACGTGAACACTTTCTCTCCACCTAGATCCACCACCCCTACCACTCCCTCACGTCTGCCGCACCCGGCAGGCTCACACACGCTCTTCTTCCTGACGAAGAGGAAGCACGAGGAAGCACGCCAGGAAACTCCTCCCCAACCACACTTTAGCAAGGACCCCCCCCCCGGCCGGCCCAGGATACCACGGCCCAGTCATTACCCTCGCAAACCTGACACCGCCTCCGTGGTCCCCGCCTTGTGCCTAAGAGCTCTGCGTGGTCCCGAGGAGGCCAGTGCCTCTGCTCAGGAGCACATCCCCACAGGCCCCTGAGTTCTGGAACAGTCCCCACAGCTCTCTCTCCTTCCCGCCACGGACATACAGCATCGCCAGCCACAGTTTGCAAAATGGCCCCTACTATAGATGGGCTGTGTCCCCAGGAGGAGCTCTGGGCCGAGCACCTGGGGCTGCACCACTCCATGGGCCACACTCACTCTTTCCCATTGTGTCACCTCAGGGGACACAGGGTATCTTGTCCCACTGTTGATGATATCAAAAGTGACCTGCTGGCTGAAGGGGTGCAGGCCAGCTGTCTCTATTCCCAGGTGCCCTGTTCACTGTGTAAATTTAACAATAACTCTGTCTGGATGCCGGGGTGGCTCAGTCATTAAGCATCTGCCTTCGGCTCAGGTCATGGTCCCAGAGTCCTGGGATCGAGCCCTCGAGCCCCGCATTCAGCTCCCTGCTCAGCGGGGAGCCTGCTTCTCCCTCTCCCACTCTCCCTGCTTGTGTTGCCTCTCTTGCCGTCTCTCTCTGTCACGTAAAAATCTTTAAAAAAATAATAATAAAGACTGTTCTCCAAATACTGCTCACCCAGTGGTGTCTACACCCACTGATGACCTTTGCCCTGATCAGTAACTACACTTAGGGCTCCAAGATGGTGTCTTTCCAATGTTGTCTTTCCTTCTGCATTGACTGGTTGGCATTACTCTACAAAGAACAAGTGTGGACACTTGCCAGCCGCCAGACCCTCCGGGAACTTCTCCATCGGAAGCACGTGTGTCTGTCCATAAGACATGGAACCCAGAGACCTGAGTCACGGCCCTGCCTCTGCCGGTTGGCAGCCTGGAAGTCCCATCCGCTCTCCAGGCCCGGGGATCCATCTGCGGTGGGATAGTGGAACTGGGTGATGCAGACTCCCTGCCCAGCTCGGATTCCTGGCCCCACTTGAAGGAAAAGCCTGACCGGCTGCTAGCCAGGCACAGCTCACAGTAAGAGCCGAGCAGTCCTCATCGTGACTAGGCAGGTGAGACCATCGGCACGCAGGTGGCACAGCAGGGATCAGCTAAGTGTCCCCCCAGGACCTGTGGACACTCAGACACTGCTCCCAGACTGGCTACCGGGGTCTTCAGGAGTGGCCCGCCCAGGGCTTGGCTGGGAAGATGGGAGACCCCGCCCCGGCCTCAACCCCATCTTCACGCATTAAACTCATGTGCTGACTCCAACCCACCCCAAAAGGGGATTGAGAAGACACTACAATCCCACAGCACCCTTCATTCTTACAAAAACCATACATGTATGTAGGCCCCAGTGCCTGATACTGAAGGGAAGGGACTCCGCTGTGTCGCAAGCAGGATCACCAGAGCGCTTTCTGCTCACTCTACCCACCTGCTCCGAACTGCGTGTGGAATGTGACCATCACCTTACAGCCAATATGGCGAGAACGCCCAATCATCTTGGGAGGCGGTAAGGGCAAGCACTTACAGGTCATGTTAAGAGCACCAAGCTTTGTTCAAACCGTTAGCTGACGTTGCGCTCACAGCAGCCTCAGCCATCAGTACTGTCATCAGCTTTATTCGAGAAGGGAGCACACAGCCAACGACCACCACGCGTTGCCCAGGTCCACACCACCACCAAGGGCGCCACCGGGAGGACAGAGGCAGGAGCCCAGCACCCAATTCTGCACTGCTAACTACGACCCTGGTGGTCACCTTCTGTCCCACTCTGGTGCCACAGGAGAGAACATGACAAATACGAGGACTGTGCCTGATGAACTATTTGGATGATTTTTTTTTTTCCAAGGTTAATTTGACAGTAAGATACCTTTGCATTCAGTGCTGCCCTTGAAACTTCACCCAAGCTGAAGATTCCGCACAGGAAAGGTATGTTCTCATCGTGGCAAAAAAATTTCTGTTTGATTTCAGGAAGCCAACTGACATGCATTTGCTGCCGACAAGGGTGCACGTGGACCCCAGGTGTCAGTGCTAACAGGTAGAGGGCCGGGAGGGGCCAGGATCTGCCTGTGCGAGTCTCAGAGCCCACGGCTTGCAGGGACAAGAGGGGCTGACTGCGGTTTTCTGGATCACACGGCACGGGATCTGCGGCTCCCGAGAGTCCGCTCTGTGCTCTCCTGGGGGCAGTGAGGACAGCAGGGAGGTGCTAAGGCCCCGAGACAGAGGAAGGACCCGTCCGCCAGGCTTCAAGCACATCCTCGGACTCCCGGAATCAGGACAAACTCGGCCTTGCCCCCCATCCACCGCAGCCGGCGCGGACAGAACGGCGGGTCTGGCAGGAGGGCCAAACACGGGCGTGGGGGGCTGCCCGGTCCTGTAGAGTTTTACGGGCACACAGCCACTCCGATCCCATCACAGGTCGTCGGAGGTTGCTTCCAGGCTTCCACGGCGGACTCAGTAGTCGTGACAGAGGCTTTATGGCCCATAAAGACCGAAATATTTACTCTCTGGCCCTTTATGGGAAAGTTTGTCAGCAGCTGGCGACAGTTGCGATTCTACTGGGTCACAGCACATTGTCCCCAACTGCGGGCACACGTGGAGGTCGGTAAACAACAGTTCCACTTGCTCTTCCCTCTCCCAGCGGAGGCGGAAGGGAGCCCGGAGGGTGATAGGAACCCTGTTCTCCCCGCCCTGGACCCCGCCGCGGACAGGCCCAGCCGAGCCGGTAAAGCCCCATTGCAAGCATCCCCACAGCTCGGCTTCGGCCTGGCCGCCGCGCGGAGAGCCGCAGGTAGGTAAGCCGGCGGGAGGAGTCCGCTTCCCTCGGAGTCCTGGGTCTGGAAACGATCCCCCAAGCCCCGAGAGGGCATCTTTCTGGGGAAGGCGACGGACTCCGCTCTGGCAAGTGCAGGAGCTCCGGGAACCACACACACGAGGGCCGGCCCCGTCCCCCGCTGTAAGGAAACCGGCCACCGCGGGCTTTGCCAGGACCCGCGGCCCCGGCTCTACGGCCCAGCCGGGCTGTCGTGCCCCCGACCCCACCGTCTCCCCAAAGGCTGCGGACATCCGGGCGGCGGGGGAGGGCTGCCTCGGAGACGGGCGGCCCGGTTCCAGGGTCGCGGTTCCAGGCGGCTGGTTCCAGGGTCGCCCGCATCCTTTGTCGGCGGCTCCAGCCGCGGCCGCTCCCGTCCCGAGGGGTCGGCACACCCGCCGCGGCGCCGGCCGCCCGCCCCAGGCCCCGGAGGCGGCACGTGCCGGGGAGGGCAGCGGGGCCCCAGGAGAGGAGCGGAGCCTCCCCGACCCTGGCCTCCGAGGAACCAGCTCCTCCCGCGTCTAGGTGGGCTGACCCCCCGCCAGGCCGAGGGGGCCACGTGAAGAGACTCCGGCAGCAAGAGAACAGGACAGGCCGCCGCCATGACGGGCACATGACCCACAGGGGCCAGTCACAGCGTTCCCTGAATTTCCACAGAGCCATGTGAGCAGATCCGGCCAATGACAGAGCAGGACGCTCTGATCGCCATGACTGGGGCCCAGGCGGGGCACATGACCCACAGGGGCCAGTCACAGCTTTCCCTGAATTTCCACAGAACCATGTGAGCAGATCCGGCCAATGACAGAGCAGGACGCTCTGGCCATTGATTGGAGGGCGCCGGGATGGATACAGGACCCAAACGGGCCAATCACAGCCCTCCCTGAGTTTCCATGCACACATTAGGGACCACAGCTGCTGTCCTTCTGAGACCTGAGGACCCAAAGCCGTGGGGTAGAAAGCCATGTCCCTAGGGAGGGGCCCGCCTGGAGAAGAGCCAGCACAGAGGAAGGCACAGGCAAGAGACAGAGCGACCAGGGCAGGAGGCCTCCTCTGGGCTCCTGGGTCCAGCCGTGCCTGAAGCCTTCCTCATCCCCTGAGGACCCAGCCTCCCCGCCCACCACCCAAGCCCAGTCACCCAACCAACCCTGACTGACGCAGGTGTGTGCTGTTGTCCCCCACTTCCACAAGTGGCAACCAAGGCTCAGGCCGTGAAGGCACGCATCCACCACGGCACAGGGAGTACCGGGCAGCTGTGGTCACCTGACTACTGGACTGTCAGCCTACATGCCCAGTGCCACTGAACCCCCAGCATCTGAGGTCCTGTGTCCCCTTTCTGGATCTAATAGCGAAGCCCCAGGCATTGGCACTGTGAGTCCCCTCTGGTCCCGCATGCCTGTGATGACCCGGAGGCAGGGGTGTTTGAGCGGTCAGCCTCCCACTGCCCTCTCCCTGTCCTGGGACCTGGGATACTCACTTGGTCTTGGCTGGCTGGATGTTGTCCAAGTAATCGTGCATCCTGTGGTAGAGAAGGCCCACGATGGTGGTCCAGGCTGCGGAAAAGCGGAGGGTCACAGACGCCTGTCAGCCTGCCAGCAGCAGAGCGCCCAGCCAAACCCACTTGCCCAGCAATGCACAGTGCCAGCCCTTACACCCAAATCCAGGGGCGGGTGTGGGTGGAGAAAGTGAGGGACTCTCAGGGGTGGAATTTTGCATGAGCCTAAGTAGAAACTCTGTGACCCTTCAGCTGTGGATTTAACTGTGGCAATGACTGCCTGATCCTCCCCTGAGCCGACTCCAGACACACAGATGCTGCCGCTCCCGGGGAGAGCCTCACTCGCCAGGAATGCTAGAGTTTCTGTGGGCAGGAGGTCCCTGCTCCAGCAGCGGTCACAGCGCCAGCCTCCAGTTTTACGCCGTCTGGGTGAGCGTGTCCTGTTTGCTGTTGGCATATGGAGCCATTGCAGCCACACGAACACGTGAGCAGGCAGCAGATGCGGGATTTACAAGTGGCGGTGATCACGAAGGTGTCCTTTGTGCCTTTTGGCTACATCCCATCTCTGCTATGTGACAACGTTGAAATAGGAATCATTTTTGATGTTGTGTCCCTCCACTATTAGCACGGAACGCTTGAGGGAGGAAGCGGTTAGCTGTCTTCCGGAGTTCCTCGCGGGTATTTGTGGAATAAGTTAAAATTTCAGGAAAATATTGAGCATCCTATCACTCTCACGGTGTGCCAGGCAGAAGCGCTTGGCTCATTCAATTCTCAAAACAATTTTGTGAATCTAGTACTAATATTGTCCCCATTTTACAGACGAGGAGACTATAACATATGCAGGTTCAGTCACAGCCAGCAAGCGGCTGAACCAGGCTTGGAGCCCAGGATTTCCAGCTGCTAGTCGGTCCTTGTGACCAATAAGTTCTGCTGCCACAGGGCAGAACATGAGGCCGTGGTCCCGCTGAGTATGAAGAATGGAGGGTTCTAGATCCTGCAGCCGGGTGGCGTGAGATGAGCAAAGATCATATGTGCAGTTGGCAGACCACAGCCTCATCCCCAGACACCCCGTTTCTGTAGTTCACCCTGTGTTGGGGGGGTGTTCCTGTGACATCTCCAGGTACCTTCCACATAGGCAAACAAAAAGGTAGAGGGAGCAGAGGTGGGCCCTTGCAGGGTGTTGAGGAACGCCTCCTTGCTGAGGAGGAGACACTGTGATCCTACACTACCCAGGCTGCTCTTTGTCCCCAATTTCTGGGCAGTGCATGTCCTCTGGCCAGATTGTCAGGAGCAGAGACTCAAAGACTCCCCCGACAGCCCGAGGGATAAGCAGTGGGGGCATTCACTTTTCAAGGGACCAGAGGGGCTGGCCCTGCAGCAAAAATGACCAGAGCTGCCTGAGCCACCTGAGGGGGACAGAGAGCCCCGGATGGACACCCTCACCTAGCCTGAGTCCACCCTGGGTGGGGGAGGGGGCACGGCCCCATCTCTTCATAGTGTGCTGACATGTCACTATGCCGCTCTGGGAGGACACAGCTATCTTTCACAGTGGACCTGAATCACCTCGAGAACCTGTCCAAAATGCAGATTCCCAGCCCTCCTCCCAGTTCCAGTTCACGAGGCTGGGGTGCCCTTGGAATCAGCATTCTGAGTTAGCTTAGCAGCTCAGGCGCTCACCAGGACTCCCTGAGCCAGCCCCCAAGAAATGCTGGCCCAGAGCCGCTCCCGCAGGAACAGGCGAGCAGGCGTGAGGACTGTGTGTCTGCAGGGTCGCAGCTGCCCGCACATGTGCACGGCCCCGGAGGTCCTGGGGCGGCCTCTGCAGCTGCACTCACCTTGGCTGCGGAACGCCTCGTGGGGAACCTTGATGTAGCTCTGCCCCTGGGCTGGGAAGCGGTAGTGGGAAGAATTTATGGTCTCGGGCAGGAGTTTAGCCACAGAAAACTCTGAGAACAAGCCAAAGACAGGAAGCCACAGTCAGTAAGCTCCAAGGCGCAGGAAATTGGGCTGTAAAGGCCCATCTGCTTCTGCTTTTGCTAACAGAATGAGCTCCCCTGGGCAGCGTAATTACCTCTAGATAATAACGACCTGAACAAAGAAGGGTCCAGGGAAGTCATTTCCACCGTATGGCTGCCTCATCCAGCTGGCCACACACAGTGGGGAACTTGTGGCCTGAGGTGACCCCTCCTTCCCTCGGGGCAGCCCGTCAGCTCTCAGAGCTGCTCCTCACCACACGCCGGGGCACCCCGGACACATGGGAGAAAGAAGGTGCCGGAGACGCTGGCCTTCCGGCCATCGGTCACTATCTCGGCCGACAGTCCCATTAACGCTCACCTCCGTGGGTCAGTTTAGTCCCTGCCCCAGAGTCTGGCTTTTGTGGGAGAGTATCAGCTGCGCAATGCTGCTTTAGATAAAGACTTTTCAAAGGGAGGGCCATGAAGTCAGAGCAAGTAGGACTCTGTGCCGATTATCTTGGAAAGCAGATTTAGGCCAAGCCTCCATCTGGCTCTGCAAAACCTGATTCTGCAACCTTTTATTCTACAGATGCTCAAAGGAGCTGCTGCTTTTTGACTCCCATTCCGAACGGAGATGACTGTCACCCAAGATCGGCCCAGCCCCCGAGTCACCATCAAATGCTCCCATAGCTTTGTGTCCGCATCCTGGCTGAGCACATGGGCCCTGATCTCACGCTCCCTCCACAGCGTGACTTTGCGTAAGGGCAACACAGTTTACAAAAGCAGAGAGGTGTGTCTGAACCGATGGTGTGTTTGCTGCTACGTGTGTGTGTGTCTGCACACCTGCACGCATGTGTGCCTTTGCCCGTGTGTTTACGCGCTGTGTGTACAGAGGCGTGGGCTGGTGTGTGGGCACCTGTGGGCATGTGTGTGTGCACTGTGTGCTCATCTCTGCAGGTGTGTGCGCGCCCCTGTGCAGATGTGTACGTCCCTGCTTGTGCGCGTGTGGGTGAGCACGGGGCTGGCAGAGCAAACCGCACAGGCCAGCTGGCCTCCGGAGTCCCCTGCCCCGACACCTGCACCCGTGGCTGCATCCCACCCCGAGCCGACCAGTACCTGCCATGGAAGAAGAGCCGACGATGGTGACCTGGGGCTGGCTGGCGTCCAGGTTGGAAGAGATGTGGCCCATGACGGTGTCGACGGTCTCGATCAAGCCCAGCACCATGGCGTTGTCCTGAACACAACGCCACATGAGGGCACTGAGACAATGGAACCGGCACCACCAACGCCCTGAAGCCCACCCGAGGCCCACCCGCCCAACATGCCGCCGGGCTCTGCACTTCCCCCCCCCACCCCAGCACCCAGCCACAGCGAGAGCCCACTGCGCCCGTGGAGGCCACGGTGGGCCAGGCCCGTGCTTTCTAAGAGCAGACAGGAAGGAGCAGGGAACAGCCCCGCACCACACCTCTCACGGGCGAGGCCCACACGGCTGAGCTCACAGCACACAGACATCCCCGGTCACCCAGGTTGCTGGCTGCGTGGCTTCTATGCTTAGACAGCTGACAGAGACCTGGGCCCAGATGCACTCAGAACTCAACTCTGTAATCTCTGACCGGCCTGCCCTAACCCCTTCTGTTTCAGGAGGAGGGGGCTGATTGTCCCCAAGTCCCCTCCAAGACAAGGACACCAGAAGCTTCATCCCAGCGTCCATGCATCTCTGCAGACTGCTCAGACTGAGCTCCGCCCCCATCACCAGACACACCGCTATGGGGGGACAGGGCCTCTCGGGCCCTCAGGGGCACGGTGGCTGTGCCTCTCTGCCGCCGGGCCCCTTCCCCCCTTCCCGCCTTTCTGGAAGGCGTCTGTTTGCTAAGGATCCTTACAATTCTCTCACAGACGCACACTCCATGAGAATCTAATGAGCTGGGAAGAGAACATTGAGGCCAATTTTAGACATTTTCTTTGAGGCCTGTGGCCTGATTTCAATCAGCCGAGCACAGTCAAACACATGGAAATCTGTGTCTCGGGTGTGCACTTCTGCTGGGCGGTAGCTGATTCATCCTTTCTCTCGAAGGCACGTTACAGACCGCCTGCGTCTGAAGAGCTTCATGATTATTCATATCTTGTGACACAGCCTTCAGAGAAAGTCACTTTAAAATGACGCTGATGAAATGGGTCTGCCCAGGCCCTCCACTGGCCATTCTCCAGGGCTCCTGGCCCTGTACACAGACGCCCCGCCCCCCAGAAGGTGTGGACTGTGGGGGGTTGTGCCTTTTTAGAAAGAACTTGTTTCTAGGTAAGACTGTATCAGTCTTCAAGGCAGGTCCCTTCTTTTCCTCCCCCTTTTGCCCGTGTTCATTCCATCCTGTTCCTTTTGAAACTGTTCAAATAAAAAGTCCAGAGACAAAACCTACTGCAGTCTCATGAACGGCCTTTCTGCCTCGAACTGCCAAATACTGTTTAAACATCATAGGGGTTCAGGGGAACGAGCGCTTCAATCCCACACCAATGTGGCTGCGAGTCTGCGGAACAAAGCAGTTCTGAGTCCTCCGGCCGCCGGGCAGCCTTGGACGCCACGCGGTGAGACCACATCATCAGAAAACGAACAGAGCCAGGACCCCAAAGTCACGGACTGTGGAAGGGCTCCTCGGACCCACTTGGGACTTTGCAGGAGTAAAAGAAGTTTCAACTGCTTCACCACTGAAATGCGGGGTCTCTCTGTCACCGCAGCACAACCTCACCTGGGCTGCCTGATGTGCCTCCTGTTGCGGGAAACCTTCCTGCACGTAGCTAAAGACGACCCAATTAAAGCCGGCAGCGGTGTGTGGGATGGGACGTTCACGAGAGGCCTCACGGTCACAGCCCGCCTTAGGGCTTTCGGTGATGGCTCTTTTTAAAAGTTTTTGTCATCGGCACTTCCTGCCTTCTCCACAACACGTAAACTTGTTTCATTTGTTAAATGGTAAAGTCAATGCAGTTACTTTTTTTTTTTTTTAATTTATCAGAGAGAGAGGGAGAGAGCGAGCACAGGCAGACAGAATGGCAGCAGAGGCAGAGGGAGAAGCAGACTCCCTGCCGAGCAAGGAGCCCAATGCGGGACTCGATCCCAAGACGCTGGGATCGTGACCTGAGCCGAAGGCAGCTGCTTAACCAACTGAGCCACCCAGGCGTCCCAATGCAGTTACTTTTAAAAAGAAAAAAGTATATTCCATTCTCCTTTCTAATTATTTGCAGTTCAGGGGAAATGAAAAGGGTTTTTTTGGTTTTTATGTTTATGATCATGAAACATATCATCACATGTTCCATTTTTTTTTTCACTTAATCTACATCTAGGGATCTTTAGACATAAAACATGTTTTTCTCTTACCACTCAAGAACAATGTGACTGTAAAAAATATTTTATTAAAATGATAAATAGGGGCGCCTGGTTGGCTCAGTGGGTTAAAGCCTCTGCCTTTGGCTCAGGTCATGATCCCAGAGTCCTGGGATCGAGTCCCGCGTCAGGCTCTCTGCTCAGCAGGGAGCCTGCTTCCCCCTCTCTCTCTGCCTGCCTCTCTGCCTACTTGTGATCTCTATGTCAAATAAATAAATAAAATCATTTGAAAAATAATAAATGATAAATAGAGGTCAACCTAGTATACACTCCTCATGCAGACAGGCAGCTAATTCCCAGCTCAGAGTCAGGAAGAATAACACATTAGCGACACCCGCACACTTCCTGAGCCCCATAGAAGGCACGGCCCTTGAACTCAGTTGCAGATTTGGTCAAAATGAGCTCTAATGACCCAGATGGCAAGACCGGAAGGTGCATCATTTCTCTCAGAAATGTGAATTGGGCCATATTTACACCACTTCTAGGAAGACACAGCGGTTGGCAAAGTGCATACATTTTGACAACCAAAAATGTTCTTTTTTTTTTCCTTACCTCTGACACATCGACCCAACTGGGTAGTTGAAGAACCTCTCCCATGGTCTTTAAGAAAACCTAAAGGCAGACAAAATGACATTGCTTAGCACATATCCTTAATGCTCAAAATGTCAAGACCTTTGATTTCTCCATGTCTTATCAAGCACTGGCTGGGTTTTACATACGGTCATAAAGACAAACAGCCCCCATCAGCACAAGAGGTCATGTTTTACAAAGTCCTTCAGAGCTGTCACCTTGTTCACTCCCTGTGACGAGCCGCTCATCAGTGATAAGCAGGCAGATGTCAGAACGAACACAGCTTAGTCATGGAGAAACCCCGAAGCACGGGGCCGAGAGAGAGAAGCGGCCCTCGGGGCTGCCTGTTGAGTGAACCAGTGAATGAGCTCCCGGGAAACCACCTCTCCATAAAGAAGTTACTCGGGGACCCTTGGTCGAATCAGCTTAACATTATGTTCGGTTTGGCTCACGACTGTTCTAAAGGAAGTAAATTAGCTTTTAACATGTTTAAGTGGGGAGGTTTAAATGAAAATATGTGCACTTCTGGCTTCCTTGGAGAAGAGCAGAAGCTCAGGCCACCCCGGCCCACAGTCCCACACAGCCACTGTTGGCCAGAGTGAAGCGGGAGCGGCCCCCTTGGTCAGATATGTGTTCCTCCGTGCACCCCAGTCCTCACCACTCTCTATTGCCTGACACCTAGTCCAGTCCATATCCCTCATGTTGCCTTTTAACTGTTTGTCTCCTACTACAGACACAGAATTAAACTTTAAGTCTGACTAGGGCACCTGGATGGCTCAGTGGGTTAATAAGCCTCTGCCTTCGGCTCGGGTCATGATCTCAGGGTCCTGGGATCGAGCTCCGCACTAGGCTCTCTGCTCAACAGGGAGCCTGCTTCCCCCATCTCTTTGCCTCTCTACTTCTCTCTCTCTCTTTCTCTCTGTCTCTTATGAATAAATAAATAAAATCTTAAAAGAAAAACCAAAACCTTAGATCATCGAAGTCTCCCATATCTCCACCAAACTGCCGTCTCAAGAATAAATCACATTCTTCCTCACACTTTAAGGCACCAAATATCTAGAGAATTCATCCTCAAAACTCCTCACTCTTTCATTGCCTTTATCTGATAAATGCTGATTAAGACCCTGAAGAGCAAGACCTTATGAACAAAAGACGAACAAAATATTGGGCTTGAGGTCTAGTGGGCAGAATTTATAATCTAGGAGAAGAGTCAGCACGTCAAAAAAAGAAAAAAGAAGAAAAAAAAGATCACCTAGTAAAGTATTGAGGCTTGAAGACCATACAGCTCTGTCACACTCAACTCTGCCATTGTAGTGCAAATGCCGCCACAGGCCACTCTCACTAAATGAGCATGTTCCAATAAAACTTTATTACAAAAACAATCCACACACCAGATGCGGCCTAAGGGCTATAAATTGCTGATTCCTACTCCGGCAGAGCAGTCTGGTGGGATAAAAATAGAATGCCGGCCACATTTCCACTTTTAAATTTTCTAGTAGCCACATGATTTGTTTGCATGCGTGTATGCACCTGCTGGGCGGGGGGCGGCAGAGGGAGAGGGGGAATCCTGATCTCAGAACCCTGATATGACCTGAGCCCAAACTGAGACTTGGGGCCTAACCGACTGAGCCACCTGGGATGCCTCTAGTAGCCATATTTTTAAAAGTAAAGAGTAAACAGATGAAACTAATTATGTTTCTACTAATTATATATTTCAAACTAATTCTACGTCTTTCTTAGCCCCATATTTCTAAACTGCCAAGACCAAAATTGTCAATTCAATATTTTATGTTCTTCTCTTTCTCCTAAGTGTTAGGAATCTGGTGTATATGTCCCATTTAGAGCCTGGATTTTGGGGGCGCCTGGGTGGCTCAGTGGGTTAAAGCCGCTGCCTTCGGCTCAGGTCATGATCTCAGGGTCCTGGGATCGAGCCCCGCATCGGGCTCTTTGCTTGGTGGGGAGCCTGCTTCCTCCTCTCTCTCTGCCTGCCTCTCTGCCTACTTGTATCTCTGTCTGTCAAATAAATAAAGTCTTAAAAAAAAAAAATTCTTTAGAGCCTGGATTTCACGTCTCACATCCGACTTTGAATTCACCACAGTTCACAGACTCCCCAGCCAGATGTGGCTAACGGGCCCCATATCACCCAGCACAGGAAATGACTTCTCGCCATTTTCCTGTCCAGTTGCTAGTGGTGGGAAGCCAGGACATGGAAAACTGGATATTATTTCTCATCGAATCAGAGATGGGCAGGGTTCGGGGATGGATGGAGACACTGGAGAAGCCGCCTCTCTCTCCACCCCCACGGGGGCAGGAAAGTGAGCGGGGCCGTCCTTCCGCTTCGGGGCGCCTGGGCACCCAGGACATCTTCTCACGTGCTCCTCGGGTCTGCCTTCTGCCAGCAGGGCTCCCAGAGCGCCCACCTAACACCACTGTCATCAGCACACACGAAACACACGAATGCTCACGGATCCCCCGAGCTGAGTGTCCTGCTGTCTCCCCCACATTGCAGCAGGGCAGAGACCGAGGACCCAGGACAAGGAACCACTGAGGGACGTTCAGCCCTCAGCCAGCCCTCTGCACCCTGCTCGGACCTGTAAGCTGCTCTTTCCGGGAGGAACCCGCTCAGACGGGACTACCCCCTCCACCTCGGCCCAGAACCCCGCTGCTGCCCCTCTACCCGCCAGGGACCCTCTACCTCGACCTGGAGGGTGTTTAGAGGAGGGCGAGAAGTGGCAGCACCTTGATTCCATGCCATCAATGGCACGTTAACTAAGTGTTTTAGGTGACCTTGGCCATTCCCACTGACCTGTAAGTCACAGCACTGTGGGTCACAGTGCGTGCAGATGTGGTCTAGTTTCCTGCGGTTACACCTGCCAAGACCCAGTCCCACCTTCACCTGTCGCCAAGGGAGGCAGAGGGGCTGGAACTGGAGCTGCGCGCCCCGAGGGCGGGCGGCCGGGCGGGTGCAGAGACGGGAGCCACAGGGAGCCGGGGCCGAGCTGAAGGAGGCCCCAGCGGCTGGACGGAGCTGGCGGGACAGGCCACGCGACCCAGTGGCGCATGACGAGTCTGGAACCCAGACTGTCACGTACGAGTCCCTGACTTCCTACAACTCTGTGCAGATTGAACAAAACACGCCTGTGTGGGTCAGGATCTGGCGCTTCGCCACCCCCGACCGGCCAGGCACAGAAATCAAGTCGCTTTACCTGGGTGAGGTTCAGCGCCATTTCCTGCGAGAGAGGCTTATTGGGTAATTTGAGGGACACGTTTCGCAGGTAGCTCAGGATGGCTCCTGGACTCTGGAAGGTTTTCCTCGCCTCTGTCAAGTTGGTTATGACGGGATGGTAAGCGTTGGTGGGCACCTGAAAGAAAGGACAGGCCTGATTCCCGCTCGGGACGAAAGCCGAGGAGTCCCACGGAAGTCCGCTGTGCCCTCTTACAGCCCCGTGATGACAGCGGCTGCGCCGACGGTGTACCGGGAGGCACTTCCGCGACTGCCTGCCACGGACTGAGCTTTCACCCTCTCGGCAACTTCAAGAAACGCGCACCCATTTGAGATGAAACCAAGCGTAGGGAAGCTCACCCAGAAATACACGTGGAACCAGTGTTTCAACCTGCACCAAAGGTACGAGAGTCTGTGCCCTCCCGTTTCCTTAGAATTCCCAAGGAAGGGAAAGTGGGGGGATTACAGGTACTCATTCCAGAGGGGAACGTTCCTGTAGCGACTGATCTTCCCTCAAACGTCAGGAGAAGGGGCACAAAGAGAAAACGAGCCTCGGCACAGGTCCCCCCTTCTCGCCGCTCACTGTGCCGCCGGCCCCGGAGACGGTCTCAGTGTTTGTGTCCCTGGGCAGTCTGGTTGACTTCCTTTTGGCCCCTGAGGCCACAGACCACAAGAAGCAGAGGGCTTTCCCTTCAGTCAGCCTGAGCATCCGGAGTTAGTGCCAAAGCTAGCTTCCCCTCCAGGGCTGATTTCTTCCCAGACACTATACTGCCAAGAAGAGAGAGCCAGACTGTCCCGTGGAATTCAGTCCTGGCACACAGGCTAAGCAGAAGGGCTTCAACAGGAAGGGGGACGGAGATCAATGCGTGTGCTTACCACGGCGTTGCCTGGGGAGGTCATGAAGACGCTTGGTGGTGTCGAAGACGACAAAGCATGCTTTCCTGGAAAGAATCAGTAACGCTTGATTAGGGACTGAAACACGGTCCGGCTTTCGCCCTAAGGAAGGCCTGTCTTTACTCAGGACTCTCCAGCTTCAGGCACATCCAAGACAGCCTGAGAATGTTTTGAGTAGGAATGCTGCTGGAAAGATGAACGGCTAATAAATCAGCTTCATGGGCAGATGGTATGGATTTTCCCAGGTCACATTACTTTCCTATTTACGTTTCAAATTGCTTTTGAACACCCTTCATGCAAGTCATCATATAAAGCGATGATTTTATACAAGCATTTACCGATTTCAAATAAATAGAGAACCAGAAGAAATTGCCCTCACCGCATCGGGACCAGCTGGGGTTGGAACACAGAGGCCCGTTAGTCTCGGGCGAGGACAAACAATCCGTCCGGTCAAGCCTCCCCTCCCAGACAGGTGGAGCAAGATGGGGGGGGGGACTGTTCTCTCGAGCCCCTTCGACCCCGAGGATTCTAGCTTTGTCTCCTCTAGTTGGTTAATTAATCGTAAATTATTACAGCTATGTTAAACCTGGCTCTGACGGACGGCTGGACGGGGCCGCCCGAGAGACTTCTGGTCATTTCCTCTGTATGTGATTTACGTCACATGCCCAGTCTTCAGAACCAAGTGCCCAAGCAACATGGGGTGTGATGAGTCTAGTTCTGGTTCCGCAAAGATGCATCCACGTGCTCCTGGGACACGTAAGGGTTAAGGCAACACCTCTCCTGAATCGCCCCCAAACTCCGACACCACCTTCGCAGGGCACAGACAGGAACGTGGCCTGAAACGCTGTGCTGTGTGGGGCTGGTGCTGCCCATCCGAGCCCTGGGATGTCCTGGGGACACGAGTTTGCTGAGACAGCTGCAGGAGCCAGGAACAGCGACACCTCTTTCCGGGGTTAATAAAGCGTTGAAGTATCAGGAAACCAGGGTTTGTTGGAGGCTTTCAGTAACACAAATACAGACAGCGTCTTGGTCTCAAAGGGACAAATCTCTGAATCTTAGGCTATGAAATGCAGGAGATTAATATCTTTTGTATTGTACAGGACCTGTATTTTGTCTTTATGTCACTCATGTATAAGAAATTAATTCTACCTTCTCAGTGACAAACGAGCGTCTCAAAGACGGTGGTGGGCAGAGATGTCCTGCACGCACAGCAGCTGTGCCTGGCTCCCAAGAGCCGCAGCCCCAGTCCCTGGGGGTCCCCTCGCCTCTGAGTTGCAGATGCACCTGGCCCCACTGTCATGACCACCTCTGCCAGAGGCGGACGATGACCCAGGCTTCAGGCCATCAGCGTACTCTGCAGGCCCCGGGCACAGGGCTTGGCCCCCAGGGAAACACAGGGATCATTCTGGCCAAATGAGGGTCCTGGGCAGCCCTGCTGCAGGAGATGGCAAAAAAGAGAAGCTCTCGCCTTCTGCTGAGGATGGGGAGGGAACGCAGAGGGAACGGCAGCCCTGCTGGCATCACAAGAAGGAGCAGCGTCAAACACAAACACTCTTAGTGACACATGTGAGCACCTAGAGCAAACTGGTCCTGAAGCAGATGTTCTATTGTTTCCACTGTGTAAGGCTGTTTAATTCCCTTCTTGCTGTAAATCACTTTAGTTGTGCTTTCTGTCATGTAATCACAGGGTCCTAACAGCTGAGGGGTTCACTGTCAGACCCCGAGGGGAGGCTGGCTTTCCACTCCTGGTCCTGACCTGTCCCTGCTGTCAGCGCAGTGGCCAACCAACGGATGTTTACAAGCGACTGTCATTTTTTGGCAGATTATTTTATGTTAAAATAAAGAATCAGGGTGTTCAGCTGTTGGCAGAATGAAAACGAATGAAGGGTAAGGAAGTATTAATCTTAAAACAGTGGAAGTGTTGGGAAAACCTGCCACGGGCAGGCACCGTGCTGATGCCTTACCCCGGTCACTGTCTATCCGCGGAGCCCCCGCCCCGCAGCTTCCCCCCAGTTACAAAGGAGAATGTTGTGATTTGGAATGGTTAAGACACAAAAAGCCACTTGCTACCACTCCGTGTATGCGGAAGACCCAGAAGAAGGATCAGCGGCGGCCACGGCTGCGGGGACGACACAGGGAGCAAGAGGTGGTGGGTACTGGACTCCCGTTCCAGGTGAAGAGATGATTTTAAAACCAGAAAGGACAGCTGCCCACTGTGGGGAGCACAGCAGGTACCAGGGGACTCCATCCCTTCAGATGGTGGCGTTTCTGTTCCCTGCATTTTACCTCAACAGAAGTGACCCCCAAGTCCCACGGCTCACCGAGGCTGAGGGAAGATTTGAACCCAGGCTCCCTGTCCTGTGGGTCCCGTCTCTGAACAACCACTCTGTACCGAGCAAGAAGAGGCATCCTCGGGACTCTCGGAACCCCCTCAGGGTCTGGCACGCAGGAAGCACTGGGTGAACCTTTGTTGATCGAATGCACTAATGGGCCTGGAATGTCTGCTCCCAAAGCTGTCCGTTATCACCCACCACCTACACCTCGAAACCCCCCATGACCCGCAGGATACTCCTCTCGGGGTCTCTCCTCTAAGTTGCCAGTTCCTCCATCTTAGGGAACAGGTGTTCTGGAGAAGCGGCTGGATTTCTGAGGTTCATCAGGATGCCTCGCCACCCGCAGCGCAGACGGCCCCCTCAGGAGAGGGAGGAGTGAGACGTGCTGGGAAGGGAGTTGGACAGAAGGAGCCTCGTCCTCCCAGAGATGGGCAGAGCTGGCCCGAGCCCTCCCCCACATGCCCACTCACCAATGGCGGCTGTGAAGTACATGGAGATCTCGTCCGGGGTCAGGGCCCGTTCCCAGATGATGAACTCATCAAAAGCTCCGTCCTCATAACGCTTGGTCTGGTCCTGCTCAGACCCTATCACGAGGTTGACGCTGGGCTCCCCGTAGGCGTGCGACACTTTGCCACTTGGGTCGGAGGTGCTCAAGGTCCCGTTGACGTAGACTTTCAAACCCTCCTTGGATTTCCATGTAAACAGGACATGAGTCCAGTAGGGACCTAGAAAGAGCAAAGATCACTGTTCTGCTGATGTGGAAAGAGCTCCCCATGTGTGTGTCTCCTAGTTGTTAAGCACCTGCCTCTTGAGATGATTAGTCACTCTTGACCTTGGTGAGTCCTCACATGGGTCAGAATGTACATCTGACTTTTCCTCAGAAAGATGCAGAGGGAAGAAATTACCCCCATCCCCAAACTCCAGAAGCAGTCCAAAGAGACCTTTTGCTATTTTAAATTAGATCCTTTGCTATTCTAAATTAAAATGAAATAATAGCTAACGGTCATAACTTGTTCAAAATTTTTTTTTGGTCCTGCCTAGGCCATCACAGTGCAGGTCAATAAAACTTATCTGACAATAAAACTTATCTGTGGGCCTGATTCAGCCCACAGCAGTTGGTGTGCACCTCTGCTCTGACATAGGACGTGTGATATCAACCAACATAGTGGGACCACGGTAGGACCACCCTCCCCCGGCTCACTCTCCTTGGCACGAGAACCACAGTCGCCAATAAGAAGAATGTTCCTCAGACTCTGACGGCAGCTTGCCCCACAAAGGGCCTCACTTTGTTTGGCAAGTGCTGTGTTAGGCATCTCATGGGCTTGCTTCTGGAAGGAGCAGGGCAGCCCTACAAAGGGTGTGTGTCACTGTGAGCCAGGCATCACCTTAAATCACCCAGCAATTAGCTACTGGAACATCACCAAAATAAAAGCTTCTGCACAGCAAAGGAGACCTCTAACAAAACCAAAAGGCAGTGTGTGGAATGGGAGATGATAATTGCAAACAACATATCCGATAAAGGGTTAGTACCCAAAGTATATAAAGAACTCATACAACTCAACAACCAAAATAAATAATCCAATTTTTTTAAATGGACAGAAGATATGAACCGTCACTTCTCCAGAGAAGACATCCAGACGGCCAACAGACACGTGAGAAGATGCGCCACATCACTTGTCATTGGGGAATGCAAATCAGAACCACAATGAGATCCCACCTCACACCAGTCACAATGGCTAAAATCAGCAACACAGGGAACAAAAAGTGTTGGCGAGGACGCCAAGGAAGGGGAGCCTCCTACACTGCTGGTGGGAATGCACGCTGGTGCAGCGACTCTGGAAAACAGCATGGAGGTTCCTCAGAAAGTTGAAAATAGAGCTGCCCTATGACCCTGCCATCACACTACTGGGTATTTACCCGAAGAATACAAAGATATGAATTCAAAGGGCTACATGCAGCCTTGCTGACGGCAGCATCGTCTACAACAGCCTGACTGCAGAAGCAGCTCGCGTGTCCATGGACTGAGCGGAGAAAGCAGATGTGGTGGGTACATAAGACAGAATATTCCTCAGCCATAAAAAACGGGAAATCTTGCCTCTTGTAATGACAGGGCTGGAGCTGGGGCATCTAATGCTAAGGGAAATAAGTCAGAGAAAGACAAATACTCTAGGATATCACTCAACGTGAGGTTTGTGAAACAAAATGAAAAGATATGAACCAAAAAACAGATTCTTAACTATAGAGAACAGATGAGTGGTTACCAGAGGGGGAGGGGTGGGGGGTTGGGTGGGTAGAGATTAAAAACTACACTTATCATGATGAAAAAGAAAATAATTTTTTAAAAAGATAAAGTTCTGGGGCAGCTGGTTGGCTCAGTGGGTTAAGACTCTGCCTTCAGCTCAGGTCATGATCCCGGGGTCCTGGGATCGAGTCCCACATCGGGCTCCCTGCTCGCAGGGAGCCTGCTTCCCCCCAACTCTCTCCGCCTGCCTCTCTGCCTACTTGTGATCTCCGTCTGTCAAATAAACAAATAAGATCTTTAAAATAAATAAATAAAAATAAAAAGATAAATTTCTGTCAGTCAACCAGTCCATCACCACATAGCAATTACTCAGGCCCTTCCCTAGGGTTGGGCCGCTTCCTAATCCTGAGTCTCTGGAGAGCACTTGGGTCCTAAATGGGTCCAAAGTATGATTTATCACCTTTAAGTTTAAAGCAAGAATAACAGATGTCTTCAGTGAACAGAGAGTGTGTCTCCAGGCAGAAATGTTTACAATTCTTCCCATTTCCCGGGGTGGAAAAACAGAGTCCGGTAGACTTTACCTTAGGACATGCTGAGGAAACCTACCAGATGCCCCTACTGTGTCAGCCCCACGGAACACGGAGATAGGACTCTTGCAGAAGAACCTGACTTGGGTAGAACACGCTAAGTGCCATGAACGAGGTACAGGCCATTCTGTGGCGGGGAGGGGCCGAGAGTCTTTCTGGCCTGGGACCAGAGAAAGCAAATGGGCAGGATTCTCCCGGCGCTCTTGCAGAGGCGAGGTGGAGAGCCAGGCTTGGGGAGAACGAGTAAGGGTCCCGGCTCACACAGGGGGCAGGTTGCAGAGGAGGGTTCAACCCAGCCACTTCGGCTCTGGCGTCGTCCAGGTCTTAACCAACTGGGACACACAGCCTCTTTAAATGGGCCAGAAAATGAATTGTCCTTGAATGTGTCCGAGAGATCATTTCCTGCTGGAGGCCTTCATTCTTCCCACCTCTCGCTCCCGGCTTACCTCCCGCTCCGTGCTTGCCTCCTAGTGCCCGGCCCGGACTGGGCTCCCCCTCAACGTTACTCTAATACTTCTCTCCCAAGTGCATTTTCCAAGTCAGACCCTCTGCTCCCCCAGCTTCCTGCCCCGGGCCTCTGACTCGTTTCCAGTGCACAACCCGGTCTCACACCAAAGAGAACACAGGAATCTCCAGACAACGCCAGGAAGACCCCACAACACCCCCAGTGTGTACGCAGCCGCCTGCTGCCCCGCACTTGTCCCAGAGCACCCCTCCCCACAGCTCCCAGGCCTCCCCCCCAGACCGCCCGTCCTCCCCCGGTCTTCAGCCTCTGTTCCAAAAACTGTTCACAGCATATTCTAAATATGGCCAAGTCTATACCACTGGGGTGGGGGGCATGGGAAGGAGGGGGAGCAGGAGAGGAAGAAAGAGGCAGCAGGGGAGGGGAGGGGACAATGAGGGGCAGGAGGGGGGGGGCGAGGGAAGGAGGAGGGAGAGCTAGAAGCAGGGGCCGCCCTGCGAAGCACCTGGTGTCCGCTACTGCATTTCACGCCCCCGGGCCACGCGGGGCACATCCCAACACTACCTTCCCTCTAGGACAAAGCAGTGGAGGCCACGCGCCAGGCAACCCGAGGCAGGCGCACGGGGGAGGGAGCGCAGGTGCCTGGCTGCAGGACGCGGCCCTCTCCGGTCCGTCTCCCCCGGCAAGCCCTGAGTGCCGAGGCCAGGCCGGGCCCTTACCTGGCGGACTGAAGGTGGCCTCCCAGGTCATGGCGTTCTCCCGCGTGTACAGCTCCACGGAGCCCTTGCCGCCGCTGGAGCAGACCCTGAAGCCGTCGGAAATGACCTGTCCCCCGTAAGCAAAAGGGGTCGGTCTGGACGCCTCTCCTTGTGTCTTCCAGAAGAAAGAAAACGTGACCCCTGAGGGAAGGGCGGGGACAGGGTCAGGACTGACGGACAGCAGAAGGGACCCCTCCCCAGAAGCAGGGGGTTCTCTCTGCCCCTTACTCTCCATGTGAAAAGCCTTTTTTCCCCTCTGGAGACAACGCGTGTTCAATTCAGGAGACACGGGCGATGACAACAGGCCACGTTTATGAAAAGCTCACCGAGGGCTGGACACTTTCCCAAGAGTTCTGAGTGAGTTATCTCCCTCATCATCACCTATGCACATGAGGCCACTGAGGCCTGTTTGTCCCAGGTCACCAGACCGGCATCGGGCTCCCACCCAAGCTCAAACCTGGTGACGGCCAAGGTCACAGATAACCGGCACCGTCCTACGCTCGCGCCTCCTCTTGGTCCAGAAGCGTCTTTATGGCAACTCCTGCTACAACCTTTCCTGCAAGCGTATTTTACAAAGAAAGGAACCAGCCCATGCACACGGGCTTATACACCACAACCTAAAAACACTTCTTGCATCACCAGCTTCCTCGGAGGTCTGTAAACACACCCGCACACCATCGTGCCGCGAGTCTGCATGGCGTCACATTCTAAATCGGGGCGGCTCGGGCTCCTTCAACTTCTCACTCTTCAGGCAGAACCAGAAGCTCAACCTCCGGGTACGTGTCAGATTCTATCCTTTAGGATAAGGTCCTAGTGGGGAACTTCCAGTCAAAGGCGGGGACCGCTTTTAAGGGTTTTGATGTTTAGGAGATTCATTTCCAACGGAGTCACAGAGGAGGCAGCGAAGACCCTGTCCCCCAGTCACCTTGCAGGCCTGGGTGCCGGGCTCCTCGGGGAGGGGACACAGGGACCGCAGCTGGCCGGAGGCTCCTCTGCACGTTAGGCTGCCCATCACCGCCTTCCCGACCTTGAACGGCTTCTGTCCTGCCGGGCTCACTGCAGTGAAATGTACCCTTTCCTTGCATCTGAGTCAAGTCCGTGTGCATGCATGTGTGCACGCATGAGAGACAGACAGACAGAGAGCATGTGGGTGAGTGCTGCCCTAGCAACCTGGGTGAACCTCACGTAGGAGCTGGACATCATCCCGGCGGCCCCACCCCGCCCCGTCTGGCCCAGGCGGGAGAGGACGGTGCCCAGAGTTGATCAAAACCAGCCCGTGACTCTGGGGTTGAAGACAGGGGTGGAGGGCCCTTCGCCCTGGGCCTTATTTATACAAATGTCACCAAACTCAGACTTGGGGCCTTATCTTCAATGAGATCCTGGACACAGCCTGAGTCCCCGAATCAGCTGACATGCACCATCACACAGAACCAACCACCTTTACTGTGACGCCTTATGGACTGACGCGTCTGTTACAAACTGTCGTCTTGTGACGATCAGACTGGATCATGTTTTGTGGGCTCCGAGCCCTAATTTGGTTCATGAGAAGCATGTAGAAAAGCATAATTTAATAACCCCAGATTGGGGCGCCTGGGTGGCTCAGTGGGTTAAAGCCGCTGCCTTCGGCTCAGGTCATGATCTCAGGGTCCTGGGATTGAGCCCTACATCGGGCTCTCTGCTCAGCGGGGAGCCTGCTTCCCCCTCCCCACCTCTTTTGCCTGCCTCTCTGCCTACTTGTGATCTCTGTCTGTCAAATAAATTAAAAAAAAAAAAAAACCCAGATTGGAGTTTCTCCATTTTTTTTTCGTTAATATAAGAGGAACCTCAAAATAATTGGCAGAGGCCTGGACCTTTCTTGACCTGTGAGAAGCTAGAGTACAACCCCAGCTCGCACGGGTGTGTGCTTAGGGCTTCCGAGGAAAGTAGAGAGCCCCCCAAGTTCCCTGAAGGACGGGACTGGCGAGGGAAGGCTGCTCAGAGGTGGCAGGGGTCCCGGGACCCTCCCCAGAGCCCGCTGCTGGCACAGGGCCCAGCCGCTCCTGCCCACCCGGCACCCTGGGACCAGAGTCCAGCGCGAACCGTGACCCTGCCGCTGTGCCTCCCCGCCGAGCCTCCCCGCTCTCAGAAACAACCCGTTTCCCCAGGAAGCGAACACATGCATTGTGAAATTTTTGTTATGAAACGAGTTCCCGGAGGATTCATGGAAGTTAATTTTTTCCAAATATTTTGTTGCGTTTAGAAATTCCTTTTCTTCAATCCCATCTTGGCCAAACATCTTTCTGTCCAGGAAGTAAAAGAAAAAGAAGGCAGTCAGTTTGGCGTTAAGAGTGGACACGAGGCCAGTGACACTGCCTGTAAACGAGCATTTCGTTTTTGCCCACGTAACCTGCACAATAATCGCTCCTTTCTGGGGAATAGCTTTATCCTGAAACATCTGCTCACGTCTTCCCAGAGTCTCAGGAGCTCACGGGGAGCCTTGAAGGCCAGCAGCCCCCAGGAGGGCGGCCGCAGGTTCACGGGCCATCAACACAGCGAAGAAACAGCAGAAGGGCAAAGAAGTGAGTAGGATGACTGACAAGTTGGTTCCCCACTTCTTCCTTCCTACGAGCACTAAATCTGAGTCTATCCAGAAAGATAAAAGGAAGAGAGGTCTTTCTCAACAAGATGCAGAAAAAGAAAAGGAAAACATCATCCAGATGCCGCGAGGAGAGACAGATGTGATGGAGCGCAGAACTACAAAATTCTGCAAGGCAAATAAATCACTGTAACAGCGTCACAGGGTAGCTGGCAATCCAGGGGGGAAAAAGCTTTGTGTGGTGCATCGAACAGTCAAGGAATTCAGGTCCTTACTAAGGGAGAACATGTGATAAGGACAGGCACCGTCCCTAGCGTTCAGTGTGAAATTCCCAGGAACAAGGAGGGCCGCTCGAAGACTCGCACTCGTCGTGATTCTTAACCTTTCCAACAACCCTGTGGAGCAGGTGTGATCGGTGTCCCCATTTTACAGGTGGGAAAACCGAGGCACAGAGAGGCCACGCAGCAGGCGAGGCGGCAGGCAGGACTGGAACTGGGCGGGCGGGCTGCGGTAATTACGGCTCCATTCCACTCTGTCCCGGAGACCGCCTGTGTTTCGGAGAGCACCCGCTCCCGGAATTCAACTGCAAAGCTCCTCGAGAACTGCGGCAAGAAAAGAACACACAGCAAAGCCCCAGGCCAAGCGAGGAAGTCTTGGTGAACACACTGTCCTCTCTGCTGCTCTGTGGTGAGTGGGAGGGCCGCTGGCAGGGGTGGGGCAGGGGGACTTGCCAGGTAGAAGAGCAGCCCCACCCAGGCCCAGGGACTCAGCAAGGTGTCCCGCACGCCAGTGGTTCAAAGTGGACCCAAGCAGCTGTGAGCAGAGAGGGCGCAGCCATCTGTAGGCCTTGTGGCTGGTGTGGCATCCGGGTGCCCTCGCCCAGAAGCTGCACCTCTGTGTGTGCCCCAGGAGAGCTGAGCCATCCTGCCCACCCCAGTGTCCTCCAGTCTGGGTGGCGCCTCCCACACACCCCGAGTGATGTCCGGGCGGCATCCATCAGAGTCACCGCTGGGTCCAGTGCCTTCTAGAGGATTCCGAGCAGGGGGTATGTGTGTTCTGCAGAGTCTGACCACCTGCACTCAGCCTGACACAGACTGTTCCAAAGCAGCCGCGATACGTCCCATCCGACCTGCTTCCGGGTCGTGTGACCCCCCCCCCTTACCACCAACCCTCAGAGCCAAGTTCCCCACCTGCCCCGGGCCTGACTCGACCCAGAGGGGACAGCCGAAGTGACCCCGGGCCCAGCCCCAGCTGCACTCCGTGTCTCGCAGCTTCCGCCCTCTCTCTTGAGCTCTCAGCCGGCGCGGAAGTCCGGGCCACACACGCGAGCACAGAGGTGCCAGAGCGAGAGGGAGGGAGGCTGCGGGGGACCCCAGGCCTGGCCGCTCCCGGACTGCAGCTGTGGGACGCCCGGACTGAGAAGGGCCCGCTGAGCCCAGCCAGCCTGCGGGACGGGGAGACGCGACCCCAGCCGGGGTTTCGCACTGCACAGCGAGAGCTGACCCAACAGTCGTACCCGAAGCCCCTCGTGCATGAGCCAGTCGACCCCCCCTTCTGCTTAAGCCTGATCGAGGTGAGTTTCTGTCGCTTATGATGACTCAGCTGACCCCACCGTCCCCCCAGGGGCCCCACAAGGAGGTACACACGCCTCCTTCCCTCCTTCCTGACACATTGGGTCGAGGGTTCAGGGAGGGTCCCAGAGCAGCGCCTGCCGACCCTCCCTCCTCTCCTGCTTACGAAGGTACTTGGGTCCAGCCGGAGGTGGCCACCGCCCATTGAGACCACGACACGACGGAGAGCAGTCTGCCGGGAGTGAGTCCGCATGACAGTTACCCGAGCCTGAGGGACAGGCTCAGAATGTTCTGCAGTGGGACACGGCGTTCACGTCCAGGGGCACGAGCTTCCCCTCAGCGCCTAGCTCAGGGCTCGGAGAAGACCCGTCCCGCGGCTGCGGCAGGATATGCAGACCGGGCTGTCCGCGGTTTCTCACCTCCCCCAGCCCTGTCACCTGCAGACGCCCGCTTCCAGCACCACCTGTGACAGAGACGCCCCGGCCCACGAATGCAGAGGGGACACCAAGTTCAGGGCACTGCAGTACCCACGCTGCCTGCTTCCCTCACCCCGCGGCTGTTCATGGGGGAACGAGGGGTCGCAGACAGACGGGCGCACAGACCCGCACGGTCGCTGGGCTGCGGCGTCACTGCCGTGCAGGCCTGGGGACAGACAGACTCAGAACACAGTCACACGGGGCTCTCCGGAGGGACCCCTGGACTCAGTGTCAAAAAGGGACCCCAGGGCCCTCTGACCTGAAGACCAGGAGCGGCTTCCCGGAGTGGAGCCGGTCGCTTGGGAACTGAGATCTGCAGGAAGGGGCGCGCTCCTACCGGGGAGGGACCGTGGGGCATGGAAGGACCCCGCTACCCTGCTACCCTGGGTTTGGGGCAGTGTGTGGTGGGTGGGGGGAATAGAAGCGGACACAGGGGAGCGGCGTGCGTGGGCCTCTGCCTGCCGTGAGCTGCGGAGGGAACGCAGAGGCAGGGACGCGGCCCGGGTCTCTACTGCTGCTGCAGTGAATCACCAGCACCCGACGGCCTCTTACCAGCAGGCGTGGACGCTTGTCCAGTTCCGGAGGCGAGAGTCTCACGGGGTAAGCTCAAGGGGCTGGCACGGCCACCCTCCCTCCAGAAGCCCCAGGGGAGGACGCGTTCCTTCCCTTTTCCGCTTCTGGAGGCGCCTGCCTCCCTTGGCTCGAGCCCCTCGCTCCCCACTCAAGCAGCTGCGAACGTCTCTCTCGGCCTCCCTCTCCCGCGCCCTTGGAGGACCCCTGTGGTCACTGTGGCCCACGCACGATCCGGGACCCGCGAGGCCCCTCACTAATCACACCAGCAACGTGGGCGAAGGGTGACATTTTACACTGCATGTTCGTCCACTGTCCCCTCCAACTGGAAAGGTTTTTAGAAAGAGAAAGAGCCTGTGCGGGGTCGGGGAGGCCGTTAGTCTGAGCTGGCAGGTGCCGTCTGACACACATACCAGGCGGGCACATTGCGCGTTCTCCCAGAACTGGGACCCTGGGTCCTTTATTTACCACGTGAAGAGAGGCTGGCAAGCGGCTCCCCAGCGACCGGGATCTCAGTGGGTTTTCCGGCAGCGCGGCCGCTGTGCAGGAGAGGATTTAGGCGTGCAGGGCTCCGACAGGGGAAACACCCGCCAAGTGCTTCCACAGAACACAGGCCGGGAGCAGAGTGAGACGGCGAGTGTGGGCTTTCTGGATCACCAGAGCAAAGCTTCAGGCACCTGGGGACGGTCGACCAGCAAGCTTGCCACCTCCGGTCCCAAACCCTGATCTCCTAAGATGCTAAAATGTAATCTCCGTCCCCATAGTCCAGCGCAGTGATGGTAACAATGATATTTTCTACCTCTGTATTTTTGAGAGTCGGTAATTCCACAACCTAGGGTCCGGGACACCTGCTCTGAGAGAGTTAGGCACAGAGATGCACCTTGACATGACACGAATTACAGCACAAGGGGCTGCTTCCTCCTCAGTTGTCTGCTCTTCTGACAGCGATAAGGAGAAAATCCATCCGCGTGTAAGTCACGCTCGCGATCCCCGTTCAGCAAAGAAATGCCGCGTCTCAAATGTGGAGCCCTCGGCAGGCACTGATCCTCCAAGCAGAAGTCGGTAACACGGGAACCATTACCAGTTTTCCATTTGTGGAAGGGACATCGTTTCTTTTCCAATTCCATCCAAGGGGATGAAATTTAAAGAAAAACACTAAGTACGATAATAGTTCCGGAGATACACATATATATGGATAAAAATTATACAAGTGGTTCAAAAGTGAGTAAAACTTAAGAATCACTGATCTTAAGAAATATTCCACCATTACTGGAAAGGTAGATAATTGCATCATCCAACTCAAACCAGTTAAAGTAAGTGATTCTGCCCTGGACGGTTGCCTAGTGTGGACACCATCCCACCTGTCGCTGGCTGGGTCGTCTGCGTCAGGTGAGCTGAGCTCTGGGCATCGGCACCCCGCCTTTCTGCCCACATCAGGACTGTGGTGATAGAATCACATTTGTCTGGCAAGCTTCCCTGGTATGATTTCCAAGCGACCTGCTATTGTCCATTCTCCATATTATGGACTCCCACGTGCCAGAACACACAAAGAGAAGAGCTCATAAGATGTTCTTACTCATCCTAAGAAACATGGAACTACCGAAGGAAGAGTATGGCTCCGTGTGGTCGTCCATGAACAAGCAGGTCTTTCCCCTAAGGTGGGACGTGAACAGTGATTGGCTCCGTGGCCCAGAGTACAGTGTCTTCCTTCACAACATCTGAAATCAACTTGGCACCAAGAGGCCGTGAGGATAGTGAAACCTTGATACTATCTCCTCGGGATTTTTATTTAATTTTTTTCCAGGTCTGTAATTAGAAGACGAGAAGTAACAGCCCAAGAACATGAGAGAGATGACACCATGAGGAACAAAAACATAGAGAGAAGAAGAGCCGGAGGTCATAGTGGCAGAGAAAGGACCACCGACCCTGGGTGATGGATGGGGATCTCCATCCTCAGGCATATCTGAGTTTGAAAGGTTAGGAGAACGTGCAATGTACGGGACACAGGGAGAGACAGAGCAGAGACACAGCGGGCCAGTGTCTCTTGGACTCCACAGTGCACGACAGAGCCCGCTGACGCTAAAGCCCATCCGGCCAGGAAGACACCAGCCATGAGCGAGAAAGCCAGGTGGCTTCACAAAGGGAGCTCGGGCTGTGGGCTTTCAACACGCAGCACGCAGAGCAAGCCTTTTCCAGGCTGGGGGGCACAGCTGCCCGGCCCTATACGCCGTTTTGAAAAGCTCGGACTTCCACTCTGCTCCTAAGAACATCCTCCCCCAACCCTGAAGAAAAATCAGCCCAAGTTATGGATTGAGACCACAAGAGAGTTTAGAAATAAGGACTATAAAAATAGTTGACCGGGCGGACAGGGGGTGGGGAATGTCTCTGTTCATTTTGATGTTAGTTTTTCTCATAAAAGTAATGGGCTGTACTCCTGAGCCCACTATTCGCCACCAAAACATCCCAGAGAAACAGAGACAAGCATGGAGGAGGATGCGACGGGTGATCAGGAAAGACCCCACATCTCGGGCCCCCGCACCCGTCACACCTGACCACCCCCGTCCTCGACACGCCCGACGTCGCTCTTTTTTTTTTTTTTGACAGAGAGAGATCACAAGCAGGCAGAGAGGCAGAGAGAGAGGAGGAAGCAGGCTCCCCGCCGAGCAGAGAGCCCGATGAGGGACTCGATCCCAGGACCCTGAGATCATGACCTGAGCCGAAGGCAGAGGCTTTAACCCGCTGAGTCACCCAGGCGCCCACCCGACGTCATTCCTTGACGCCTGCCTGCCTTTTTCTTTTTTCTTACTTCATCTGCTTTTAAGGCTTGTGACTTCCTGATGTCTCCTCCTAAACCACGGCGAGGGAATCACATTTCTGTTTGTTCAGATAAACACATAGCCCTTACTGTCTGTCACTGCCCAGCGTCGCCCAAATTCCTCCCACGCCCTCGGTGCTCTGCAGGGACATTAATCTGGAAAGTGCGGGCAGACCTTCCCTGTGCTCATCTTGCTGATCGGGACCCCAGAAAAGCGCGCTCACACGGGCTGCGGGCCACCTGTCTGAGCGCAGGGTGCACGCGGGGCACACACACCACGGTCCTCAGATGTCACATGTGCTCGACTCTCCATTCCCGGGAAGAGGCGGGCAGACCGAGAAACGGCCGACCTCCGTCCAAATCTGCAGGAAGCCTCACGACAGCCCCGTCTCCAGGAGCCAAGGGTGACGTGAGGCTTCCTGGGTTCAATGTACGGCCCTACTGGAAAGACATTCACATGGTTTGAACATCTCTGGCTAACTCCAGCACACAAGAGGCCGCTGTCACAGGGGACACGAAGCCAGCCTTCCCGGCTCTGCTGCCACCCCACACTCATTTGTCCCAGTCTTTTTGCAGATAAAAAAGAGCTAATACAAGTAATGACCTTGGTCCCATGATCATCACATAGTCAGCGATCAATAACGTTGGGTCCTTATGGTCGGTTAGCCCCCTTACAGGTAGGGGTATCGCGCTCCAGGCAGGCAAGCTGGGGTTCTCATTAAGACAGGTGCCCAGGTCTGCAAATGTTCCCGTGGGGCCACGGCCGAGGAACCTCTCATGGCCACGGGCTGAACCTGCCAGGACCCCAGTAGCCCCTTCCGGCCTCACGGCAGCCTCGAGAGGAAGAACTATCCCTGACCCGTTTGACAGACACAGACTCAGGTGATGCGGTTGCCTGAGGTCACAGCAGTCGGGACGAGGACAGGGACCGGAGCCCAGGCTCTCGCTGTGCTGTGTGTCACCCAGCACCATGGTGGCGAGGGCTGGGGAGGCATTGACGACCAGGGGGACAGTGTCCATGACACTGGGGGGGGGTGCTAGGCCATTGCCAACCAGAGTCAGTGGGGGGAAGGGCTCCTTTCTCAAGAGAAACTGGAAATCTGTATATTTACATCAAAGTTTTCTCTTTTTCCACGTTGGCAGCCAGTTCAACACTGCGGAGCTCCACGCCTGCCAAGCCAAACACGGCCACAGGCTGGAGCCAGCCCAGAGCCCAGGGCTGAGGTCTTGGAGTTCAGGTGAAACTTCCCAGGGCTCTGACTCCCCTGTGGTGCCCTCACGGGGGCCCCTGCCAGGGCTGGTGTCCCTGAAAACCCCCCCATCATCACAATTCCAGGACCCACGCAGTCCAGCTCTCAAAAGACCTAAGATCACCGCCCCCACCAGAGCCAAAGCAGCAGAGGGCCTGTCCCCCAAGAGAAGCCGCTCCCCTTGGCCCGTCCCCCACCCCCAGCCCTCCTGCCCCGTGGGCTCTCCTAGAGGCCACAGCTGAGCCTGGGCTGTTTTTCATTTAGAGAAACAAACAAGCCTGATGTGTTTATAGAGCTGTCTGAGCTCCGGGATGGCGCAAACACCGGGTTTGTAAACCTGGCCGTGGTTTTGGACCTCAAAACCATTTCTCGAAATCCTGGGTTCTGCAAACTCCAAAACATATCCCTCCCCCCCAACCACCACCACCACCATGTGTTTTGCCCTGTTAAACTTGTTTGTTTTTCTTGGATTGAAGTCCTACGTCCCCAAAATTGTGCGTGACAAGTTCATCGCAACATTGTCTTGAGGCCGTTGGATGTCCGAAAGGTCTTCGCTTTCAGAAAGGCTGGTGCTACACTGTTTCTTTCTTCCCCCCAAAAAGAACATTCTCATCCTGCGTGGGGTAGCAGAACTTGAAGGCCTGAAGCTGATTCGGATGTCGGACGACGTTTCAGAGAGGTCCGAAGTGTGGCCCAGATAGCCACGGTCGGGACCTCTGATGCTGGAAAGCAGGTCGCTTTCCACGGGAGAACGGGGCAAGGACACATCCGGCCCCTCCGCTGCCTGCACCTGCTTTGTCCAGGACACGCTTCCTGCCATGGGCCCACAGCCCCTGCCGTGCCCACCATCCCCCCCACCGCTACCCAGGCTCGGGGATGAAAGAAACCTGCCCAGGGCAGGGGTGTCACAGGCCGGCCCCGCCCAGGGCCACCGTCAACATCCCGGAGTCAGAAATAACGTGGTAGGAGACACACCACCAATTTACTTCCCACAAAGGCCATGGCCCCAGCCAAGTCCCATGTGACATCACCGCGTCTATTTCTGTAGTGGGTTCTTTTTCTTTCTTTCTTTACAAGATTAAATAGTTTGCTCTCATGTCTCCGCAAGACAGTACTTCCATCTTCCTCAGTGTCCAGGACATATCTCAGGTTAGAATCCTGGACCCCTGCACCACCACCCCTGCCACCCCTCCCACCCACCGCCCCGTGTCTGCAAAGACTCCGCAGCCACACGCTGGTGTCCCCACCCGCCGGCGCCCAGAGGAGGCGGCGCGTCACTCACCGTCCGGGTCACACTGCGCCGGGCTGCTGATGCAGGAAGCTCTGTACCTGCCGTAGTAGAGAAGGGTCACTCCTTTCTCCTCCTTGAGGTAAATTCCCTTGTTGACCTTCCCTTCCATGATGTCTACATTAGAAGAGCGACAACATCGGGCGTCAGCAAGCGTCAGACTGAGCACAACCTATACTTTACTGTTCATGTCCATAATATTGTGTGCCCTCTACATTAACACGAATGCTTCATTAATTAATGCTTAATTAATGCTACATTAACATTAATGCTTCCTCTTTAATATTACACTAGTCCTAGTGAAGTTAGAATCCTGTAACAAGAAAACGTGACTATTTCTTAATAAATTGATCATAGTAATATTTTGTCATCAATGACTACTACATTAGCACATATTGTGTGCTCTACAGTAACAACACTCTAATCCGTTGGCTGGGGATGGGGTTCCCAGGAGCGATGCGGTGACAGCCTCCTCCTGTCCCGAATTTCAGCTCGGTCCACAGGCTTCCAGAACCCCTCCTGCCCATCTTATAAGTGAAAGGCTTAGGTACATGTTTGAACCTAAGCACCACCTGTGAGCTCTCCTTGGAAGCCCCTAATCCTAGACGTGGGAGCCTACAATTCTGCAAGAATCCATGTCCAAACTCTGGGAGGGAATCCCGGCGGGGCCTGCCAGGTCCAGGCCTGGTGGCCATGAGCCCCCGCTGGCCCTCGCTGCTCCATCCAGCCCTCTGTCTGGCCCCATTCCCACGGCAAACGTCCCTGATGGTGTGAGCGTGGGGTAAATGGTTGACAGGACCGATAAGTGAAGACTATAAAAACCAAGTGTGATTAGGCATTTATTGTTCATTGGGGTCAAAGTCGCCCAGATACCTCCTCTGTCAGAAGGACACCTACCCACTGCCCTTGAGCTGTCACAGAGCCCGGGATGTGCAGCCACTTGGCTGAGCTCTTGGGGCCTGACGGCTGCCCCAGTGCAACTTATCCAACAGCCACTGTCAAGGGGGGAGAGCCCCTCAAAGGGCCTCCGTGCGCTTCCTCACTGTTCTAAACTCATTATTTTTTTGCATATCTCATTTATTGCTGGGGAGCCTACATACCACAAAACTAAACATATTGCAGAAGTAAGTTAACAGTTACATGATTGAGCTGGGCCGTATGAACCCCTCAATAAGGTGTTGGACTGCAAAGATTAATTTTGGAAGGCAGACCCCTCACAGCTGAAAAGAGCGATCAGATTAGGTGTTGCCCCAAACGCAGAGGGCCCGAGGCCTGAATGACCCGAACGGACTTTCCACGCTGCTCCGGGAGCCGCCACCATGGCTGCTCTCTCTCCCGCTTTGAGCTGCGTCGGAGAAATAGGAAACATACGGGCCCGGAGGTGATTAAGTCGGATAATAATTTAACCCTGACTCCACTGGGTGTTCGGTAAGGCAGCTCCTAATAATTAAATAAAACTCCAGCTGCAGAAGACATGCTGATTTTAATGTTTGTAAGAGATCAAATTTGGGGGGAGGCATCTTAAAATCCGCTTCCATTTTCCATTCCAAGGGTCTGCTTTTCCTCCCCCCGAAGAATATACACTGCTGAAAAATCCAAACAATTTCTATTTTTAGAAAGTATCTCGTGTCCGTTTCGGTCTGAAAACAAGCAGCTGGCTCGGAAGGCCCTGGTCACTGATGCTTATGAGCATCAAGGCCTTGCGGTTGGGAAGGGGCACTACGTCCGGACCCAGCGTGAAGCGCTTCTTCCCAGCACCCCGGGTCTCGGACTGGAGGCCAGATCGCCCGCCAAGACGAAGTGCCTTCCCGCAGAGCCCAGCGGAACCGGGCTCCAGACTCCTTGCAGATCCCGACGCGACAGAACACAGGACGGGAGGGTGCAAGTGCTCACCTACGGTTGCAGACAGATTTGAGTAGGCAGAGTCATTGGTACGAACAAAGGTAGAGTTATGGGAAGGAAGCACAGTGAGGTTGTGGGTTCGCAACACTGGGTGGGACAACAAAAGAGAAAAGCACAACACATGAGTGACATGAACAACCAATGGAACCCGCCTATCTCTCAACCTGACGCGCACCGAGCGGCCGTCTCCCCACGGCCAAGCACCTTGGATTTTCTCGCCCGACCTCGCCTCCCCGCCATCCCTGCCCTCCCGCACACTGGGTGCCATTGGGACCCGCCAGTCCCAGAGCCAGGGCGCTGCAGCCACTGGCTGTCACCACAAACACGGGTTCCAGTTTGCCGCATCCAACGCCCTTGGATACTCAGGTGAGAGATACGGAGCCGAGCTCGGCCACACGGCAGCCTTGACGACAGGGTTCATGTGGTGATGTCACGACAGTGGACGAGCCAGGACACAGCGTGGAGGCAATGGCATGATATCATGACACGTGGACACAACAGAGGGTTCAGCGACAGAAAACATGACTGCAGGAGCACGAGATGCCTTCCAAAGCCATTCCACCGTCCCCGGCATCAGACTGTGCCGACGGACCCTGCTCTCTGTTTCTGGAGACGCCTGCCATGGAACTGAAATGGGCCAGTGTGCATCCTTGTGTGAGGATCACACAGGTCAACGGCCTGCAGGGACACCAACCCCCTTCGCGTGTTCTGGGACACGCGCGAACACACTGAGTTTCCCGGGAAGTTAACACATCGGTCAACAAAATTCAGCCACAAACCAATTGGGTCTTGGCGCTTGTAGGGCTTTACGAGAACTCCCTGAGGGACAGGTGTTCGAGACACCCTAAGCCACTGGTTTGATCCCAACAGTGAGCTGTGGTGAGCGGTTGGGACAGGAATATCATTATCTGAGCTACTGTTTGAAATAACGACTAAAAGGTGACTTTCTGCATCCTGAACTGGGAATTACGTCGACAGCGCCTTTCCACTTGCTGGGATGGTCTCTCCTCACAGGGTTTAAAATAAAGGCCCTGGGAAGAGAGATGAGATTGTAACAGAGGGGGAAGTCGTGTCATGACCTCCACAGGCAGCTTACATCCCCGTGGCTCAGACCTTTCGGACAAAACACGGAGCTCCAGACAGGTCTTCCGTGTGGGGCGCTGGCTCGCTGTGTGCAAGCCGGAAGGCAGGGGGGGCACAGAGGGCTCCTGGGCTGGTCTTGCCCTGGTGGCCCCTTCCACCATCCAGAGGTCCCCACTCCTTGACGGCCCCATTCTGGGGACACCCGTGGCCCAGATTCCAGCTAGAATGCTTCCCAGTTTGCAAATGTTAAGGGAAACGTTTTAGAATCTTAGGCGGCAATTTCTGGCAGCACGTGAAGTCCCAGGGGATGGAAGACGCCGGCGTGCCAGTGTGGAGAGCATCGTTGTCAGCAGCGTGTGGGTTTTTTAAAAAACCCCACTGCACAGAACTGGAAGAGACCCGATGTGAGCCTGTGCTGGGCCAGCGGCAAAGCCCTTGCTGCCCACGACATAATCAAGAACGGTAAGGAAATGAATATTGAAATGCGAAAGCATCCCGAAGCACCGACCACTTATAGTGGGGAAAAGTTTCTTACTGGAAAGGGAGACAGTGCTTAGGGGCATGTGGGGCTCCTCCTTGGGGCCAACGTCTGAATTCGGGCGGACAGAGACTGTGCTTTCCGTGGAGTTGGGGACGTTGGGAGCATCTTGGGAGATGTTCGGTCTTTTCAAAGTAGTGGCCAGTGATGTGTGCAGAAGCTGATTGGTCGGTGGGGGTACCTCTGCCAAGGGAAACAGCAACCCCCCGGACGTGCACTGTTGTGCCGGTTGTCACGCCCCTCAGCAGTCGGCTCAAATGCATCCCCGTTTGGTAGGTCTGTCTACCTAGAAAATGGACACCTAGACCCGTAGGCAGACTGACCCACCACCTGCAGCTTCGGGCCTCCGACAGCTGCTTTTGCTTTAAGGCTATCGGGGGAAAGCCCACACATTAATGGTATTTTGAATCACAAGTTCTGTCCTTCTGTGATAAAAACTGTGTCAAGCTTCTGCAAAATACTTTGGGTGAACGGTGATTGGGAGAAGGCCCCCACCAGGCACCAATCTCCGTTAATCTCCCGGCTTCCAAGTGGACGCTGTCCACGTTGGTGTCCCCTGACGGCCCCCTGGCCCCGTGTCACCCGTCCCTGCGGCCTCGGGTTCTCTCGCCACCCGTGTCTACCTCCAGTTGTGTCCTGAAGCTCCTGGATCCCGTCCACATTTTCCAACGGCCAGTAATGGGAAGCAGACGCCAAGACCTCAAACCCTGCGGGGAGAAGAAGAGGCGTGGGAAATCAGCGTCAGGACGGCAGAACCGCTCCCCTCCGTCGTGAGTGAAGGGAGAAGAAACATCACGGGATGCGGGAGTCACTGAAGAGGAATTTGGATAAATTCAACACTTTGAATAAAGGACTCTTAATAAATTAAAATGGGTGAATTTTTCCTTGACAGGATAAAGCGTGATAAACAGGAATGAGCGGAGACCTCTGAACCGAAGGGAACAGCAACCCCCATGCATCAAGGGGCCCAACAGGAAGCATGTCCGTTAGGGTCAGGAGAAAGGCAAGAACCTTGTTCTGTTATTGCTGATGCTGTTTTAGAGGACATAGCTGGTGCAATCAAGCCAGGGAAAGAAATAAGGTTAATGTGATTTTTTTTTTAAAGATTTTATTTATTTGACAGAGAGAGAGACAGTGAGAGAGGGAACACAAGCAGGGGGAATGGGAGAGGGAGAAGCAGGTTTCCCGCTGAGCAGGGAGCCTGATGCGGGGCTTGATCCCACGACGCTGGGATCCGGACCTGAGCTGAAGGCAGATGTTTAATGACTGAGCCACCCAGGCGCCCCAAGTTTAAAAGGATTTAAAAAGAAGAGGAAACCGGCACCAATATTACTGACATCATATAAGGCTCTTGACAGCACCTCCTTGTTTTATTGTAACAATAACCTGTCAGGTAATTATCTTGTTGGCCTATTTGTAGAGATGAGGGTCCGGAGCTGCTTCAGAAATCGCCCGCTGACTTGGTTTGACACGGAAGGCTCACTCTGGGTCTCCCCAAAGCATCTCCTGCTCTTTCTGCTCTCACTCTCCTTCCAACATACTAAAAATTAACCGCTTGCAGATTTCCTTCATGACCCTTGCACTCTGAGTAGACAGGATCTCGTGAAGACTGACCGTGTCCTACTCTGCTCATCCCACTTAATACCCCATGAACTGTTTCATCTATTTGCTCCTCCCCAGGTTCCGTGGTGGGGTCTTGGGGATCGTCCTGGGGCCGTGCCTCGCCCAACACGCTCAGCCCCTCGCCCAGCTCCAATCTGCTCCCGGATTAGTTCTCTGTGATTAGTTCCCGGAAGTGGACACAATGGCCCAGATGACGACATGATCATCAAACTCCCAAAGGAGATGCCGGATCACAGAGAAGCAAAAATTAATAAAGTCGTCTGTGTTATTCATTGTAAAAAAATGTTTTAAGAGGAGGTAATGAGGTCGTTATTTTCAAATGAGGTATGCCTCATAAGGAGAATGAAAAAAACGAGACAGCCTTACAAATAAGGAAAGAATTTGGTAAACGAAGCCGGTGACCCACCAGGAAAGAAATGAGTAAGGAGATTTATACAGATGTGACCCGCGAAAGTCCACAGTTTCCCTGTCTTCAAACGATAACGCGAAAACGGAGCGGAAGAGGAGTTCTCCTTTGTAAACATAGCCCACGAAGAGAAGACATTTAAGTGCCAAAAATTGAGAACCGTACACAATTCTCTTGGAGAAAACAATAAAATAATACCGAGGGACGGACAAGAACCCTTGGATAATGAAGAATTTTGTAACCTATTTTGGGGAAAGAGAAGTCTAAGTCATAAAAATGTCCACCCACCCTCGAATTCATACCTAAACGCAAGGAGAGTCGTTGTAAACGTGCTGAGAGATTTTGTGTGAGAGAAAGCTCACCATCTAGAAAAGGAAACAAGCAAGAAAAACCCACAAACCTGCAGGGGGACGGCGACAGGGGTGGGGGGCCCGGCCCCCACGCAGTGAGACCGTCACAAGGTCACGGCTCCAGAGAGGACCCAGAGCGGCGTACGAGTCGACGGTTCGGTGGGAAAGCCCCATAAACACCGCCGCGCACTCGTGAAACCAGCTTATGACAAAAGGGGTCTTTCACACCAGAGGAGCAGCACACAATAGAAGTCTCAGGGCCAACTAGCCGTCTGCAAAACACCGAGATCCCTAACTCACTCTCTCTACCATAACAATTTCCAGAAGAACAAACTTTACACGTAGGGACACCTGGGGGGCTCAGTGAGTTAAGCATCTGCTTTCGGGTCAGGCCACAATCCTGGGATCCTGGGATCGGGTCCGGCATCGACCTCCCTGCTCAGCGGGGAGTCTGCTTCTCCCTCTGCCTGCCACTCCCCCGCCCCCGCTCACACTCTGTCTCTCGCTCTATCGCAAATAAAATAATTTTTAAAAAAAATTTTTTTAGGGGCGCCTGGGTGGCTCAGTGGGTTAAGCCTCTGCCTTCGGCTCAGGTCATGATCCCAAAGTCCTAGGATCGAGCCCTGCATCTGGCTCTCTGCTCAGCAAGGAGCCTGCTCCCCCCACCCCCTTCTGCCTGCCTCTCTGCCTAGTTGTGATTTCTGTCCAATAAATAAATAAAATCTTTTTAAAAAAATTTTTTAAAGCCTTCAATGCAATGAAAATAAAATATAAAAGCTTATAAGGAAACCAGGTGATAAATCTATGTGCATTTTTAAAATATTTCCATACATAAAAATCAATCAAGCTAAATTGAACCGGGAAGTGATGTTTATGTAATACACGCGGCAGAAATGCCTGATTTCTTTTTAAAGGAATGTATTGAATTTATTGTCCTCATTAAAACTCCCACTATTCAGAAAATTTAGACCAACAGAACATTGGGGCAAAGGACAGCAACAGGCAGTTGAAAGAAAAAGGAACGCAAATTATTTTTAAATTTATGAAAAGGCGTCCAACACTGCTCATCATTTTCAGAGGCGAGTGTAAACCGCCCTGAGCTCCCTGTCCCAGCTCACCCTGCCGACGGACCAACAGTTAGATGTTCTAAGCTGGCGAGTTCTGCCACATTTTTGGCAGAAGGTACGGTCTTTCTGGAGGGCAAGACCACAACGATGACACGAATTTTAAGTGCACTCTGAGCTAGTAATTCAGCTCCTGGAAGTTGGTGCTAGAGACAGACTCACACCTGGGATCAGAGAGCTACGTACAGGGGTATTTGTCGCAAGATCTATGTATTTTTTATCGTATTGAGAACACGTGAACAAAGACAGTGCTTATCGGCCAAGGAGCCAGGTCGTACGGACGGAGCAGCTACTCAGTGGACCAGGAAGTCATTAGGACAAGGCTGATACACGTGTCCTGATGTGGAACGTTCCTCAAGCTGTACTGTCAAAAAAATCAAGGTGTGAGGAAAATGTGTTAGTGCCAACTGTGGAAAATGTAGTTGTTCGGCAGGCCAGGAGGGAGGGGGGATGGAGAGAGAGACTTTGCATGGACGCCCGGAAATGGACCGCCGTATTTTAGGGGCAAGGAAATGGAGAGACTGGAGGGAAGGCGTGAGAAGGTTTCTATTCCTTTCTATTTCTTTTCCTTTTCTAAGATTTTATTTAATCATTCGACAGACAGAGATCACGAGTAGGCAGAGAGGCAGGCAGAGAGAGAGAGGAGGAAGCAGGCTCCCTGCTGAGCAGAGAGCCCGATGCGGGACTCGATCCCAGGACCCTGGGATCATGATCTGAGCCGAAGGCAGAGGCTTTAACCCACTGAGCCACCCAGGCGCCCCATTCCTTTCTATTTCGGTCCTATTCAAACGTTCGCACGTGCGTTGCTTTAAAAATTCAAAACGTGGATTCGCCAACGTTCACTAGACATGGTACTATTCGATCCACGCAATATGGAGACTCTGAGACCTCATTATCCAGAACACTCATTTCCATTTCTACCACGCTTTTCTCCACCCCCACCCCCCGCGCCCCAAGTGTAGGATATTCATTTTGAAGAGGGGAAACATCATTGACTTGTTATCCAGTTCATCTGGGGCAGGCGGGCGGCAGGGTCTGGGGTGGCGGATCAGAAAAGGGAATGACATCCCTCGTGCAAAGAACAGGTGCGGAATCTTCTTCACAACCCACGCTGTCGCCCAGGCCACGCTGCGGATGGCAAGTCCTTCCCGATCATCCCTAATTTCAATCCCCCACCACCCGTGCTGGGTGCAAAGGCTGACAGAGGAAAGAGAGGGTGGCCTTGTTCGCACAGGGAGCCCCCGGAGCTAGCAAGAGTGTGTGAGAGAAGGGGGTGGGGGTCCGCCGAGGGCCTGCTATCCCACATCCCTGTGCTTCCGGCAAGGATAACGTCCCACCGCGTCGCCCCCGATGTCACATATGGACCACGCTGAGATGCAGGTTTGCAGGGATGGAGATGCAGTGGCGGGCTTGCACCGTGAAATGCGCACGGGGGCCGGCCGGGAGGGTGCTCACAGGACAGACCCTCCCTGTCCCCAGCAGGCCCAGAGCAGCAAATCACAGCAGGGCTGGAAACGAGAGCCGCCTGGGTGGGGCTGCCAGTCTCGGTCTCGGGGGATGGGGGCTGCAGCCGGCAGGGAGGTGTGCGTGTGTGTGTGTGTGTGTGTGTGTGTGTGTGTGTGTGTCTCCCCGCCAGTCCCTGCCAGTCCCCACGGCTCTGCAGGGAGATCCGCCCAGCACGGCCAGCTTTCCCCCTTGTAGGTTCCCAGATCCTGGAGGTTCTTTATTCAAAATCTTCCCAAATCTTAATGTCTCAATTAAGGTGATTATTTTAACTAAAGCATTGGGCAGTACTTACAAATTGTGCCTAAGAAACTAAATTTAGCACGTAGGTTCCCCTTTAAAACCGCAGGCGTAAAAGCCTACAGCCCTACAAGTGTCATCAGATCGGGCAAATTTCATCCTTTGGGGACCAAGAAAGACCCCCAGGAGCCACGTTCCCAAAAAGAAGGGGACCTGGGATGTCCAGGTTCTACAGACACCCCTGTTTCCATGGATGAACCCCGTGAAGTCTGTGTGTCTGCTTCGACACACCGTCAGCCTGATCATTACACGGCTCCTCCTGGGACATGTGGCCCTAAAGAATAAAATGGGGGGAGGGGGGAGAGGTATTTGGCTGACACCACGACGGTTATAACGGGTTCTCCAGGAACAAATTCTCATCCAGATGCCACGTGCTGGACTCAGCCTGGTGAGAAGCAGGGACACGCGACCACTCGTGCCGCAGAGGACCGTTAACACGACTTTTCCTCTTCCCTTTCCGTGCTCCTCCGGATCCCGCACGCCCGCCCCTTCTCTAGGACTCGTGAGCGGGAACCGTCTTCCCCTGACACCGTAGGGAAGTCTGTCACGGCGTCCCATGCCTCGTTCAACAGCAGTGCACGCCACGGAGGAGATCAGTCCCCGCCAGTCACGGAGCTGGCCCGGACCGTTCCTCCTTGGTCTCCCCGCGGGACTCCCCGCGGTGCCCGCCGCCTGCAATGCTCTTCCCCCGGCACCGGACCACAGGAGCCTCAGGCAGGAGCGCAGCCCACGCGCCATCACCCTCCGCACTGGCAGCTCCTTCCCTGTTTGCCCACAGCACTAACTAGTCCTTGAATTCTTTTGTTTGTTGACATGTCTGCTGTGTCAGATCCTCTGGTCCATCTGTACCACAGTCTCACATCTAACACACGCCCAGGGTGTGTGTCTGTCTGTGTAATCCAGATTTTTGCATTTGGATTCTCCCCAAAAGGGTAAGCTTAGCGATAAATTTGTTCAAACTATGTAGGCAGAATGGATGAGGAAACGCAATCGTGAATACATGAACGGATGAACATAGAACATACACACACACACACACTTCTGAACTATACATACCCCCAAATCTCCATTGATCACACTTCCGTTTGTTCAGTAGAGTATAAGCATTATTTTTAAAAACTCCTTCAGGAACACTTTTCTTTGCACTGGGAAGAATGGAGTTTCTGGCGGGACCCGGCAGCTCGGACAGCCCCTCGCAGACCCTGTAACCCTGTGGCGCTGACCGATGTTAATTTGCCTCATTTTGCTGATCATTTTGCAATATGTACAGATCCTGACTCATGACGTCGTATACCTGAACCTAAAATAATGTTGTCTGTCCATTATGCCTCCATTAAAAGATACATAAATAAAGAGAGCGGACTGTTGATCTGCACAGAGAAATAACCAGTCTGTGGCCAGAGGGGATTACATGCTCTGGGTACCCCAGGCCTGGGAGCGGCTGGATAACAGGGATGTAGAAGGTCCCTTTTCCTCATTAGAGAAGTTAAATAATCGGCACATGGGTGAACTCTGTAATCCCCACGATCTCTCCGCTGGCGCCATGTACAGCTTACGTCTATCTACCACCGCGCTTCCCAGCACCACCCCCGGAGCGGAGCACGGACTCAGCAGCCCGGGCCAGAGGAAAGGCTTAATGCCGTCCTGTCTCCAAAATGAAAGTCCACGGTCACAGATAAACACAGATAATAACGAAGGCTCCGAGCGATCTAGAGCGGTCGTTCAATGATTTACAGAACTGAATACCTATCTACACAGTAGAGACACACATCTGGTCCATGCCTTGTTGCCTGGGCTGGTGTGGACAGACAAGCCGATGACGGTGCCCCCGGGAGCCATCGTGTGGCAGGCGGGCCGTGCTCACTGATTCCACTCATGTGTGACCCACGGCGCATGGTCAGGCCCACCCCGGTTGAACATCTCCCGCGCGGGACGCAGTGTGCAAGGTCACGGCAAGACAGGGAGGCCTTGCCAGTCCTGGCACACCTTAAGACGGCATGTCTGGAGTGGCCACCGTGGGAACAAGGGGCCCTCCCGGAGGCCGGCCCCACGTCCTGGGCACACCTGCTGCTCAGCCCCTCCCATGCCCTCGTGGTCCCCACGTGTCCTTATGTGTCTGAGCCCACTGAGAGCTGCTGAGGTCACTGCCACATCTCACCGGCGACCTCGGGCAAACCACCTGCCCTCACCGGAAGAGCCCCTCCTGCAGGAGAGGGCCGTGTGGGGACCCCACAGAATCCACGTCCAAGCACCCACTATGCTGCCAGTTTTCAATGCGGCTCCACGTTCCCCAGAATTCACGGCGACAGCTCACAGAGCCGTTCCCCGCGGGGTGGGGTCTAGTGGTTTGCAAAGGCTCCCCCTCCAGGAACGGGCTCCCTGCCGGTGTCTGTGTCTGTGAGTGAATTTGTGGGCAGGGGCTGGGCTAGGCTCCCAGGACCCTGAAGGTCGGTGCCCCCAGAAGCAAAAAGGAAGGCGGCCTCCTGGTGGGGGTGCCGCACGGACCATGGAGCTGGGGTCAGACGTCCCTGCAGGACGTAGGGAGAGCAGATGATGGACGGACCAGAGAGAGAGCAGGAAGAGGGGAGGGGAGGGGAAACGGGGAGACAGAGAAGGTGAGGCAGAGAGAGTGAGAGACAGAGAGAGACGGAGACAGTGAGAGACAGAAAGAGTGAGACAGAGAGAGATCAAGGGAGACAGAGAGGCAAAGAGACAGACAGAGACAGTGAGAAACAGAGAGAGACAGAGACGGAGACAGTGAGAGACATGGAGAGAGACACAGACAGACAGACACGGAGACAAGGAAGGAGGAAGGGAGAAAGCGCAGCAGTAGGTTTTCGGCCACAAGGGAGCACCCACGGTTGCGTCCGGGGCGCGCCTGCCTCTGTCATTATGGTGCCGGAGGCGGGAGGAGGCGCAGGTGGCGGACGGTCAACGGCGCGGGGGCGGCGCGGGGGCCGGGAGAGACCCCGAGACGCAGGAGCGAGCCAGGAAGGGAGCCCGTGGGCGCGGACGTCGGCAAGGAGGCTGAGCAGCTCCGGCCCTCCCCGCGGGCCGGCGAGCTTGCTGCTGGCCACGCTCATCTGCCCCGTCAGGTGTCCGGGGTACAAGTTACGGGGAGACAAAGTCGGCTTCGGCCGATGACAGGGCGTGGGAGGAGCAACGCTTGCGTGTGGAGCAGAGACTGAATTCAAACCGCTCCTTTCCGTGGAGGGTCAAGGCCTAGAGGCACACAAGAGGATGTGTGTGTGTGCATGTGTGTGTGTGCACGCATGTGTGTACGTGTGGATAGGTCTGGGCGCGTTTGGACTGTGTGTGTGCATGTGGGTCTGTATACATGGGTATGGGTGTGATGTGTGCGCGTGCATGTGGGTGTGGACATGTGTGCCCATGTGTGGGTGTGTGTACCTGGTGTGGTGTGTGCCCACGTGTGGGTGCGTGTACCTGGTGTGATGTGTGCCCACGTGTGGGTATGTGTACCTGGTGTGATGTGTGCCCACATGTGGATTGTGTACCTGGTGTGGTGTGTGCCCACGTGTGGGTGTGTGTACCTGGTGTGATGTGTGTGCATGTGTGTGGATGTGTGTACCTGGTGTGATGTGTGCCCACGTGTGGATGTGTGTACCTGGTGTGGTGTGTGCCCACGTGTGGATGTGTGTACCTGGTGAGATGTGTGTGCATGTGTGTGGATGTGTGTACCTGGTGTGATGTGTGCCCACGTGTGGGTGTGTGTACCTGGTGTGATGTGTGTGCATGTGTGTGGATGTATGTACCTGGTGTGATGTGTGCCCACGTGTGGGTGTGTGTACCTGGTGTGATGTGTGTGCATGTGTGTGGATGTGTGTACCTGGTGTGATGTGTGCCCACGTGTGGATGTGTGTACATGGTGTGATGTGTGCATGTGTGTGGATGTGTGTACCTGGTGTGATGTGTGCCCACATGTGGGTGTGTGTACCTGGTGTGGTGTGTGCCCACGTGTGGGTGTGTGTACCTGGTGTGATGTGTGCCCACGTGTGGGTGTGTGTACCTGGTGTGATGTGTGTGCATGTGTGTACCTGGTGTGATGTGTGCCCACGTGTGGGTGTTTGTACCTGGTGTGGTGTGTGCCCACGTGTGGGTGTGTATACCTGGTGTGATGTGTGTGCATGTGTGTACCTGGTGTGATGTGTGCCCACGTGTGGGTGTTTGTACCTGGTGTGATGTGTGCCCACATGTGGGTGTGTGTAGTGGTGTGGTGTGTGCCCACGTGTGGCTGTGTGTACCTGGTGTGATGTGTGCCCACATGTGGGTGTGTGTAGTGGTGTGGTGTGTGCCCACGTGTGGGTGTGTGTACCTGGTGTGATGTGTGTGCATGTGTGTGGATGGTGTGGAAGTATGTGTGGCCACGTGGCCAGGGTACAACCCGGAAACCGCTTCCTGGCTTCCTTTCCTGCGCCGGGCAGCAACCTGGGTCTTGCACCCATCTGCCCGCTGACACCCTCCCTCACTCTTGTCCACTGGAAAACCAGCAGGAGCCTTAGCCGGCCCGGCGGGAAGGGGAGAGCCTCAGGGCAGACGCACACGCGCCCCTTAGCATGACACCTGAGCCATGGAGTCCTGATTTCTTTCGTCCGCACTTTGGTTAGGGAAAGGGGAGCACACAGGATTCATGGCCCTCACACCTTTTCCAACAGAAGACTTGACTTGGGCGTGTGTGTTGGAGAGAAACGGCAGCACCAGCCATGAAAACAGGTAGTTCCGGCTGTGCCCCCTGCCCTCCGGGATCACCTGCAAAGAAGAAGGTCCAGCCCCACGACTGAGGCCCTGGCACTCTCAGCAGAGGCCTGGCTTTGTGCCTGGGGGATGCTGGCTGTGCCCGTAGGTTCTGGATGGTGCCAGGAGGGGGCCGGGCTGCAGGGACAGAGGCCAGTGTGAGCTCTGAGTCAGGGTATGCTCCCCAGTGGGTCAGGTTTTCTCGCATGGCTCCCAAGCATGGGCGCTGGGACCTCGACGGGTTCCTCAGCCCCACACACAGGGGAGCCAAGGGTACCGCGGCCACAGGGCCTTCCCGCTGCTCACCAGACCCCCTTCTTCCCCAAGCCTGCACCTGCGACGTGGCCACACCACTCAGGGACAGCTTGCAGGCCGAGGACGCGCATTGGCCCACGGACAGTAAGCCCCAGCTGGGATGGGGACAGAGAGGACAGAGCCCTAAGTCAGCTTGGAGACACACGGCAGGAGTCAGGGCAGCAGACAGAAAGCCAGCACCTCCCCTTCATCCTAAGGTGGCAGAGACCAAGAGCCAGAGGCCTCTGGGCGGCCGCCGCAGCTGCAGACAGCAGCGTCTGATGCCAGGATGAGCAGAGCGCCAGGAGCAAAGGGCGGCCAGCCGGGGACAGAAGGGCCTGCAGCTGGGCCTCCCTACGCTGGCCCCAGAGACGAGCGACCCAACCGTGTGGGGACCCGGCGCCAGGCAGGCGGACAGGCGGTGGACAGTGCCGGAGGACGCTCCCTTACCTGGATGGGCTGGCGGCCTGGAGAAGGCTCCGTGCACCTGCACACAAAAGAGGGGAGCGTCAGAGACCCGGGACGGCCGCGGAGGCACAGAGACCTAGCCCGACCTCGGAGACAGCCCCGGGGAGACGGTACCTGGAAATCGCAGAAGAGCAGCAGCAGCCAGAAGTGCCGGCCCCAGAGCAGCTTCCTCATGGCTCCCGGGGAGTCGGGACACGATCCCGCCACGTTCCCGAGCTCTGCGGCCAAGCGTGTGCCCTAACTTTCACGGCCCCGGGAAAGGGACATTTTCACAGGGTCCAGATGGGGGAAGATCTGCTTCTCTGTAGAGGCTGAGACACAGCCGTCCTGCCCGCTCACGGGCGCCTCTTCCTTGTCCGGGAACCTGACTGTGTTGGGTGCTGGCGCCTCGGGAGGGAGGCCCAAAGCTCGGCGGGGCCGGCGTCGGCGTCCGGGCTGCCCTTCCTCTCCGGACTCCCGTTCAGCCTCCAGCCAGGCTCGTACCGGCCCCTCTCTCCTTGCCTGAAGTGGGCAGCACGAGGAGACTCTCGGAGGCGCCGGTCCGTGCGCCCCCCGTGCGCCCCCGTGTGCCCCCCACCGGCCCCGTGCGCCCCACGGGCCGGCTCCTTCCTTCGCCCTGACTCAGCCCCAGCACGGGCCAGAGGCAGTGATGTCAGGCTCTCTGCTCAAACTTTGTCCGGCGGCTTCTCTATTTATACCCCTCGCTGCGGCGTCCTTCCTGGGTCCTAACACCGGTCTGTTGAGAACGTCGGGCCGGAACAGGCTCAGCATCCAGGGAGAGCAGAGGCTTCCCACCAGCTCCCACCATGTCAGAGCCACCGTTCCTAACGAGAAATCCCACGACAAACCCTAAACTGTGTTGACAGCTGAGCCTTGCTTGTCCGAAGGAAGACAGAAGGGGATACACAGATGGAAACGGAAAGTAAACCACACCCGCGTGCCCCCAGATAAGTGCTGACCACACTGTTCTCGTTAACCCTTTCAGAGGCGGGTGAACGCTCTGGGAGTGTTTATAGGGTCCTCGGTATCCTCACGCCAAACCCCAAATCCCGCCCTCCCCCGCATCCGGGAGTCAAACCCTGAGCCGCCAGAGCCTCAGTTTACTCAAGACCAGAAGTTAATCCAATCTACCCCAAACCATGCTCACTCACATGCTCACGCTCTCACACATGTACACGCTCACACACACGCACATGCTCACACACATGCTCACGCTCACACACAGCTCACATTCACACACATGCTCAAGCTCACACACAGCTCACACACACAGCTCACACACACATGCTCAAGCTCACACACAGCCTACGTTCACACACATGCACACACTCACGCACATGCACACGATCACACATGCACATGCTCACACACAGCTCACTCACATGCTCACACATAGCTCACACACACATGCTCATGCTCACAAGAGCTCATGTTCACAACAGCTCACACCCACACACATGCACAAGCTCACACACATGTTTATGCTCACACATGCACATGCTCACGCACAGCTCACTCACATGCTCACACACATGCTCCCACTCACACATCACATGCTCACACACATGCTCCCACTCACATGCTCACACACACATGCTCACGCTCACACATGCACACGCTCACACACACATGCTCACGCTCACACATGCACACGCTCACCCTCACATGCTCTCACACACATGCTCACGCTCACACACAGTTCACACTCACACACATGCACATGCTAACACACAGCTCACGCTCACACACATGCTCCCGCTCACACACATGCACACACACACAGCTCTCACACACATGCTCGCGCTCACACACATGCACACGCTCACACACGCTCACGCTCATGCACAGTTCACACTCACACACACACGCTCACACACATGCTCACACACACAGCTCATACTCACACTCAGCTCACGCTCACACACATGCTCACACTCTCACACATGCACACACTCGCTCACATGCTCACACACATGCTCCCACAATCACACAAGGCACTCATTCACACACGCTCACAAGACTCATACGCACATGCTCACACAAGGCTCCCACGCACGTGCTCTCACACACACACGCACACACACACACGACTGGAGTCAGCACTGTAGTTTGCTCCATGATTTTTTCCCACACCTGCCTCCCAGGCCTGCAAGCTGTGTGCTCTCAGGGAAATGACTGACCCTCCCTGTGCTTCCAACTCCTTGTCTCGGGGAAGGGAGCAGCGCTTCTACCCCACAGGGAGGTGACGCATACAAGGCCCCCAAGGCCGTGCTTGGGAGCTGGAGAGCACGCCATAAACCTGGCGAGGAGAAACTGTCACCCAATAAACGTCGGTGTGATGACGAGTCCCAAGTAGACAAGAACATCGCGAAACGTTAGCGGAGAGCACTCTCTCCTTCGTCCTGACTTTAAATGGAAGAAAGTCCCGAATCCAAGCACTTCCTAAAGAGGATACGAAGATGGCTTCCAGTCTCCACGGGAGAACAGAAACCCAAACCTCAAACGTCAGGCAAGTGGGCAGGCGGCACCCTAGCCTCCAAGGCTGGCAGCCCTGAGCCTTCCCGCCTGGCTGCGGAAGGTTCCAGATCACCGCTGGCAGCGGCTGCATCCCTCATGCACCAGTGAGCCCTGAGCCCCAGACTCAGGCGTTCAAGCAGCAACAGTAGCCGCTGCCCAGGTTGCCACCTGTGTCCTCCCTGCCGGCAGGCTCCTCCCGCCGCCCCCAGACGGACGCGGCCGCGTGGACGCCCCTTCCTAGCCTTCCCCAACCACCTCTCCACGGGCCGCTGTCTGTGCGGACCTCTCCCGTTTCCACGGCTGAACAAAGCGGCCTGTGCCCCCTTTTGATCTCTGGGGCGCTGTCAGATCATGGAGGCCCCCAGCTCCACGGCCGGCATAAACATTGCAGGTAAAGTGAACCAGGCAGCCCGCCCCGCAGGTGTCTACACTCACCGGGGACTGGCGCTTGCCCAGAACCCCAGACCACCTGCTTGTGCTACTTCGCATCAGCTGTCCTTCCGCGTCTCCTCCCCACGTTGAGAGGGACGCCCCTTCCCCCGAAGAGCCGTTTCCCGGCCGGACAGACTTTGGAGGCAGCGCAGGTGGGCTCAGGGCCGGGGCCGCAGCACCGCGAGTCCCCGTGAGCCTCCGGCCGGTCCGGAGCAGCATTCTGGCCTCGGGGCTCCCTCCCTGACGCCCTTTCCTGCTCCTTTTCTCCGCGTCACCTCTCCCTGTCTGATAGCCTTTTCGAGTTCAGCCCTCATTCCCCTGCTGCGCGTGTCTCCCCATCACAACCAAGCCCTGCGGAGCAGCGACGTTCTTGTGTCCTCAGCCCCGAGAATAGGGCCCAGCACTTACCCCGGGTGTCGCCAAGCTGTCGGACACCCGGCTGCTCCTGTAAGTCCAGGCAGCTGCTTCGACTCACATGCCCGGTGAAACGGTCCCCACAGTCAGTTACCATCTCTCGTGTCCTAGAGGCACACACAGAGGAACGGAAAACAATGTTTCTTCCCTGTCCCGAGAACTCCTAGGATCTGCTCTCCACGAGGACCCTGTAAAGCGCACAGCCGTGTCGCCACACTGGGCGTGCGTCCCGGGGTTGGTCTCACCCGTTCGGGCGGTGTGAGCACCCTCCTCCCCTCCTGGGCGGTCCCCACACCCAATCTCTCCTTCCAGGGGCTGCGGCTTTGTTCTGCTCTGTCCTGAGTCCCCATGACAGGGAGATCATACGGCACTTGTCTTTTTCTGTCCAACATATTCCACCCAGCCTAACGCTGGGTCATTTATTGGAATTAATGCAATTAATTACTGCATAATGACATCTGCAGAGACAGCAGGACATCAACGCAATGTCAGCTAAGCCGTACGGCATGGCATATACACCCTACCATGCCCCCCCACCAACAGACAGGCTGGTTCTGGGTCTCGGGACTGCACGTGACTCTGTGATAACGTGCGGGTGCAATTGTCTCTTTAACACAGGGTTCTCGTTTCCTTGGGATGTGTTCCCAGACGTGGAATCGCTGGGTCACATAGCCTAGTACACAGGGATTCGGCATTCAGTACTCTCTGAAGGAGCGCCTGTGTGCTTGACTTAAAAGAAAAAGCGTGTCACGCTTCGATAAAGGTCTATCAGCTTTGTATTGAGGTAGACGTTAATTAACTGTTTTCAGTGGGACCTTAACATCCCTTAAATGTGGATCTAAAGAGAATCACAGGGGCGCCTGGGTGGCTCAGTGGGTTAAAGCCTCTGCCTTTGGCGCGGGTCATGGTCCCAAGGGTCCTGGGATCGAGCCCCGCATCAGGCTCTCTGTTCAGTGGAGAACCTGCTTCCTCCTCTCTCTCTGCCTGCCTCTCTGCCTACTTGTGATCTGTCTATCGAATAAATAAATAAAATCTTTAAAAAATAAATAAAGAGAATCACAGAAGCAAGTAGAACCAAAGACAAGTGAGGTCTGCGGACCCACCGGGCAGCGCAGTGACTGTAGTTGAGAAGAGTGAGCGGTGTAATTCAGATGTGCTACGAGAGTAGATCCTGCGTGTTCTCACCAAAAAAGCACATAAATAAATAAGCCAATAAGCCAGGTGCGAAGTGAGGGTGTGTTAATTCTACTGTGGTAATCCCTCCGTCTCTACACGCGTCAAACACGTATGTATCCGAGCATAGACTCAAAGAGAACCATCTTATCTGTTGATTATACCTTAATGAAGCTGAAAAGGGGAAAAAAGAAATGACCCCCAAGCCTCAGCAGGCTCCCTGTTCCGTAGGCGTTTCCAGGTACGAAGCTAAGCATGAAGCTGGCTGACGGCGGAGACATAGCTGGTGACTTACGCAGGGACAGCAGGTGCCAAGTGGACACGTGTCCTTGTGCCTGCAGGAGGACAGCCGGGGACCTCATGGAGGGCACGAGGAGCTGCTCAGATGCTTAGGAGGTGGGAAAGTCTATGTGGACCGCGAGTTCTTAATGCTCGTTCTCTTCACCCTGACCCCTCCCCCAGCCACACCACCTTCCAGAAACCAGCAGATCCGTGAGGAGCTGCATGTGTCCCGTGTGGCTGGATCCAGCCATGTGCTAGGGTGTGCAAGCAGCACACGGGTGCTGTAGAAACTGAGGGGCTTAGAGAGCTGGGGAGGTGAACTCAGCCAGGACACGCTGGGAAGGAGTCAGGGAATCCTTCCTCTTAGGGAAAGGAAGAACATTCTGGAAAAAGCTATGAAATAGGCTAGCACCCTAGATGCAGTGTGGGGTACATCACGGACAGGCAATATTCCTGCTGGCCCAGGTCCCGGCCCCTTCGGTGGACAGAAGTATGTGTCTTCTTCTGCAGAACACTTCCTTCGCCCAGTGGGACTGTGGGTACCACGGCGGGCAGAGGACCGGCGGGAACACTCACAGTGCCTTCATGCCCTGGCCCGTACACACCTTGATGTCACTGGTGCCTTCCCTGGGACAGACACCGACCCCGGGACAGATACTCTCCCCCACTGCTAACCCGGAACGAACTTAAATACAGCTTTTGATAGTCATTTTTTTCTCACTACAAAGGAAAGAATTACTAACAGTAGGAGAAAATGGGCAAACTAAAAAATGGGCAAGGGAGAAATTTGATGGCATCAGCTGAGCCCCTGGATCCTGCTATACCTAAAGCCAGTTCACTGACAGGCACCAATAAATGCACGTTTGGGCTCAAGCAGTTATGAGCTTGGTTTCTGTCCCTTGTAATTAAGAGCCCTGGTCAATTCAAGAAACCACAGTAATTTGCCATTCAACAGAACACAGGCACAGAGGGAAAGGGGCAGGAGCCGGGGCTGGGGGAAGAGACACTCCAGCCCTCTGGTCTGGGTCCTGCATGTCCCTGCTTCAGCTCCCAGCCTCGTTGCTTAGTCCCGCCATTTCAGGGCAATCAGCACCATCAGGATGGCTTCCCCCATCCACCAGATATGTCGACCCCATGGTCTCGGACATCCACATACGGGCGTCAAGAGTCAGTGACAGCTCTGCTTGGATGTGCACATGGGAACTTTGAGGGGTAAAGAAACCATTTAGTTGGTGAGGAACTTCCTCCCACCAGGAAGATGCAGGGCAGACATTGCTAACTGCCCCTTTTCCCCCTTTAGTCTCTCTCTGCAGGATCCCAAATGTATTTGATTAATCCAAGTGTATTTAAGCTCAGTTAAAAGTGTTCACGTCCCACAGATGGCCAACAGACGCGAGAAGATGCGCAACATCACTCATCATCAGGGAAACGCCAATCAAAACCACAGTGAGATCCCACCTCACACCGGTCAGAATGGCTAAAATTAGCAAGTCAGGAAATGACAGATGTTGGTGAGGATGTGGAGAAAGGGGAACCCTCCTACCCTGTTGGTGGGAACGCAAACTAGTGCAGTCCCTCTGGAAAACAGCACGGAGTTTCCTCAGAAAGTTGAAAGTAGAGCTACCCTATGACCCAGCAATCTCATTACTAGGTATTTACCCAAAGATACAGAAATAGTAATTCAAAGGGCTACATGCACCGTGAAGTTTATAGCAGCAGTATCTACAATAGCCAAACTATGAAAACAGCGTTCATTGACCGATGAATGGATAGAGATGTGGTGTATGTAGACAATGGAATAGTATGCAGCCATGAAAAAGAATCAAATCGTGCCATTCACAGTGACGTGGATAGAGCTAGAGAGTTGTAATGTTGAGTGAAATAAGTCAGTCACAGAAAGACAAACAGCAGATGGTCTCACTCGCGTGGAATTAGGGAACAAAACAGAGGAGCGTGGGAGACAAGGTGCAGGGTAGGCGACAGACTGGTAACACAGAGGACACACTGCGGGTCACCGGCGATGAGGACGAAGGAGCGCACCTGTCGTGCGGACCACGGGGTAACACGTGGAAGAACTGAATCGCTACCTTGTGCACCGAAAACCGACATAATTCTGTACGTTAACTCCGTGGAGTTTAAACCTTTAAAATTTAAAATTTGTTCAATTTAAAATTTAAATTTTTTTTTAAACAAATAAAAGGGGATTTGGAAGCTTGGGGGAAGAAATGATCGCTTCCCTTCCAGCCAGGGTGGCCGTGTGGCTACGAGAGAAAGGCGCAGGAGGAAGGTCTGGCGCAGGCTCCGGAGGGAAAGCTTAGAAAGGCCAGTCCCTTTGGACCTTGGGTCTTCCTGAAGGCTTCCGACCGTGACCCTTTCTTCTGGCTGGAAGGCGGCAGTGGTAAGCGGAGGGGGAGCGGCTCGCAGGCTCTCCTGGGAATGGAAACTACCTGCTTTTCTTCCCGGGACATACAAAGCTGGAAAGAGCGTCACCCTCCGCCATCAGAACAGCCTCTACTCTACAAAATCATCACTTTTCTGGACGCCCATCAGTGAGCAGGGCCCGGGGAGCCTGCCCAGCCCCAAGTCCACGGGACGGGGGACTCGAGCGCCGGCTTGCACGTGGCAGGGAGCGAGGAACACGGAGCCCCAGCAGGTGAGAAGAGGGCAGGGAGGACTTGTGGCCGTTTGGAAAGGCGGGTGTGAGAGCCGGGCCCCTGGCAGCTGCAGACAAAGGGGCGCATGCTCCCCCTCTCTGTGACTCGGCAGGCCCTCCAAGGAAAGACGGGCGGCGGCTCTCAGAGGGACACATGCCCCACCACGTGGAGCAGGATACCTGCCTTGACCTTTCTCCCCAAGGAGCAAAGTACCTAAGTCTCCGGGAGGAGGACAGCTGAGGCCGCACCCCAGGGCACAGCGGGCGTACCTCTGCGGCTGGAGGAAGGCAGAACACACAAGCCCCCAAGGCACCCAAATAGTGGGCCGCTGAGGCTGCCCTTGGACCAGGAACACAGAATTCCCACACCCCCCACCTGATCCTAGTCTAGCCGCCAGCAGCAGCATCCTGTCACGCCAGAGGCCAGAGCACAGCAAGGGACCCTCTGACCTCCTGGCACACGAGGAAGGCGTGAGGCTGAGGTGGAGCAGGGAACAGGGACACACCCTCTGCCAAACCAAGGCCCACCCCAGAGCAAGACGGTGCCGGCGGGATCAAGCCAGCCCTGCAGGGACAGCGACACAGCAGGAGAGCCCTAACCCAGCTTCACGCCAGACTAGTGCACACACTCCTACACACACACACACACATACCTACACATGTATGTACGCATACTTACACACATGCACAGGCACACGCCTATGTGTGTGACATACATGCCTGTGTGCAAGCACACATGCCCACATGCAACCACACACACACACATACACATGTGTGCATATGCATGTGTGCATGTGAACATGTGTGGGGTCACACCCACACAAATGGCTTAGCAGAAAATAGCTGTGCCCATGTCCCGGCACGAATACCCTGTACCACGGTGTCCATGGTCTTGCCCATGATGCCCAGCATTCATTGTAAAATAATGAACACGCACAACAAAAAACGAAAACCAATCCATCATCAGAGACAACCAATCAGAGAAAACCAATCCATCAGAGACAAAGCAGTCACAATGACAAGACAGAAAATTTTGAATAACTGTGACCACCACGATCAGTCCCTTAGTGGAAAAGCAGGACATCACTCATGGGCAAATGGAAATGACAGGAAGGAATACATATTTCAAGCAGAAATGGTATCGCTGAAAATAAAATGGGTAACAAAGCAAGAACTCCTTTGAGCTCATCAGGAGACTCGACACACTCAGGGAAATGGCCAGTGAACCTTCCGATAGGACTATTAAAATCACCCAGACTGGTGCACAAAGTGAAAATTAAAAGAATAATTTAAAAAAACCAGCAGGAAGGGGCAATGTCATAGTATCAAACCATCTAACACTTGTATAATTGAAATTCCAGAAGTAGAAGTGTGCAAAGGAGACCAAAAAAATGTTTGATGAGAAAATGGACAAGAATGTTCAGAAATAACTAAGTATATTCAGTTACAGACCCAAGAATCTTGGACAGTCCCAACCAGACACAGCCCTAGACACATGACCATCAAACGCCGAGAAATCAGACATTCAAGAGAGATGGAGAAGGCCGAGGAGAGAAAGCACAGACCGAGGCGCAGAGATGAGTTACAGTGGGCTTCTGGCCAGAAACTACAATTGCTGAAGGATGATGCAGGGAGTATCTAGGGAGTGGGGGTGCGGGGAAGGGGGGAGCAGCCAGCCCAGAGCTGTGCATCCAGCAACCGAATCTGATCTCTAGCTACACCTCTGTCTGTATCTACACGTGGTCGCATCTTTCAGAATGACAGGGAGGGCATGGAATGGGGGGCTGAGGAGTGACTCCCCGTGGGAATAGAATTTCATCAGCAAGGGGAGGATGAAAATCATCCTGTCTGAAATCTGAAATCCTCTCCTATCATCTGAAATCAGATAGTGGTGATGGTTGTACTTGTGAATATACTCGTGAGTACACTTGTGAATATACTTGTGAATACCCTTATGAATATACTCATGAGTGTACTTATGAACATACTCGTGAGTATACTTGTGAATATACTTGTGAATATACTCACGAATACCCTTGTGAATATACGTGTGAGTACACTTGTGAATACACTCAGGAGTACGCTTGTGAATATACTTGTGAGTATACTTACGAATGTACACACGAGCATACTTGTGGATATACTTGTGAATATACTCATGAGTATACTTGTATATATATATACTCATGAATACGCTCATGAGTACATTTGTGACTACACTCATGAATGTACTTTGTACTCATGAAAACACGGATGAAAAGACTTGTGAGTACACCTGTGAATGCCTTATGAATATACTTGTGATTTGACCTGTGACTATGCTAAATATTGTGAATATATAAAATATCACTGAATTTCATGAATGTTGAATTTTTCGTCTGAATTTTAAAATGATTGAATTTTACATTTTAATACGTGTGCTGCCAAAGCAAGCTGAATTTTACATTTTAAAAAAGTGACTTTTATGCCATGTCAATTATATTTCACTTTTAAAAATGGAAGAGAAAGAAACCCTTTTTTAGATGAACGCGAGCCGGGAGAACCCGTTAGCAGCAGAGGGATTCCTTGGGCAGAACGACGTGACTCTAGACAAACCTGGATCTACATGAAGAAGTGAAGATGTCCAGAAAGAATTACAGTTGACAGGAGTAGGAAAGACACTTTCTCTTATTTTTGATTGCTGTAAGATGAAAAATGACTAAAGGGAAAAACCAGAATGTGCCCTGGGTTGACAGTATATGTAAATGTAAAGGGTAGGAAAACCCCAAAGTCTGGGAGGGAGAAGGTGGGAGTACAGCTGTGAAGCATGTACACTAGCTATACTACGCATGAAGTGGTCCGCGATTACGGAATGTAGTATGTGATTATTTAAAGAGATGTATCAGGGCACCTGGGTGTCTCAGTGGTTAAAGCTTCTGCCTTCGGCTCAGGTCATGATCTCAGGGTCCTGGGATCGAGCCCCGCATCGGGCTCTCTGCTTGGCCGGGAGCCTGCTTCCCCCTCTCGCTGTCTCTGCCTGCCTCTCTGCCTGCTTGTGATCTCTCTCTCTCTCTCTGAGTCAAATAAATAAATAAAAATCTTAAAAAAACAAAAATTAAAAAAAGAGAGAGAGATGTTTCTTATGCTAGCCACCAAAAAGCCATTTAGCAAACCTTAGGGCAACCACTGGGAAAAAAATCTTACAGAGCTATAAATAATAAGTTAATTATAAAGCACAAAATGGAATCATAACAAATTCTGAATTAATCCAAAAGCAGCAAAAAAGGATAAAAGCAGGACAGAAAGAAAAACAAAACATAAAACAAAGAGAAAATAATTGGCAAGAATGGCAGATTTAATACTAATTGTATCAATCATTGCATTGAATTTAGATGATCTGAACACACCAAATAACACAGAGATGCTCAGACTGCATAAAACAGAAAGGCCCAAGTATACACTGTGAATCTTAAATACAAAGACTTAGCTAGCTTAAAAGTAAACATAGATAGGAAAAATGTATTTTGCAAACACAAAGTAAAAGAAAACTGGAATGGCCATGTTATCAGAAAAAGTAGACTTCGGAACAGCAGTTATTTTCAGGGAGAAAGAGGATCGTTATATGAGGACCATGGGAAAAATTCAGCAACAACACATATATATCTAACTGAAGAATACAAAATACACAGTGCAAAAACAGCTATAATTGAAAGGAGAAATAGACAAGCCCACGGCTATTTCCAGAGATTCCCCTCTCGATAATCAATAAAAATAAGTAGACAGAAAATCACTAAGGAAGAGCTGATGGGCATTATTGACCTAATTGGCTTAATGACGTTTATAGAACACTCAACAACAGAGAAATGACATTCTTTTTAAGTGCGCACAATACATTCATTAAAATAGACTGTATTCTGATCCATAAAAAAGGCCTCAACAAATACAAAACATCACAAGCTTTAATATAAAGCATGTTCTCTGATCATAACAGAATTAAACAAAAATCCAAATGAAAGAAAGATGTCTGGATTTGAGGTGATGAAATGTTCTAAAATTAGATTGTGGCAATGATTACGTTGTTTGGTCAATTAACTAAAAAATGCTGCGTTGTACGGTTTAAATGGATGAACTCTGTAGTATATAAATTCCTAGAACAAACAAGTGATGGGGCACCTGGGTGGCTCAGTGGGTTAAAGCCTCTGCCTTCGGCTCAGGTCACGATCTCAGGATCCTGGGATCGAGCCCCGAATCGGGCTCTCTGCTCAGCAAGGAGCCTGCTTCCTCCTCTCTCTTCTGCCTCTCTGCCTGCTTGTGATCTCTATCTGTCAAATAAATAAATAAAATCTTTAAAAAAAAAAAAAAACAAGTGAGCTTAGTAAGGCCACACAAGAAATATGGCCAACATAAAAAATTTATTGGACTCGGTAGGCTAATAATGAATGATTGGACATTAAACTATGAAAAAGGTGATTTGTAATGCCACCCAAATAAAAGAGGCATGCATCCAACAGAGTATGTGCAGAACGCACCTACGTAAATGGAAAAGGTCTACTGCGTTCTTGGGTTGGATATCTGAGCCAATCCTCTCTCAAATAATCCCACTCAAGTCCCAATCAAAATCCCACCAGGATTCTTTTTTTTAATAGAAATCAATAAGCTAACTCTGAAATTTATCTGGAAAGGCAAAGAAACTCAAATAATTTTCAGGCTTTTTTGAAAAGCATATACAAAGCGAGAACACTTCCATACCGACTTCAAGACTTCCTACAAAGGGGCTGCCCTCGACAGAATGTGATACCAACAAACACTTAACACACCCTGGATGGACGGAACAGAAGACAGAACGCAGAAATAGACTCTCGCCGACACCGCTCCTTGGTCTCCAGCAGAACGGCAGGGATCGGGATGGAGAAAGGAGGGCCTTTTGCACATGTGGATTGGAACAACTGGATGTCCTCACCCAGGGGGAAAGATACTGGGGGCACCTGGGTGGCTCAGTCAGTTAAGCCTCCAACTCTTGATTTTGGCTCAGGTCATGATCTCAGGGTTGTGAGATGGAGCCCCATGTCGGCTTCATGCTCCAGGCATGGCAGGAGTCTGCTTGGGAATCTCTTTCCCTCTGCCTCTGTCCCTCCCTCTCTCCAAAACAAACAAACAAACAAACAAACACAGTGAAAAAGAAACATGCCATAGGCTGAGCCGCTGGCGTGTTGTTACTCGCACTTGAGAATGACGTCTAACAGATACAGTTGACATGCTGACTAGGGCCTCATCTTGACCATTTCTCTTGGACAATTTCTCAGTCCAGAGCGAGTTTTCCGCTTTGTCTCCAGACTCAGCTGCTTGAACAGTCATGGGGCACCTAACAACAAGTCCATTTTCATTAACAGATGGGATCTTGAGAGACAGTGAGGCACCAAGTAATCATCGTCTGTCATTACTACGACCATCATCATATGAGCAATTAGCATATCATCGAGCAAGCAGTGCAGTTTGCCGTTTAGGAGTGAAATCAGCTGCAGAGAAAAAGACAATCTATCATCGTGCACCTTTTAGAAGATCACGCGGAACGACTGTAGTGAAACTAGCAATTAATTCTTTACTCTCTGTCTCTGCAAGTAACTGCGTCAAGCTCCATAGAAACCTTCAAAGATGGCACTGCATTCCAAGAGAGTCACTCCTGGGAGAGAAGTACCAAAAATAATCGGACCCTGGATTTCCTGAAGACCATACCAATGGCTTTAAACCAGAGATAATTCTATTTGAAACCTAGTTAAATTTTATCACAGTCTTGTCCCTGATTAGCCTAAAATAACTCAAACTGTAAGCAACTATCATAATGCCCTTCCCCAACCTCGTGCTTTAAGACTGCGTCAATCGGGGTGCTCTCCGCTGCAGAGGAAAAGAAATCCAACTCAAAACAGCCTCAAAGAACAGGGAAGGGACACTTGGGTGGCTCAGTGGGTTAAGCGTCTGCCTTCGGCTCAGGTCATAATCTCAGGGTCCTGGGATTGAGCCCCATATCGGGCTCCCTGCTCAGCAGGGAATCTGCTTCCCCCTCTCCCACTCCCCCTGCTCGGACTCTCTCTCTCAAATAAATAAATGAAATCCTTAAGGAAAAAAAAAAAAAAAGAACCGGGATAAAATGTTCCGTTTTCACTCAAGCTGGGAGAAGGCCAGAGGCCAGCAGGACCACATGCAGGACTCAGTCAAGCTCACCAGGAGGGTCACTCCTGTGTCTCAGTCTTTACTCACCTTCCTCGGGCTCCCTTCTCTAGAAATGGAGAGAGCAGCAGAAACAGTAGGTGTGTGGGTAAATGTAGCGTACTGTTCTTCCCTTCAAAATGTTTAAACATCTTTGACAGCCCAAAGCGGAAACAAAAACAAAGACAAAGACATGGCTGCTGGACCCTTTAATGCCGACACACAGAGCACGCAAGTCAACCGCGCATACTGAGACTCGGAGAGAGGGATTTCTGGTTTTTTTAAGACTGTATTTATTTATCTGAGAGAGAGCTCGTGCTAACCAGCTCAGCTAGGTGAGGCAGAGAGAGAAGCAGGATTCCCGCTGAACAGGGAACTCAATGGACACAGGGCTTGATCCCGGAACGCTGAACCAACTGAGCCACCCACGCACCCCGAGAGACAAGATTTCTATATTCAAATTGAAGTCATAAAATACTGATCCTAATTAGACCGTGAAAAGTGGAGGATGTACTCTGTAATCGCTACAGCAACCATTAAAAGGTTATACAAAGAGACAGAGTCAAACCGAAATAAAAAATAAAACGAAATGCTAAAATATACTCCAATCAACCAAAAGAAGCCAGGAAAGAGGAAACAAGAGGAACAAAAAAGAAACCAACAGAAAAAGTGCGCATGAAACGGGAGACCTAAGTCCAAACTCACTGATAACAAGGTGGTGTATGACGACCTCAGTACCTGCTCTCGGCAGGAGACTTGCGTCAAACGGAGCGAGACAGGTCAGCGAGAGGAGAACGGAAGAAGATACGCAAACATGAATCCGAAAGGAAAGAAAAGCTGGACGGGTTGTGCTAATATCAGACAAGACAGACTTCAGAACAAAGACAGAGAGGAATCACACATGCATAAGGAGTCAATTCACCAAGAAGACATAAGGACACTAAACGTGGGGGCGCCTGGGTGGCTCAGTCGGTGAAGTGTCTGCCTTCGGCTCAAGTCACTATCCCAGGGTCCTGGGATCAAGCCCCGTGTCAGGCTCTCTGCTCAGCGGGGATGCTGCTTCTCCCTCTGCCTCTCCCCTTGCTTGTGTGCTCTCTCTGGCTCTTTTTCTCTCTCTCTCTCTCGAATAAATAAATAAAACTTTAAAATATATATACTAAATGTATGTGCACCTGACTAGAGAGCTTCAAAATACATGAAAGAAAGCGTTGACAAACGGAAAGGAGAAACGGATCCAGAGGGGCAATGGGAGACATCAGCTCTCCACTCCCAGCCACAGACAGGACAGGGAGACAGAAAGTCAGCAAGGGGTTTAGACGAAATGAGCAACACGATGGGCCATCTGGATGTAATTGGCATTTATGGGACGCTCCACCCAACAACAGCAGAACACACAAGAGCACATGAAACATTCACCAAGAAAGACCCTACCCGAGGCCATAAAATAAATCCTAATTAATGCAGATAAGTGAAGTCAGAGCAGGTATGATCTCCGGGCGTAATGAAATTGAACCAGAAATCAATCACAGAAAAATAACAGGTGAACTTCCGGCTACTCAGAAATGAAACAACACTCCCCCAGCCAATCCACAGGTAAGAGAGTATCGCTCAAGGGAAGCGAGAAAATATTTTGAACCAGGTGGAAATGAAAATCTGACCTCTCAGAATTGGTGGGGTGCCCCCAGAGGGGGAAACTCACTGTCCCAAATCAATCCTCTGAGTTTCCCCGTGAAGGAACCAGAAAAGAAAAAGCAAAATAAACCCAAAACGAGTAAAAGGAAAGAAGGGAGCTTCTCCGAGTCATTGTAGGTCACCCAAAACTTCTGAGCAGGAAAGTTCTTGCAGAACTTAAGGCATCTCAGCAATTTCTCTGCTGCAGAGTCCCCAGGGACACAGAATTACTCACCAGAGAGATTACTTATGACTATGTCGCTCCCCACTGGGGCCCCACAGAGCTTCCCGAAATGACCATCCCCTTCCCCGTCCTGTTTTCCCAGCTGAGCGTCTCCGACGCCACTACCTAGCCCCGCTTTGGCTCTCCTGCTCCCTCTGCTCCCCTGACCCCACAGGGACTCCCGCGCCGTGCTCCGTCCAAAATCCAAAAACTGCCATGTCTCTGTCCTCCGTTCTACGTGCTGAACCCGATGCTAAGGTGCTGTGTTAAGTGTCTCATTTGCGGTGTTTTGTCTAGTGCTTCTGACAATCCTATGATGTAGGCGCTCATTGTTTCTATATTTTTTAAGCGAGGAAAAAGAGTCACAGACCATTAGATCACCTGTCAAAGAAGACACGAGTATTGAAAAGAGGAGCTGGTGACTGACTCCAGACGGCCTGGGTCCTGACCCAACGACCTCACGGTCAGCCTCCCTTTTCGAGCGCTCAGAGCATCCCGCCTCTCCGTGGCCTGCCTGAAATTCCGCCTTGAATTCGGAATGTTGGCGTCTTTATCTTCATTCTTTTATTAGATTATTAGTTCCCAGAGCACAAAGGCCACATCCCATCAACTCGTATGGAATCACATTCAGGCTTCATACATATTTGTGGGATGAGGGCGGGAGGAAGGCGTGTTGGGGTTCTCCAGAGACAGAGAGAATACTGGCTCATGTGGTTGCGGATACTGAAAAGTCATGAGATAAAACTCAACACCCGCCTTCTTTCTTACAACTGCTGCCTCCATTCACCCAATGAAACCTTTTTTTTTTTTTAACATGTCCGTAGCGTCCCAGAAATCCAGCTATAGGCAGGCAGCAGCCATCTGGGGGAAACCTCCAGGCACGCCCACCGACCCATCAACAGAGCAGACCGCACACCCCACCCCTGTAGTTCCGCTGCTACTATCAAATAAGAATTTGTTTCTTATTAAGTATTTATGGAGCATCTACTGTGTCCCTAAATACTCTCCCAACAACAGGGGATGGGGTCGGCAACGAGAAAAACAGGGGTCTGCCCTCGAGGAACTTCTATTCCAGTGGGGGGGGGCACACACGTGCACAAAAAGTGGGAAATCTGAAAATGTTGAGGAGTGCTTTAACCAACCTAAACTAAAATGCCATTCGGTGTTCCCGAGCGGGGAGGGCATGGAGGCATGGCTGTAGTGGTGGCCGGGGAAGGACAACAAGTGGTTGCTCAACAAGTGGTTGGGAACGGAGTCCTGAGCGGTTGGACGGATGCCGGCAGCTGAAGGAAGAGGAAGGCCCATGGAGAGCGCCAGACCCCAAGGCGACAACGAGCGTGGTGCTGATGAGAGTCAGAACAACTGATGCAGCCAGAACAGGGTAAGCAAAGGAGGTCAGAAGCAGGCAGGGCCAGAGGCCAGGAAAGGGGCAGGACCAGGTTGAACGTGGAACGGGAAGCCATTAGAAGGTTTCAGGAGACTGGCGCTTGGGTTAATTTACGTTTGTAGAAGATTGCTGGGGCTGCCGTATGGGTGGCTGACTCTTGGAGGCAGAGGACATGGGACACAGAGTGTGGGTTAGAAGCTTCTTGGAGACATCCGACCAAGAGGTCATGGCAGCCCGGGCCAGGGTGGTTGGGAGGGGGGACCATGCAGGAAGTAGAATATCCGAGGTGTGCTTTGGGGATTGGGTGGTGGGGATGTAATGTGAACCAGATGAGGCCAAGGAGGGAATCTGGGTGTTTGGTTTGACCAAGCAGGTAGACGGTCGCATGACTGAATAAGAACGAATCTGGAAAGGAACAGGCTGGGGGCAGGCGGGCCTGGCATCAAGGGGAAGGAGGTGCCGAAGCCACCAGAAGCCCAGAATTCACTCGATAACCAGCCTCCCGGGGGATCCCTTCCCTGCCATGGCCCATTTGGGTCTGAGAAGGTGACCGCTGGGAGCTGAGGGCAGACAGAACCTGCCCTCAGCCTGCTGCCATGTCGGGGGACCCTCAGGAGTGGCCTGGACACCGGTGAGACTCACTGGGCGTTGTGAGACGAGCTACAAAGTGGAAACCCTTCTCGGGACAGGGTACCCCGCGACCCGCCAGCAGCTCCACGCTGAGGCCCAGGAAGGGCCACGGAGGACCCCACAGGGACCTGGAGGCCTCCCCTCCCACGGTGGAATCACAGATTTCCACGCCGTGGGCTGGTGAAGCTCTTAAGAATTCACACGTCGCCCACAAGCACCACTTTAGAAACCACTTGCATAACTAAAAATGTCCTTGTTGAGTTTGGGGTTTGTAATGGGAAGGGGGTGGAAATACCCACTTCTCAGCTTGCTTTCTGGACTGTGTGTGTCTCTCCCTCGGCGGCGAGGCCCCGCCGGGTCCCTGCCTGGGTCCTCGCAGCTGGGGCTGCTCCCGAAAGAACCGTTCACGGCCCCGCAGACGTCTGCCTCCCCTCCTCCTGCGAGGCTCACCCGTATTTATTTGTTTTCAATGTGGTGTTTCGCTAAGAGTCCGTGGAATGCGTCTCCCTTGCCAGCTGAGCTGGGAAAGAACAGGCAGAGAGGCAGCTGACTCCGCAGTCAATTCCTTAAAAGTAACTTTTTTTAAAAAAAACAAGGAGGAAGTGCCTCTCCGTTTCTCGTCCTTGCTCAGCTCTCGTGAATCCTTCCTGAGACCCGAGAGCCCGGTTAGCCTCAGTATCAGCCTCGGAGCGCTCACACCCCCCAACCAAAGTCTGATCGTTACTGAAATCTCTTGGAATTCAATAAATTAGCTATTGTTTTGGCAAGTGCCTATGACAAAGGGGGAGGGAGATGAACTCATTAAAACTCTCCCTCTCGAGCTGGCAGAAATTTCATCAGGGTGGGTTTTCTTTTTTTCTTTTTTAACCTCTCACTTTACCTCAAAAAAGATAATCTATAGTTACATTTTCAAAGGTCAAAAAAAAAAAAAAAGACAGTTTCTCTTGGAATTCGGTTAGTCATGCAGCTCAGAGATCCCTACGCATCCCTGCTCCTCCAGTGTTTAGTAAATCCTGCGAGAGGACAGTTTAACAAACTCCCAGCTGTTGGGTCTCATTCCCGCCTGGCCCCATTTCCGCGGGAGCCTTACAGCCCACTGAGAACGCCAGAGGAGATGGGTTATCTCATATTGCACGCTTTCTGAAACAAAGTGACGGTGCCGTTGACTGTCTAATGGGTCTGATACTCCGCTCGTCAGAAAAGGAATTAAAAAGATGTTCTAACAAAGGATTTTGCTAATTTTGTTTTGTGTTGGGGGAGGGACGGTTTCAAGGACCCAAGCTCCCCACAGCGTACAAGTCCCTGTGAGTGCAGAGATGGGAGTGGCAGTGTAGACACTTACACTGTACTTTTGAAACAGCCCTCAGTGCCCTGGTCTTGGAGGACAGAGTAACCATGGAACATACACGTCCAGCGATGACTGATGGTAATAATCCGGAATCTTCCATGTTCGCCACAGATAGGATCATCTGAGCCGCAGAGCTAAGATACCTACATAGTTAATGTGTCTTCGCACCAATTATTTTTATTTCCTTGACCCGAAGTTTTGGAGGTCTATTACCCACCCTTAAGAAATCGCTTAACTCAGAATGTGCAGAATTGTTGGAAACACAGTTTTTACACCCTGAATTCATCTATTTCTCTCACACTTAATGCAGCTGCAAGTTGTTCCATGTCACTAAATGAAAACACACCATTTGTGCAACGATTTAAGATCATATTTCCTGAGGCGCCTGGGTGGCTCAGTCAGTTAAGCGCCTGAGTCTTGGTTTCAGTTCCGGTCATGATCTCAGGGTCCCAGAATCGATCGAGCCCTGTGTTGGGCTCCATACTCAACGGGGACTCTACCTCTACCCCTCCCCCCATACATGCTCTTTCTCTAAAATAAATAAATAAATCTTTTCTTTAAAAAAAAAAAATCCTATTTCCTGAATCCTGAATGTAATCTTTCTTACAGCTTACTTTAAACTAGCTAATTACTATTATTAATGCTAATATGCTGGTTGCATGGGTATCATTTATGTGACCTGTTCCTTTATCAAATTATGCCTATAATGGCAGGAAGTTCCCTGCTTTTATTTCCCTAACACATGTACTCAGAGACGATCTGGCAAGGAGTATGCAAAGTAGTAATTATAAACATAGGAAATAACAGCACTTCTAATCTATTTAAATTAATGATAGTAAGCTACTGAAAAGTTATCATCCTCTGAAATCATTTGGCTCAGTTTACAAATGGTAGCCTGTAGTGGGGGACAGTGGATTGGCCAAAATCCACTTGAGAACTGGGGTATGTCCTAGGGCAAAATTTTCTCAATATATATACTAACAATGTCAGGAGTATCTTCCCAAAATCATTTGCAAGATGAGAATGAAACATTTCTTTGGAGCACAAAGCACTCAGAGGGTATTGTGTGAGGAAGGAATAAACCACTGATTATAAATGAACCGAGCAGACTGACATTTACTGCACAGACTCAAACATCTCCAGACCTACCGGCATATCCATGCCATAAAGCGGAGAGGGAACCCTTGCCTGCAGCCCTGCTCCAGAAGTAGGACTACATCTACACCCAGATTTGTTTTCCTTTGAGTAGGAAAACAGCCTTGAATCTGTGCAGCTACTTAACAGAATATACAAAGGAATGCAGAATCCAAGACTTTAGAGCACCATGGAAGAGGCATCAGGGTAATGGAGTTTTCAGATTCTGGAAGAGGAGAAAATATATCCAAAACCATGACCTTTTTGGAGATTTTTACTACAAACATACTTCATCTTTAGTTTGATCCTAGACATGTCTCCTCATAATGAGGAGTTCCTCAATCAGGCTGTACCAGGTAGTGCCAAGTCCTGGTAGAAGGAGGTGAGATTGTCACCCTTTCCTCATAGCCCTGTTTATCACTATCATCTCATCATCATAATATCACCTTCATCATCCTCATCATTATAGACATCAAATTTTCATCACTTTCATCATCACCATAGACATCACCTTCATCATCATGGACAACATCACCATCATCATGGACATCACCATCATCATCATCCGGACATCACCTTCAACATCATCATCACCATCATCATGGACATCGCCATCATCATCACCACCATCATCATAATCACCTTCGTCATGGACAACATCACCATCATCATCACCATCATCATCATCATCATCATGGACATCACCATCATCATCATCCGGACATCACCTTCAACATCATCATCACCATCATCCTGGACATCACCATCATCATCATCATCACCTTCATCATGGACAACATCACCATCATCATCACCATCATCATCACCATCATCATGGACATCACCATCATCATCATCCGGACATCACCTTCAACATCATCATCACCATCATCCTGGACATCACCATCATCATCATCACCATCATCATCATCACCTTCATCATGGACAACATCACCATCATCATCATCCGGACATCATCTTCAACATCATCATCACCATCATCATAATCACCTTCATCATGGACAACATCACCATCATCATCACCGTCATCATGAACATCACCATCATCATCATCCGGGACATCACCTTCAACATCAGCATCAGCATCATCATGGACATCGCCATCATCATCATCACCATCATCATTATCACCTTCATCATCATCATGGTCAACATCACCGTCATCATCACCATCATCATCATCCGGGACATCACCTTCAACATCATCATCATCATAAGCATCACACTCATTGTCATCACCATCATCATCATCATAGACATCACCTTCATCATGGACAACATCGCCATCACCATCACCATCATCATCATAGACATCCCCTTCAACACCATCATCATCACCCTCATCACCATGGACATCCCCTTCAATACCATCATCACCACCATCTTCGTCACCATCATCTTCATCATCATCCTCATAGGGAACACTTACAGCACAGCACCCATGTATGTGCACACTTTGTTCGAGCCTACCCACAGTAATTCATTGAATCCCTACGATGATGCTGTTGGGATATATGCAATTTGTCATCACGGCTTTGCAGATGAGGAAGTGAAGCGAAGCCCAGAGAGGTGATGTAAGTCCCCACAGTCACACAGTTTCTGAGTAGGGGAGTAAAGATTCACACCAGGAGTCACACTCCAGCACCCACGTTCCCAACCACTGTACTGTACAGCCACCCTATGTCTTAATATTCCAAAAGAAAAAATATTTGCAGAAAGAATCATACATGTTCAAAAGCTACTCTTACCTTGCTATTCTAGTCTACTAGTGCCTTTCTGTCTCTTCCTTCCTGTTCGATCATCTCAGACACATGGCTCACGTTCACAGGCACCACTAAAGGGATTATTTTTAAGTTTTTACAGTGATTTTGTGTGCGATGATTCAAAGGCTTTGGAAACCTTCCCAGTCTCATGGAATTCTCCTTGCAAGAGAATCCTCTTTCTTTAATAGGAAAAAAAAAAAGCTTTCATATTCCATCCCTGCTTGAGCCTTCACCAATGGTCCCTTCTGGTCCTCCACAATGATAAAGCATGGGGACATTGGGCTGATACGCCCAGCACACTCTCATTAGGAGAGAAATAGTACCACTCACACTTTGCTCTGCCTGAAATAAAGTCTGAGGCACTTTACGAGGAATTTTAAATTTGTGAGTCCATGTAGAACAAGAAAACAAAATTGCTGTGCAGTGAAAGTGTTTATAACAATTTACAGGGCACACTTTTTTTTTTCTATTTGAGGGGGAAAATATGATGTAGAGGCAATTAGATATAAACTTTTGGCAGGGACTCAAGAATGAGGGATGCAAGAAAACATAAATGTAATGAGGATCCAACAAAACTTCTCCATATGTTACTTTCTCCCCACACTTGAGTTAAGATGACTATAAAATGTGTTGCCAGATAGGTTATGCCATAGTTGCATAGAAAAAGGATTCTTGCTAGATTTTTTTTTTTTGCCACATTACCTGAGCCAAACATGAACTCATACATAAGTATACATAGTAACCATTATGCAGGCAAACAACTAACTTTAACCTATATATAAGGTTGGTAACTTGGTCTTTTGCAAGGCTGAAGTAAATAGCGAAGAGGAACATGATATCCAGGAGAAAAACAACTCTGTGAAGGACTCTGAAACTAGAAAAAAAACATACCAAGATAGTGACAAAATCTGACACTGGAGCTCAGTCAGGGAGGGCCGTATCGGTTGCCAACCCAGCTGATGGCAGCAAACGGAAAACGTATTACGGGTCCAGCGGAGGAGAATGCCAACGGAACTCTGGCTGCAGGCATGGCTGTATCTAGGAGTTGGCGTGAACTGGCACGAGGTCCTGTCCTGCAGCTTTGCCCTCCTCACCTCAGTCCTTTCCTCAGCCCCTCTGCACGTGCTGGGAAGGTGTGGGAGGTTGTTAGCTGCTCCAGGCGTGGGCCCCCTCTCTGACTCACTGTGACTATGTCTTCGGGCTAGTTTCCGATAAACACCATAGAGAAATCGTGACCACTTAAGTCTCAGTTATCAACGAACGGGAGAGAGAGCCTAATTAATTGATGCAAATGAATATAAAGGAGAAAGAGGGCACCTTGCAGGGGAGAATGCTGCCACAAGGAAACCAGGCTTGCTGCAAATATTTAAGGGGAAAATCCTCAAAGTGATAAGGATTTTAGGAAACATAAAGAAATCCAAGATTACTTCTTCCCCAGTAACGGCAGCGAGTCATCAAACTATAAATTTTAGAGGCTTCAGAACACCCTCCCCAAATTCTTCAGAACTGGTGGAATAAACATTCCTAATTTGCAGGATGGCGTAGCAGCTGAAAGAATGACTAGGATCCTCAGGTGCTAACGCCAGACTCTCCCAGAGAAGCCGCATGAAAATAAACAAGGACAGAACCGTTGGAATAATGTGACACCGTCTAGGTCAAACACACACAGGAACATGCACTTTCTCTCTAGGTACACAGAAAGGTATGTAGAGGCACAGGAAAGTTCTGGAAGAATAGGCAGAGAGGAGAATACGCCTCTGGAAAGGGAGGAGAGGGCAGGAAGCTGGAGTCCCTTGTGTGGAACACCTCACACCTGCACAAGAAGTGTGGGTCCCACACACGAGTTAGGTCATTAAAAATCTTGTTTTACAGATGTTTGGAGCATAGAGCAGGGCATTTCATTTGAAGAAATCAGCGGTTAGGGGCTCCTGGGTGGCTCAGTCGGTGAAGCATTTGCCTTCCACACAAGTCCTGACCTCGGGGTCCTGGGATCGAGTCCCCACGTTGGGCTCCCTGCTTGGCGGGGAGTCTGCTTCCCTCTCTCTGTTCTCTTTTTCTCTCTCAAATAAATAATCTTAAAAAAAAGAAAGAAAGAAATGGGCTGTTACACGCTTCTTTATTTTTCCGTATATACGTAATTCTGCCTTAGAACTTTCCAGAATTTGAGATGAATGGCAGAGACAGCCTCTCTTCCCAAACCGCACAAACCCGGCGCATCTCCTGCTTCGGCTGCCACGCAGAAAACAAAGACCATTCTCCACCAACCTGAAGACTTGGAAACAGCGGAGGAAAGCATGCCATATGTTCTCACACTCAAGACCTCTCTCCGCGTCTATATTTAGTGTGAGGTTCTTCAGATGAGTAACCGCTTGTTTGGGGAAACGTCAGCTGCCCCGCTCCGCGTCTGCCTTCTTTAGTCAGAAACGGGCGTGTTTGGAACACCACAAGTCCCTACTTGTATTGTCCACCGGGCCCTCGTGGGAACCAGCCATCTGTCGGAAACACGTTTCAAGGGTGGTGCGTCATGGTTCACGGCACCGGAGAAGGGATGCAGATGAGCCCGACGGGTGACTCCTGCCCCAGGGGCAGGGAGGAATCCCCAGCCCTGCCGGTGGGACAAGCAAGGCCCAGCAGCGGGGACAGCAGCGGTGTGGGCAGGGTCTGGCTAAGGGCGCCTCTCCCTGCTCTCAGCCACGGGAGGGGCAGTGACGCACGAGCGAGGTCTGGGCAGTGGGTTTCGATCTGCCTCAAGCAGTAGAGTTCTGGGGGGTCTTGCCTGCCATAAATGAGCCCCAGCGCTCTGCAGGGTAGGGTTTTCAGTGGTTACGTGTGTCCTGTTCCCGCCGCTCCCTGAACCTCTGCCCTGGGCGCACCTGTTCCCTATGCCAGGGGACCCCTAACGTGCTCTCTGCCTCCAGGCTTGGGTCACCAGCTGGGAGTCGCCATACGACTCCCGTGAGTGTGCCTTGCGCTCTGGGGAAAAGGCGGCTGACCCAGAGAGCCGGGATCAATGTGCAAGCCCTTGTCCTCTGGCTTCAGCTGGGTTCCAGGAGTCCATCCCCTCCGGATCAGGGGCTGCCCAGCGAGGGCCCATACCCTGGACAGGTGAGCGGAGCTGGTTCTGGGGAGGAGCCAAGAGAAGCAGGAGAACTTAGGGTAGCAGCCACTTCTGGGACAACGATGCTTCTGAAATGAGGACGTGCCAATGGCCAGTGATCACACCAACGATGGAGCGACATTAGTCATGAGGACATATGACTACTGGGAAGGGGGGGACCAGCCGCGTGCGTTGCGGGGACACCGTGAGGGCGACCGGCTGGCCCCCAGACAGTCAGAAAGCAGGAGGACGTGCTCAGGAAGCGACACACCCGTCCCGGGAGTATGGTTCTTTCCACAAGCCAGACATGACGGCTCCACGTTGCGCGACTTCTGATTTCTGTGGGGGCTTTTTTGTTTTGGTTTTTGTTTTTTGGAGACGCTGGAAATTCTAAATTTTGTGTGAAACCTTTGTACGGTCCAACACGGCCAACTAATCTGAATATTCTGAAAAGATGTGTGCAGCTTGGAGAAGGCCTGAGGGCTGCCAGTTTTCGGGCTCTGCGAGCTGCATGCAGACCGATTTACAAAAGGGATTTGACAGAGAAAATAAAGCCTGGCCCAGAGGTCACCACAGACGTTTCAGTGCTTCAGGCGGTGAGCTGCATGGCCTCCTGCCCCCTCCCCAATCCAAGCTCAGGGTTAACCACTCTTCCCCAGAGCTGGGCATCGCTGGACCCGCCTGGCGGAGGGAGGTTGGCGGTTCCGCCCGGACCCGGAGCTCCTTACAAGATTCACACACCCGCAGAGTTATTGGCATCCCTCGCCCCCAGCATCTTCCTAAGAGATACAAAATAGTGCTTTATGGGGGCTCCCGGGGGGCTCAGTCGGTTGAGTGTCCAGCTCTTGATTTCGGCTCAGGTCATGATCTCAGGGTCGTGAGATCGAGCCCCATGTCGGGGGTTCATGCAGGGCACGAGCCTGCTTAAGATTCTCTCTCTCCCTCTGCCCTCCCCGCCCCTGCCCCCCAAAATGATGTTCTCTGACACCTGAAGACGTCCTTTCTCGACGAGGAAAACGGAGCTTGCAGGTCAGAAAAAGATGATTTGTACTTTGGGCTTTCTTGGGAAGTTTGCATTCCCCGGTGGTGCTAAATGTTGCTTAGAATTATAATCGAAAGCAATTAACAGACAAATCCGCCACCTTCCGCGGATGTGCTCCCCTCGAAACGCAGCGTTTCTCCAGAAACAGATGAAAACCAGGCTTAAGGGATCATTGTGTGAGGCAATTCCTTTTATATCTTTTAAAAAATGATTACAGACAAATTCGCTTTGCCAAAAAAGCCAACGCCTAGTATGCTTGTGCTTGATTTTCCTGGCATTCCCTTAGCCCCTTAATTTTTTTGCAATTAGGGGAAATATTTGATGATGATAGCAGATCACTTTGGGTTCAGGTTATTCCCTTTCCCATCTCCTCCCTCCCCAGCCCCTCCAACCCCTCCCGCTTTTCCCAAAATTGCCTCCCCTTGGGGAAATTTAACCTCCAAGCCCCGCAGCTCACTCTTACTGCCTGTGCATTATCTTGATCCAAAATGTAGAGTATCGTTCCAAGTTCTCCCAGCGAAGAGTAGAGCCTATTCTGGGGCAAGGCTGGCCCCCAGCGACCCTCACGCTGGGCGGGACGTGGAACGGGAGCCCCGGCTTTGGAAGAGATAAGCCCTGGCTGTGAACCCCAGCTCTGCTCCTTGCGAGCGGAGGAACCCCGTCTGTGGCTCGTGACCCTTGTCTTCTCTGCAAAATGGAGCCAGACTGTTTTTATACCAAAGGGCTGTGCTCAGGACTGAGACAGTACTTACAAATGTTCAATGCATTGTAGCCACTCGGCAACACAGAACGCCCTCCGTCGCCAGAAAGCCTGAGAAAGGACGATATGCCCAAGACCCCTCGACACGCACGTCCAACCCCAGGGATGAGGTGGCTCCGGGCCTTTGCATCCCAAGAGACAACGGACAATCTGCTCATATCCTGGCCTTGGCCTGTTCCTCCAGCCCAGCCTTCCCGAGCCGCCTTGGTTGGCTCTGTCACCCAAGCCCGACCCTCCAGCCCCCCGACAACTCCGTGAACCCTCAGCATTCTTTCAAAATGTTCCCTTTTTGCACAAGACAGTCTGTGTCAGTCTACGGCTCGCAACCAAGGGACTGACTAATACACTTGATATCAGTGGGGGAGAAATGTTTACGCATACTTTGTTCTCAGCCCAGCTCCCCATCTCCCCACAACTAGATGTGAGGCAACGGCCAAGTGGCACGCCCTTGGCAAGGTCTCCGCGAACTTGTCTTATGAATTTACAACACTCCAAACGACCAGTCCTGGTCATCGTTTGGCCATAAAATGTGCACTGGCAGAGCAGACCCAGGAGGGCGGTGACCTCCAGAGTAACCCCTGATTTCTGAGCGCATGGACAGACCCCGAGTGGCAGAGCAGAAGGGCTGGGCAGGGCCGAGGTTCGGCGCCCGTGTCTCCGCTCTGAGGAGGGCAACTCGGGGGAGGAGACTCCGGGGGACCTTAAGGGACGCTGTCCTGTGGCCCTGATGGCAGAGGCGACCAGGCAGGCGGACGGCTGCCCTGTATGAATCTCCCCGCCCAGCTCTCCCCAGTACTGAAAGGAAGCCTATTTGAGGTAAGACAGAGCCAGAGGCCCAAACAAAGACATCTGGAAGCATTGGATGCCAATGCAGGACAGAGGACAGGGGTTTATCTCTTGTTCACTGTTACCCACTGCGCGCCTCCTCCTGCGGCGATCCGGGGACCCAGTGTCCCTGTCCCACTGCATACAGCAAACCAGGCGCACGACCCAGGGGACGGCTGCTGATGTGGAAGATGCACAGGTCACCCATTCCCCCTCCCTGCTGTCGGCCATGCTCCCTGCCCCGGCGGAGACCAGGGTGTCACACTGTGTTCCCAGGAAGAGAGGAATGTGCTGGCCAACAGCTGCCCCCGCCGACATCTGGGTGCCCCCGGCTGGCGTGAGCGAGACCCCAGCAAGCAGCCAGTCAGGGTGTGTCCCCGAGCAGCACATTGCCTGACGGGACAGGAGGCGCAGGGGTGGCCTGTCCGCTCCGGCGAGCGGAGTCCAGGAGCCGACGGGAGCTGTGGCCCCAGCCGGCCGCTCCAGGTTCAGTGTGCCGAGCTGACGAGCACCAGGGAAGTCAACGTGACAGTCCCAGGCCGAGCACACAGCAGGTCCCCGGGTGACCCTCAGAGCTCTGAGCTTACAGGTCTCTTTGCCTCCTTGCTAGTTCCACCCCCACGAACAGAAGGACACGGACACAGCAGGACAGCGGTCCTGAGGCCCCGTTCACGCTCCGCAGCTGACGGCCAGCCGTCAACTTCGCACCTGCTCCCCCGGGAGGTCAGCTTGCCCCAGCCCCGTCTCCGCGGGCCGACAGGATGGGAGGCCCACAGAGCCAAGAACTGCCCTCCCACGGCTCTAAGACAGGGCGAGACCGCGGCACGCGCAGGAGAAGGGCCGGGTCCCCCAATCCAGGCCCATCAGCTCCCCGTAACGGGCACCGCCGGCTCCCCCGGGGGCCCGCTCAGGATAAGATCACTTGCACCGTCTGGCAAATCTTCCCATGTCCGCTGGAAGTCCCGACTGCATCACGATGGGCATCGCGCTCCCCACGCCCCCGGAGCTCTGGGAGGCGTCATGCCTGCTCTGATGAGCTCGACACAGACCAGGGAGGGAGCTCGGTACCTCCCTCCCTCCGGAAACCCACCAGGCTGAGGGAGGGGAATGGGACTTTTGGCGTACACAGCCCTGTCTGCCACAGTTTCCCACTTCTCGGCTCGGGCGCGTGTGTCCAGGACTTTGAACAGGGGAGTCCTAGGCCATACCCGCCGCGGGGTTCAGGCCGCCCTCTGGTGGGGATTCAGGGGCACATCTCAGTTTCCCGGGCCCAAGGTCGGGTGTAGGATCTGTCCTCACACTCTGCAGGGCTGCGTTTGTCCAAGGAAACAGGCACGACCTCTTGTGAGGAGAGGACAGCCTTCAGTCCCACGTCCCCTTAATGCTCGGGGTCCTTACAACACCCGGCCGGCCGGCCGCTGACCCAGCGCTCTGCACTGATCCTGCCAGGTCCTGTGTATCCTAGGAGCAGGAGCGATTTCCTCCCTCCCTGTCTTCCAGCCATGCGCCCGGGGGCTTTGCGCCACGGTTCCCCCCACCCCGGCCCCCATTCATCCCACAGACTCCTGGTCCACCTTCTTCCCTGCCCCTGCTGCACGGCACTGCTCGCAGCACTGAAGTTAGCCGTTACCCGTCTGGGCCTCCCAAACCACGCCAGTAACTTCAACGGGACACAAGCCAAGTCCCATGTTACTCATGATGTCTCCTGCCACACGGTGGGCACGCGGCGCGCTTGGGCGGACAAAGGCCACGAGCAAGACTGTGAGACTCCTTGTGGTTCCACAGTTCTCCGTTGTGGTCCAAGCACCAGCAGCCTCAGAATCCACCGGAGCGGGGCTAAACCACAGGCCCTGGGGCTGTTGAGTCCGTCTAGAGCCTGGCCCACCTCCCAGGCGGACCCTCCAGCCAATGGCAGCTGGAGAAACGCCCCCTTCACTCAAACTCTGCCTTTCCAAGTATGAAGACCTAATAGTCTCTAAAATCTCAGGAACCCTTAAAGCAGCCGCACGGGAGGGCGCTGCAATCCCACCAGCCATCCTGATGGCTCCGAGGGCTCGGAGCAGAGCGGCCGGCCCGCGGCCCCTGCCCTGGGAAGCACCGTTGCCCGAGGTGCCACCCCAGCGTCTGGTTCGCTCTGCTGAATTTTGCTTTGTATGTTCAGTCCCTGTCATTGAGGCTGGGCATGTTCCAGGCTTTCAGGACGTGGATGCACGCATGTAACAATCTCCCTAAACGCCCTGCGCACCCGTCTCGGCTGGAAACAGCTTCCCGGCAGGGCTGTTCCCAGATGGGCGAGCTGGTGGGCTGTGCACCTCCCCGGGGGCCCGTGCTTCTGGGTGAAGGTCGCAGGAGGTGGGGCATGGGTGGGGGGGAGCCCCAGCGTCCCTCTGCGCCCTGCCTCGGTAGCCACGATCACACACTCTACAAGGACCACAGAAGCAGGCAAAGGTGCCCGGCGGCTCCTTGCTCCAGGGGACACACGCCTGCTGTGGCTTTCACAGACCAGACGCAGCAGCCACTGGTAATGAGGGCTCTGTCCCCTTGTCCAGGAGGTTTGCGGTGGGGAGGAGTGGGGGGAATGAGAACCTAGGACTGGTCCCGCCCCCTCATGGTCACCAGGAAGTGTGGACACAAGCATGGAGCATGAGTGCCCCCCTGTGGCCATATGGAGACTTACCGGTAAAAGATGGAACGCCTAACTGCCCCCCACCCCCACCCCCGTTTGAGCCACAGGTGCTCAGAGTGACCCGAGGTCCCACACCTGGGCATGTACATACATCGATGGGGCGGTGGGTACTCGTGTTACATGGAACTGGAACCTACGTGGGACGGTCACGTTTCCCAGGACAGGTGCCTTCTGCTTTGCTGACCCCCCATCTCTGAGCGTCAGGGACAGGACCTGACGCTCATACCAAACAGATTTATGGAAACATAAGGGTGGCAAAGCCTCCAGAGAGAGGGCAAGCCATGACACACAGAGTCCTGGAGGCTGGACGCAGGTGTCCCGGGCGAGGGCAGGGCCCAGCTGTGGCCAGCAGAGTGATACCCTGCCCCAGGCCCCTGAGCCTGTGAAAACACCACCTTGTGGGGCAAAGGGGCTTTGCAGGTGTGATCAGGTCAAAGGAGCTTGAGCCAGGGAGGGGACCCTCCCGGTGAGCCCACGGCCATCACAGGGACTCGTGAGAGGGAGGAAGCAGAGGTCAGAGGGCTTTGGGCAGGGGCCCCCAGCCCAGGAAGGAGGTGCCCCTAGAAGCTGGACGGAGTAAGGGAATGATTATCCCCCAGGGCCCAGAAGGAACACAGACCGCCAACACTCAGACTTTTCACTTGGGACCTCCAGAACTGTAAGAGAATAAACTTCTTTGATGCCACTTTTTTTTTTTTTCCTTAAGGGATAGAAAACAGGAAAGAGTTTGCAGGGAAACACACAGCAGGCAGAGAACAGGAAGGGCAAAGGCCCTGGGGTTTGTAGGGGCTAGCCGGACTGGAGGGCAGCGGAGAGGGAGAGTGGGGAGGGAGGCATGACACGCCACCACCAAAAGGCTGAATTTTATCCTAGGAACCTTCAAGTAGGGTAGCTATATAAGTAATTTACGTTTTTAAAAGATGGTCTGCAAGGTGTTCTCTCTATTTAACAGAATTCTGTCTGGGCCTGGGGAAAGCTAGCAGAGCCGAGTGTGTTTACCAGACAGGCAGAGCTATGGCCCCGCATGCGTTCATTACCCAGGGCAGCAGCCAGGACACAGCCGCTGGGCCAGGAGCAGAGTCATCTGATGAAAAAGGCACTTCATCATCTCGGGTGAAAGGGACTCATCTTGGTGATTTTCCAAACTTGACTGATGGGAAGGTAATTCTGGGGCACTTTTCAAAATTACAGATTCCCAGACCCGTCCCCTGAAGATGCTGACTCACTAAGTACGGGGTAGAGTCTGGGGATGTTCACGGGCGACGGACACCCTCGATGATTTGAAACAGAAAATCTGGGCAGACCAGTCACAAGAAAGGTTACTAATCGAACCCATCATCAAAAGCCTCCCCCTACAGAAAAGCCCAGACCCAGATGGTTTCCCTGGTGATCTATCCAGCAGGTAACGAGGAAAGAGCTCCGGTTCTTCTTAAACTCTTCCCCAAATATAGCAGAGGTGGAGACCGATTCCAAATTCCTTCTCCAATACCAGCGCTGCCTTGACTTCAAAGTCAGGCAAGGACAGTGCAAGGAAAGAAACGGGTCCAAAACGCCTCCATGACACGCTAGCAAACAATTCAACGGGACTTGTTCTGCTTTCTGCTTCTTCGGGAGACAGGAGGGGCAGAGGGAGAGAGAGAACCTTAAGCAGTCTCCACACTGAGACAGGCCTCCATCTCACCACCCTGAGATCACGACCTGAGCCGAAATCAAGAGTCAGATGCCTCGGGGCACCTGGGTGGCTCAGTGGGTTAAGCCTCTGCCTTCGGCTCAGGTCATGATCTCAGGGTCGTGGGATCGAGCCCCACATCGGGCTCTCTGCTCAGCGGGGAGCCTGCTTCCCTCTTTCTCCCTGCCTGCTTCTCTGCCTACTTGTGATTTCTGTCAAATAAATAAATAAAATCTAAAAAAAAAAAAAAAGAGTCAGACGCCTCACCGACTGAGCTGCCCAGGCGCCCGCCCCCAAAACAGGACATTAAAAGCTCGACCAAGTGGAATTTATTCCAGCAGTGGGACAAGCCGCATCCACAAACAAAGGATAAAAACCATGGGATCATGTCAGTAGATGCAGGAAACGCACTCGACAAAACTCAACATCCTTTCTTGATAAAAACTCTCAGCAGAGCGGGGCAGAGAGGGAACCTAACAAGGGCCACATGTGACATGCCCAAAGAACCTTCCTTCTAGCCCAACTTTGTTGCCAGTTTTAATTGGGAACGGATGTTGGATTTTGCCCAGTGCTTGACTCCGATGGCAGGATCCCAGGGTGTAGGTCGGGTTAGGGTTAACCACACAGATGCACCTTTTAATGCCAGCCAGTCTTGCATTTCTGGGATAAAGCCTCCTTGGTGGTGAAGGGTTATCCTCTCCTATGCGTTACTAGACTTGGTTCGCTAACACTTTAAAAACCTCTACATGGACGTTCTCGAGCGATCGCGGTCGGCAGTTTACCTAATGTCATCTGGTTTGGGTACCAAGGTGATGCTGGCCTCCAGTGAGTGGGGAGGAACTCCCCCTGCTTCAGTGTTCTGAAATATGTGTAGCATTTGTATTATTCCTTTCTCGGGTATTGGGTAAAATCTGCCCCAGAGCCTGTGGTTTTCTCTGTGATGATTTTAATTCATCCGCAGTGTCTTTCGTATATAAACATGTGTCTTCGATAGACAGGGGGCTGCTAAGTAACCTGCGTCTTCTGGAGTGACCTTCTGAGAGTTTGTTGCTCGAGGAATGTGTCCATTCCTGTCCACGTGCTTGGACATAAGAGCATGACAGCATTTAGACTGTCCTGTTATTCTCCCATAACATCTTAATTTATCTCCCGTTCCTCCCGGTGTGTCTTGTTTTTAACCCTGACTAGAGGCTTATCAATTTTATTGACCTTCTCAAAGAACCAGCTCTCGCTTTCATTGGGTTTTTCCTGTTACCTGTTTTTCTATCTTGTTGATTTCCACTCTGGCATTTAATTATTTTTTTTTCTCCTTCTGCTCACAGCAAGCTTCAGTTGTTCCCCTGTTAAGAATTTAAGGGGAAAACTGAGGTCATGGGTCGGAGACCTTTTCCGGCTCCAATGTCAGTCTTCGGTGCTACAACTGCCCCTTTAGATAAAGACTATGTCACAGATTCCCTCAGAGACCCACCATAAGTGCATCTCACAAGTCCTGATATGCTCTTTCCATTGTCATTCAGTTCAAAATACTAATTTCTCTTTTGATTCAGTGTTTTTGGCTCATGGGCAGAAGTGTGTTATTTAGTCTCCAAATACTTGGGTATTTTGCTGAGACTTTCCTCTTACTGACTTCCAATTTTTCATTCCATATTGTTAAAGAACATATTTTGTGTGAAGTACTTTTAAATTTACTAAGACTTGTCTTATGTTCAGAATAAACATTCTCATGCACTTGAAAAGAATATGTATTCTACTCTGATTGGGTAGAGTGTTCTAGAAGTTTCCATTGGCTCAGCCTGGATGATAATGTTCTCTGTATCTTCACTGAGTACCCATCCACTTGTTCCACCAGTTACTGAGAAGGGTGTTAATCTGACTGTAATTATGGGGCTTTGTACTTCTCCTTGTACATTTATCAAATTTGCTTCATGTATTTTGATGGTCTTTTATTAGGTATGTGAAGGTTTGTAATTATTTAGACCTCTTGATAAATTGATTCCATTCAGAATTATGGAATGAGGGTGCCCGGGTGGCTCAGTTGGTTAAGCGACTGCCTTCAGTTCAGGTAACCATCCTGGAGTCCCGGGATCAAGTCCCACACCCCCGCATCAGGCTCCCTGCTCAGCAGGGAGTCTGCTTCTCCCTCTGACCCTCTCCCCTCTCACGCTCTCTTTCTCTCTCTCACTCTCTCAAGTAAATAAATAAAATCTTAAAAAAAAAGAATTATGAAATGATGCTCTTCATCCTGGTTTCTTTGCCACAGTCTATTTTCTGATACAAATACAGTCAATCCAGCTCCCTTTTCATTAGTGTTAGCATGGTAAATCTTGGTCCATCCTTTTATTTTTAACTTATTTCTGACTTTATATTTAAAGGGAGTTTCCCAACAATGTTATGTACAGCATGGAAACTACCACTAATAATACTATGCTATACATTTGGAAGTTGCTAAGACAGTAGATCTTAAAAGTTCTCATCACCAGGGGCACCTGGGTGGCTCGGTGGGTTGGGCTTCTGCCTTCAGCTCGGGTCAGGGTCTCAGGGTTCTGGGATGGAGCCCCGCGTGGGGCTCTCTGCTCAGCGGGGAGCCTGCTTCCCTCTCTCTCTGCCTGCTGCTCTGCCTACTTGTGATCTTGCTCACTGTTGAATAAATAAATAATTTTTTTTAAAAAGTTCTCATCACCAGAAAAAATATTTGTAGCTGTGTGGTGACAAATAATAAGACATTTTGTGGTCACTTCACAGTAGATCCAAAATATCAAATCATTATGCTGTATACCTGAAATTAATAAGAATGTTGTATGTCAATGATAGCTCAATTTCTAAATAAATAAACCGGGTTTCCTATAGGCAGAATACAAGATTGCACAGTTTGATGATCTCTGCCTTTTCATTGAGTGTTTCTACCATTTACATTTAGTGTGATTATTAGTATGGTTAGACTTAACTCTCTATCCTGACATCTGCTTTCTCTTTGTCCCATCTGTTCTTTTTCCCCTTTCCCCTCCATTTCTGTTTTCTATGGTTCCGTGTTTTTTTTTTTAATTTTATTTATTTGACAGACAGAGATTACAAGTAGGCAGGGAGGCAGGCAGAGAGAGAGGAGGAAGCAGGCTCCCCACTGAGCAGAGAGCCTGATGCGGGCCTCAATCCCAGGACCCTGGGATCATGACCCAAGCCGAAGGCAGAGGGTTTAACCCACTGAGCCACCCAGGTGCCCCTATGGTTGCTATTTTCCTTCCATTATTTGCTTATTGGCTACTAGTCTTTTGGTGGGTGCATTACAGTATATGCTATACATTTTAACGTTGTCACAGTCTGCCTTCGAGTGACACTCCATCACTCTGGGTATAATGTAAAAACCTTGTAACAGTATACTCCATTTCAGCCTTGCTGAACTTTATACAACTGACAAGGTACATATTACCTCTGCATGCTATAAACCTCATATTACAGGGACACCTGGGAGGCTCAGTCAGATAAGCAGCCAACTCTTAGTTTCAGCTCCGGTCATGATCTTGGGGTCCTGGAATTGAGCTCTGTGTGGGGCTCTGTGCTCAGTGAGGAGTCCAATTTAGGATTTCTCTCCCTCTCCCTCTGCTCCTCCCCTCACTGCTCCCTTCTATCTCTCTAAAATAAATAAATAAATCTTTAAAAATGAATCAATAAATAAACCTCACATTACATCAGTAATGTGATTTAAGTACTCCATTCTGTTAAAAAGAGAATTGCAGTGTAGGAAAAATTTATATCCACATAGTAATCTTGTCCAGTGTCCTTTCTCCCTGCATAGATCCAGATTTCATCTGGTGTTACCGTCCTGCATTTCTTTTCTTTTTTTTTTTTTTTAAATATTTTAATTATTTATTTGACAGACAGAGATCACAAGCAGGCAGAGAGGCAGGCAGAGAGAGAGGAGGAAGCAGGCTCCCCGCTGAGTAGAGAGCCCGATGCGGGGCTTGATCCCAGGACGCCGAGATCATGCCCAGAGCTGAAGGCAGAGGCTTCAACCCACTGAGCCACCCAGGCGCCCCCCGTCCTGCATTTCTTATTGTGGAATCTCCCGGTAACTAATTCTTCCAGCATTTGTATGCCCCAGATGTCTGTTTCACCTCTGTTTTTGGAAGCTATTTTTTCAAACAGAATTCCAAAATGTCAACTTCAGATTTTGTTTTCTGTTCAGTTCTTGAAAGACGCTGCTCTACTATCTTCCCACTTGTATTGTTTCAGATGCCACATCTGCCACCCTTCTTACCTCTGCTTCTCTGGAGACCAGACGTCTCTCCCCACTCTCCCACAGCTTTTAAGACTTTCTTCTTGATCACTTGCTTTTAAGAAATGTGATAATAGTCTGCTTTCTGTAGTTTTCTTCATGTCTCTTGCATTTGGAGCTCATTGAGATTCTTGGATCTGTGGGTGTGTAGCTTTCATCCGTGTGGGAGGGTTTCAGCCCATGTTCCCATTTGTCTCCCGCTGCCTCCTTCAGACTCAAGGTGTACCTACAGCAGGACCCTGGAGTTATCCCACAGATCACTGCTGCTCTGCTGGGTTTATTCAGTGTTTTTACTGATCCACTTTGGATATTTTCTATTTCTGCATTTTCCTGTTCACTAATCTTCTGTCGTGTCTCATCGGCCATTAATCCCATCCAAAGTAATTTTTTATAGGATTGTTTTCATCTCTGAGATCAATGCTCCATACCATGTTCCATTTTTCCTCAAGCCTCCTGAACACACGGAACAGGATTACAGTAAGCGTGAGAATATCTTTTACTACTAAACATAAAATCTGTGGTGTTGTCCGGATTGCTTTAGAATCGGTATTTCCTCTCATTATGGGTCACGTTTTCGGCGTCTTCGCATGCCTGGTAATTTCTTACTGGCCGCCAAGCATTGTCCATTTTATGCTGTTCATTGTTGGATTCCTTATTCCTGTTCATTGTTGGATTCCTTTAAATATTGTCAAGCTTTGTTCTGGGATGTATTCAGCTATTTTAAACAATTTCATACCTTCGGGTCATGACTTTAAGTTTTTAGGCAAGACTGGACCAACTTGTAGGTCTAAGTCCCTTTCTGCACCACTTCTGAGGCAAAAGCCTTTACCTAAAATGCCCATAAATTACGAAGTTTTCATTCTGCCTGGTGGGAACACGAACTATTCCCAGCCACAGGCGTGCTCCGAGATGCACTTTCTGTCATCCTCTGGGAGTTCCCACCATGCCCTGCACTAGTACTCAGATGAACACACGAAGAAGGAACCTCTACAGACCTATTAAGTAATCTCTCTGAAACTCCCTCCCAGCACCCTGTCCTGCACACCCCCACTGACTCTGCTCCTCTGACCACCAAGTCTACCTCCTGAGCTCAGGGAGACTGCGGGGCTCCACCTGGGTCACCCTCCCCGGCCACAGCCTGCAAACTCTCCCCGGGCAGTGAGCTGGCGTGTTTGAGGGGCTCGCCTCATTTCTTGTCTGTATCAGAGATCCTGTTTGTTACTGTCGGAAGTTTAATGTCTTAAAAACCATGGTTTTACCTATTTGGTCCAGCCTCTTTCACTGATCTCAGGTGTGTGGGAGGGTGAGAGGAAAGAACCCAGGCTCTGTCACTCACTCTTGGCTGTCAGAAATCTAAGCTTCTCGCCGCATAAAAATAATATTTAAGCCAGCTGAGTGGATTTCTGTCATGTGTGACAGAGGAGAACACACTGAGAAACACGACCGTCCACAATGCATTGTTTCCGGTCGCTTTTTCAGAGCATCTTAAATTAGGTCAACTAAGGCTGCCCATGGGTTACCCAGAATCTTCTTTAAAAGCCAGGACTCCAGCGGGAGCAAAGAGCCACCAACTCGTCTCAGGTTAATACAAATGGTTCCTGATGCCTTTCCACCGAGTAGCTGAGATTAGCCGGACCAAAAATGGAAGTTTTAGTTGGGGGGAGGACAGGAAAAGTGAGAAATCTGGAGTGGGGACAGAGTACGTTCTGGTCGAAGCGCACACAGAAGAGGCAAGCGCTGTGTTCCGTGGGAGGACTCCAGCGAGAAGTACTCGGAAGAGCCAGGAAGATGCCACAGCACTAGGAACAGTCACAGGAAATGGTCATTTCGTAGGTCAAAGTGTAAAATCTCTAATGTCATACAGTTCCACAAAATACTTTGCAATGAGCGGACTGGCCCACATCAAAACTTTGCTCCCAGGACGAAGAACATTCCCTGGCACAGGCCAGCCATCCGTACACTAATTTTTTTCATTTGCCCACAGCCGTGACACTGTCAAGAAGACGGAAGGAGTCTCACGGAGCCCGGGGCAGCGCCACAGGTGGCTGGGCAAGAAGGTGCCTCTGTGCAGAGACCCAGATGTGAAGAAGGAGACAGCCGCTCAAAAACCCTCCAGGCGGGTGGAATGGAAGATGTAATCAGCCCAGGAAGGGTACGCGCCGGGCATATTCACGGAGCAGGTGGAGTGATCCTGGGCCTGGAGCAAGATCTTTCCAGATAGAAGCACACTGGAAGAGTCAAGATAAGAAGTTCATATTTCACTCCAAGTGACCCCAGATGTCATCGAGAGGGATCAGTTTCCACGGTGTGCCCTACCTCTTTTCCAAGATAACTCCAGGGGCACCGGGGTGGCTCAGTCGGTAAGCGTCTGCCTTCGGCTCAGGTCATGATCCCAGGGTCCCGGGATTAAGATCCGCGTCGGGCTTTCTGCCTCTCTGCCTGCTTTCCTGCTTGTGCTGTCTCGCTCTCTGACAAACAAATAAATACTTTTTTAAAAAACCAACTCTAGAATGTGGTCAAATAACACCTTAGGGGACGAACCGGGAACTCAATGCCCTCCTTTCTAATTTCCACATAACTTTGCATGTAAAGTTGTCAACATGAGACTTCATTTCAGAAATACGAGTCTGTTCCTAAGTTGTAGAATAATTCCCTAAGCTTAAATAAAAAGAAAATAGAGAAACCCCCACTTTCCTGCAATATATTGCTGTGTAATGACCCATCAAAGATGGAGGTCCAGCTTGACCACACGTTTTTAAAAGATGAGAGAGGGGTCCCTGGGGGGCTCGGTTGGTTGAGCATCTGACTCTTAGTCTCAGCTCAGGTCTTGATCTCAGGGTCTTGAGTTCAAGCCCTGCGCTGGGCTGCACACCGTGCGTGGACCTTTACTTAAGAGACGAGAGAGAGTGTGTCAAAGGTTTTCCCAGAGAATCTGAGAGCTGCAGATTAGAGAAAAGCCTGAGTTATGCCATGGAGGAGACAACCCCTCAATTTCCGTCTTTCTGCCTCTTCTGGAAAGAGAACACGTTCCTGTGCCGCCCTCCTACACCAGTATCATGGGGATGTCTCTCTCTCTCTCTGCTTTGGAAAGACCAACCACCAATCCCTTTTCTTCTCTAAAAACACTTTCAGTTCAGGGTTTTCCTTCCCACCTCAGGGGTCCTCATCACGTCAAGACCCTGACAAAGCTACGTTACGCCTCCAGCACAATGCTGAAGCCGGCAGACAAACCCCTTATATAATTCGGGACTCTAGAAAATATAGGAAGATCTGCATTTCATCTTAAGAAGACAGCACAACCTTTTCTGACATTTAAAACTGTACCATATGTCAGCCCGTCTGCCGGCTTCTCAGACCTCACCTCCTGCAACCCTCAGAGCAGACCCCAGTGAGCTCAGTACTGCACGTGGTCTCACCTCATGGGTGAGGCAGCTAACAGGAAGAGAGCAGTTGGCCCGGGGCGCCCGTCAGTCTCGGTGGGGGAGGTAGGTAGGTGGTTATAGGTCAAGCCTAGCAGTTTGCTCCAAAAGCCTGGCGCCGCCACCTGGTAATGGAAATGCAAAACCAGAAAACCACTGCTCAGTCTCCCTTAGGAACACAGACACAAAAATTAACAGAGAATGCAGAAACGCCGTGACCAGGCAGCGCTCATCCCCGGAACTCAGCAATGATGGACATTACGAAATCTATCGCCATTAAAATGTTACATCAGTGGAGGAAAAACCAAATTATTATAAGTAGAGGCTAAAAAGGCACTGTCAAAATTACTTACCCTTTCTAATAAAAGCTCTATACAGAAAATTCTTAAGTAGGTTCAAAATTACTTACCAAGAACCAAGAATAAATAAAGCAGTAAACACTAATGCTTTTTCTGAAATCAAGACATTGATAGCCATAATGACTACTGTTATCCGAGTTGCTTAGTGGTTCCAGCAGATCCAAGAATAGGAGAAAATAATCAATATAAATATTAGAAACATCATAATACAGTCTCTTTTTGACAAATGTGACTGAGTACCCAGAAAAACCGAAAGACGTGTCAAATGAGTGCATTAGGGGCGCCTGGGTGGTTCAGTGGGTTAAGCCTCTGCCTTCGGCTCAGGTCATGATCTCAGGGTCCTGGGATCGAGTCCCGCATCGGGCTCTCTGCTCAGCAGGAAACCTGCTTCCTCCTCTCTCTCTCTGTCTGCCTCTCTGCCTACTTGTCATCTCTGTCAAATAAATAAATAAAATCTTTAAAAAAAAAATGAGTGCATTAAAGCAGTGGGATTAAAGATAAAACAAAAGAAAATTTTTTCCCATATGTTACCCATAACCAGCTAAAACGTAAAATGGAGATAAATTGTTTCATTTGTCTAAAGGGCTAGACCTTAAAAAATAAAGTTGAAAGTAGAAGATGAATCTTGAAGTATATCTCAGTGGAGGACAAGGAAGGACAGACTGGCACACGGAAGAACGGAGTGAGGAACTCGGGGGGGGGGGGAGGGGAGGGGAGGGGAGGCGATCAAAGGGCGCACCCTCCCCACTCCCAGGGTAGCAAGAGGAAGTCCTGGGTGTCTAGTGTGCAGCGTGTGACCTCGGTCTACAAGGCTCTGTGTCCTTCAAAGTTGCTAAGACAGGAGATCCTAGATGCTGTCACCACGGCAACCACGAAGCATGGTAATCAAGCGGGTGGCTACTCCCATTTCACAATATACCCGCCCATCCGGTCATCCCGCTGGACCCCTCCAACTCAGGCAATGTCACATATCAGTTATAGCTCAGTAAATATGGGGGTGCGGCAAAAAACACCATTGGGGAACTGTTTAAAAATACATCCTCAATACTGAAAGGGCACGTAAAATAAAACTTCACGTTTCGTAGGAAGTGACGCCTTTGACACTTTGATAGAAGCAGCAGTGCGGATAAGCAAGTTAGTCGGATGAAAGTATGTGGTCTAACGGTGATTTATTAACAAATGAGAATTAGGGGCGCCTGGGTGGCTCAGTGGGTTGGGCCTCTGCCTTCAGCTCAGGTCATGGTCTCAGGGTTCTGGGATCAAGCCCCGCGTCGGGCTCTCTGCTCGGCGGGGAGCCTGCTTCCTCCTCTCTCTCTGCCTCCCTCTCTGCCTACTTGTGATCTCTGTCAAATAAATAAATAAAATCTTTTTAAAAAATGAGAATTAATGTTTTTAAATGCTTAAGGCTGAACTTAAAGCAATTAGTAAAAGACTTCAACAGTTCCAAGTAAAGAAGAAAGGAACTAATAAAGGGAGGGGGTTGTATGAAGAAACATGGCAAATGTGAGAGTGATCTTTAAAATCCAAGAACCTCTATTTTTCAACCTAAGAACAGTAAGAGAATGTTCAAATGTAGAATAAATGATGAAGGAAAATTAATCGCAAAAAGAAAATTAAATTGGAGAGAATAATTTGCTTAAATGTGTGGAAGTAAAGCAGACCTCCATGAAGCATTTATTTTTCAAAGGAAATGGAATTTAACAAAACTGCTTTCCTGAGCAGTGACTACGGGTCCGGTCGGGCAACTAGCATCCCAGCATGATCCAACGGGATAAATGCTTCTCCCAGGCAGATGCAAATACAGAAGGGAGTGACCTCTTTGCAAAAGAGTTTGGTAGTTTCTTACAGAACTAAATATACCCTTAGTACAGGATCCCGCAATTGTGGTCCTTGGTATTTACAACAAAGGAGTTGCAACTTTGGTCCACAGAAAACCCACACATGGATGTTTATAGCAGATTTATTCATAATGGCCCAAACTTGGAAGCAACAAAGTTGCCTTTTGGTGGCGCATGCCTACACAAGCTGTGGTCCGTCCTGCCCACATGTCATCCCAGCCTAAGTGAGGAGTGGTCCATTCTCACAAATGCAAAATTAGAACCATGCTGAATTACCACTTTCCACTTATATACAATGGCAAACTTACCAAAGTTTAATGACACACGCTGTTATTGAAGCCATGTGAGAATGGGAGCTCTCGCACCGTCAGCTGTACGTCAGCCACGGAAGACCAGCAAGGAGCAGCCATCCGCTAATCTGTGACCCAACAACCCAGGCGAACAGCAGCGCACGGGTAGATCTGCACACACACAAAGTGATACATGTCCAAGGATATACCGGTAGCAATGTCTGTAGTGGAAAATACTGTAAACAACCCAAGGACCCCAGGAGGGGACCCGTCACACAAATGCCAGCTCACCCATGGGGCTGTGATGCTATGCAATTATGTAGAGAAAAATCTCAATATACAGAACAGGCTACACTGCTGTGTGCAAAAAGCGAAAGGGATAATGTCTAAGCAAGCTAACATTCATGTTTCTTAAATGGTAGTAAAACAGAGTGTATATTTCACTGATACATAAACAAGCAGGGTGGGTTACATAAGTAGCTAATGAAGGTCATTGCCTACTGGACAGAGGCCAGAGCTGCATGGAGGGGGTGACTTTTCACCAGTCTGCCTTAGAGAGCTCCTTCATTTTTGGACCAGGTGAACGTATTATGCATGCTATGTTCAAATAAAGGTATTAAAAACTCATTAAATTTGAGTTAAATTAAATACAGGTACACAATACATTAAAATGGAGAAAGCTATGGAGTGACAACCTATCAGTTTGTTGCCACTGGTTACCTGGGTGGGAAGAGGATGGAAGGGAAATACAGCAATAAAATTTAAAAGTGCACGCAGAGAAGAGCACGGGTGAGGGCCGGAACCACGAGGCCACTCAAGGTGCTTCTCCAACAGTATATGACTGATTGTACGTGGCCTTCATATTTGTATATATGGTCTAGATTTCTTAAAAAACTAGCACCTACTGCTGCATAACCAAAACATGGTTATTTTCATTTTTTTAAAAGATTTTATTTATTTCACAGAGAGAGATCACAAGTAGGCAGAGGCAGGCAGAGAGAGAGAGGAGGAAGCAGGCTCCCCGCCGAGCAGAAGGCCCGACGTGGGACTTAATCCCACGACTCTGGGATCATGACCCGAGCCAAAGGCAGAGGCTTTAACCCACTGAGCCACCCAGGTGCCCCGGTTATTTTCATTTTTAAGAAAATTCTCAGCAAGCCAAAAATACTATTTATTTCTCAAAGAGAAAAACCAAATGGATTTTATATCATGAAAATAAAACAAGCTCCATTAGGGAAAAAAAAATGTATCAGAAAAATCAGAAACATGAGTATCCTCTTTTTAAAAGGGATTTTCTTTTTCCTTACTGAAACAACATAATATGTTTTTAGGTGCAAATAACAAGTTTTGATTCAGTGGCATTGTTTATTCACCCCGAAATTTTTTAGTCTCCTAAAATCTTCTTGACACTCAAAAGAACGCTCTTATTTTAGAGAGGTAAGGAAATGCTCAGGGTGATGAGGCCTGAGACACAGTTTCAGGGCTTGTGAGAGGTCAGCTGGGAGCATCAGAGGTTTATAAACGTACTTGCGGTGGACACCTGTCAACACTAGATGGCGCTAGACAGGGCACCTTACAGGAGATCTTGACGGTATTAACCCGACCTTATTACACCAACTGTACTAGTTCTTTAACATCTTCCATAACAGAAAGTTTTAAATTTTATAATACCAACTGGCTGTGAATGATTCAGAAGGAAAGGGTGCCGAGCATTTCCTTAAGACCATTAAAGCTCCAAGTCACATGGGATCAAGGGGACAGAATCATTATAGTCTTATTACCAGTTCTCTGTACAGTGATTTCCGACGGTTTTTCTGGATCTGAAAAGACACATAATTCTTGTGTCATCTCCCATCATAAAATTATAAAATGGGAGATTAGTAAACGTGTCGGTCCTGGTGACTGTGGTACCCACACTGACATCAGGTGGTTTCCAGGGAGACCCGCCATGGGGTAGGGGATGGTGGGTGACCTCGCTCGGCCCCACAGGACCGCGTCCACCTGCAAGGCCAGCAGATACTGCAGGAAAAGGTCACTTCTTACAGAGGGAAGTGTCCAGGCTCGCGGACGTCATGTGGCCTTGAACCCACGTCTTTCTGTATTTGAGTTAGTGTCTCTTTCCTCCTTCCCCAAATTACCTTATACATAAAATGATTTATGGGAAAATCCTGTGGAATCAGTAAATGACGTAAATGGGCAATGGCTGGGACTGGTGGCCCAGCGGAGAACGCTGTCGTGCACCGTGGCTGAAAACCCAGCCGGTACCGGAGTGGAAATCCTGCCTCTCTGCTGTGTGGCTTGGCCACACCACCGACTGTCTAACGTCCAGCTTTTCATCTCTGAAATGGGTAAAGTGACAGCGTGAATCAACTGGGATCTTCAACAGCATTAAATATACCCAGTATCGTATCTGGTACACATATGCATAAAAGCTAGATGGGTTTAAGATTTTATGTATCCGAGAGAGAGGGCCTGAGCAGGGGAGGAGCAGGGAGCCCCACACAGGGCTCGACTCCAGGACCCTGAGACCACAGCCGGAGCCAAAGGCAGGAGCCCAACCGACTGAGCCACCCAGGCGCCCCGTCAAGTTCTTAACTGGGTTTGTCCCACTATGCTGCACACTCGGGGCCTTTTCTGGGAGCTTTCTCTATTTGCTTGAGTTTGGTGAAAGAAAACAGTCAGTACAAGATACAGCCATTTAAATCCTTCGAATAAAATTCACACTGAAGACCACTGTTGGTAGAGCAAACGTCTCGGTCTTTCCAATGTCAGAAGGCAGGGCCAGGGGCGGGTCAGTGCTCCTGGTGCCCTGTCCTTGCAGCTAGGCCTCCGCTGCTCCCGGGCTGCGCTGAGAACAGGCAGCACGGGAGGCCCTCAGAGTCCAGTCCTCCCAACCGAGCTTGCAATTGGAGGCAAAAGTCACCCAAACACAGGATTGTTCCTTGAAGGTCATTTGCAAAACGACTGTCCCCCTCGGCCGCCAGCCTCGTGCCTGGGAGCATCAGTGGCCCGGTCATGAGCCCGGCATCCGTGGTGCTGGTGCCTCTGGCCCTCGGGGATGAACAGAGCTGCAGCAGAAATCAGTTAATAAAGTTCAAGTGCAACAAGAGACGCAAGACTTGACAAACTGTATATTGGGCAGATGTGGACCAGCTGAAACCAAAGAGAAATTACAAGGATGGTCAGCGTTCCAGAGGGAATGATCTGAATACAAAAACACAAACGAAGGCCTCATACGTGTTTATGTAAAAAAATAAGATTATGCTGTGAAAATCAACTGTGTGCCGAAGAACTTACTATAATTTCACCATGTAAATTGTGTTCTGCCCCAATTCACGCAAATCACTTTTGGTTTGTTCTAAGAATCAGCAAAGAATTTCAATTACGAGCTCAGTGACACTAAATACTAAACTAGCCATGATTTTTAGTTTCGTTTCTCAAAACATTTTTCACTCTTCACTCGGAAATTTTGATGCTTAAACAGTTTATTTCAAGTGACTACTTTTAATACCAATTATCCTCAGACAACAAGGAGACGCATTAAAGAGCTCTATTATAAACTAGAGTATCGTTAAGGATTTAATACTCCAAATATTTGGTGATTTAATTTTCAGAGGATTGCCAACCAGCAAGATCTACATCTTGTCAGCATCTTTCTCTTTTTTTTTAAAAGATTTTATTTTTATATATTTATTTGACAGAGAGAAAGAGGTCACAAGTAGGCAGGTGGGGGAAAGCAGGCTCCCCGCTGAGCATAGGGCCCGATGCAGGGCTCGATCCCAGGACCCTGAGATCATGACCTGAGCCAAAGGCAGAGACTGAGCCACCCGGGTGCCCCAATATCTTGTCAGCATTTCAGTGGTACTACTGTGACTAAAGTCACCACTCCAGGCCTGTCCTCCAGACTCCTGGGGTCATTATCAGTTGTTTGATATAAAATCTGGATTCTTCATTTGGATTTCGAGGTTAGTGCCAGGCCTGACACCTGCTTTAACCTACACAAATAACTCACTCTCCATGCTGGCTTCTTATGAAAAGTAAAAGACCTAAAACAAAAGTAATGGTCGCACTGTTTCAAACCCTACTCGATTTCTATGCAGCAGAAAGTGAAAGAAAAAACCTCAGAGACAAAAGTACAGGTTTTTTTTTTTTTTAAGATTTTTTTTTTTTTAAGATTTTATTTATTTGACAGAGAGGTCACAAGTAGGCAGAGAGGCAGGAGAGAGGAAGGGAAGCAGGCTCCCTGCTCAGCAGAGAGCCCGATGTGGGACTTGATCCCAGGACTCTGAGATCATGACCTGAGCCGAAGGCAGCGGCTTAACCCACTGAGCCACCCAAGTGCCCCTTAAAGATTTTATTTATTTATTTGACAGAGATCACAAGTAGGCAGAGAGGCAGGCAGAGAGAGGAGGAAGCAGGCTCCCTGCCTAGCAGAGCGCCCGATGCGGGGCTCGATCCCAGGACCCTGGGATCATGACCTGAGCTGAAGGCAGAGGCCTTAACCCACTGAGCCACTCAGGCGCCCCAGAAGTACAGGTTTAATAGCAGGTTGATTCCTACAGCTCTGCTGGGCCCTGTCTGCACACCCACGTACACCCACGTGCACACATGCACACACTCCCAAATAGACTTACAGTTTCGGTCTCACTCACGGCCAATGAAAATTTGAGCTGTCAAGTTCAACTTGTGACAAGAATTCACAGACTCAAACACCTACAGACCAACCTCTGGGCAAGGTGTGAGCAAACAGGCCTCAGGTTCTCAGACACAGGAGTCGTGACAACCTGGAGAAGCCATCCCATTCCCGTAGGACTGGGGTATCCCCAGGTCTATCCATGTCTCCAGAGAAAATGGAAATCTAAATTTTACATGACGTTTTCTTATGAGGTGTCACTTCTCCAAGAAAACTACTGCAGCCTACACAGAATACATTGCTGGGGGTAATGAAGACTTGCAGCAACCCTTTGGAAAGGAATTTGGCCAGATCCAACAAAAGTGACCCTTGCCCTTTCTCCTTCGACCCCCAGTCCCACTTCTGCAAAGATGCTACGCAACACTATGAAATTCCATATGGGCAAGACTTTCTTTCCAGAGACTGACCGTCAAGAGGGTCTGCATGACTATAGCCTGGAGTGGACGTAACAAAATAGACACATACTGCAGTTGTAAAAACAAACAGGAGACATCTGACGTTGTTACGGAGTGTGTCCAGGATACGTGTCCCTTACAACGCAGAACATTCACGGTAGAAAAACTTCTGTGTAAGAAACAGAGAACAGAAATATATTCAAATACAGCCCCCCACACACCGGCTGATGTTATCAAAATAGATTTCAATGTCCATTTTTGTTCTCCAGAAGACACAGTGGAAGGATAAACCAAAAAACTAGTGAAACTGTTTCCCATCAGGAGGGGAAGCAACAGAAATAAAATCTTGACCCCTCTAACCCATCCTCTGGTGGTATTAGAGTCGCGAATGTTTCTCTCCCTTTTAAGCAAAAAGTAAGTTAAAAAGAAGAAAAAATCCCTTAGAAAAGCTGAAGTAAATGAACCTAACTCAGTACCAAGTCAATGGTATAACCACAGGGCATTATTTCAAAGGATTTTAAAGCGCCCCGTTTGGACTGCACAGTTTGTGGGAAAGAAAACACACACATAGAGTAATTATCAACTACACTGTGTTCATCTCAAGTGGGACAATTCATACTCTTATCCCAGATCTATGCTGTACAGTAGATAAAGCAACTACATAATTATAATAACATTGCTAAAAACCAGGATTTCAGCATTAAAAAAAGATGTAGCTATGAAGTCAAAGAAGTAAAATGCATATTCTTAATTTTTAACTGAAAATAACAGGATGGACTGATTTAATTTTTCCAACCAAATAGCAAAATAGGTATTTCCTATCTCTGTCCACCATAAGTCTAGACACAAGGACCAGCTGGTAAGGACAAACGCCCCAACACCCAGATTCTGGCCTCGAAATAGCAACCTTCTGGGGCTTCATGGGGAAATCTTTGCTGCTGGGTCTAAAGCAGGAATGATAGAATGATACAGGGTGACCCCAGGACATTGTCATGTCCGCAGCAAAAATGTGATTAAAAGAGAAAAGGGTCTGGGGACGCCTCGGGGGCTCAGTCAGTGAAGCGTCTGCCTTCAGCTCAGGTCATGATCTCAGGGTCCTGGGATCAAGCCCCACATCGGGCTCCCTGGCAGGGAGCCTGCTTCTCCTTCTGCCTGCTGCTCCCCCTGCTTGTGCACTCCCTGTCAAACAAACAAATAAATAAATAAAATATTTTTTAAAAAAGAGAGAGAGAGAGAAGGGTCCTATTCAAATGACATGAACCTCCCCTGGTGAGCTCCACACTGGCCAGAGAACACGATCTGACGGCCAGCGAAGACAACGGTGACGGGTCGGGGCTCACCACGCAGGCGGAATAGAGGCACGCCTAGTGACACTACAGAGACGATCTCACTGGTGATCCTGGAGGGCATGAAGTCACTGCCCAGAAAACTGATCAGCAACAAGAATCAAGCATCTATTCTGTCTTTCCCTACAGACCACTTTTAGGGCAACCAAATGGGTGACACAGAGCAGTCAGGCTTCATGAAAGAGTCACAGCCAACCGACGTAGGAGGGGTGACAGGCTGGGACACTGCCGCCTTGCAGTCCCTCCCGGGACAGTGGAGCCGGTGGCCCTCCCGGGGCCAGCGCCGAGCCTGGCGGGGCAAGCATGACGGGGAGTTTTTGTCTTTCAGGACACAAATGTCCACCTGCCGACAAAGCCGACTCGTGGAAACCGTGTCGCACCAAGGCACGTGGCCAGCACTCCTCCGTGCTGCCACACGTGGGCTCCAGGCTCCTGTGTTAGTGTCCCACAGCTGCGTTCAGACTTTATCAGAACTGGCATCTAACAGGTGCACGGGTGGCTTCCACTCCATGTTCCTCTCAGGCCTCTAAGTTCTAGGCCCGAACCTCCCCCTTGTCCTTCTTCACCCCACGAGGAGGACGTCAGTTGTTGCGGTGTTTCCCATCTTCTGGGCTTTGCTGATGTATCCGGACTGTGGGATCTGGCGTATTCCTCCGATCTTGAACATCCACAAATCGGCGGTTAAGTTTAAGAGCTGCCTCCCATTCAGGGTCCGTGTTTCGGCGGTCATGTTTCACAGGCTGGCGGTGGTGGCATTTTTTCACCCTGCCAGGACACCTCCCGCCCCCCCGCCCCCGCCACGGAGTAGAAAAACAAAAAAACCTCGTCACCTAACCAAACCGAACCCGGGGATGAACCATGACGCCCAGAAGTCCCTCTCGGTACCGGCTTCTCTGAAGGGAAGGGGGCAAGAAGCCACATGGGCGTTCACTGGAGGGTCTAAAATACAGAATGGCAACAGGGTCAGTGAGCTCCTCCCCTGGACATAGAGGGCAGGCCGATCTGAGGACAGCGCTGGGAGCCAGGACTCCCGCACATCAGGCGGTGGTCGCCAGTGGGGGCTCAAGGATCATCTGCTCCTTGTCAACTCACGAAACTAAGGAGCCACGGGAACTGGATGTCTGGACCCCTCGGACTCCCAGGTTGAAAGCCCTCCCCACCAGGGTGGCTGTTTCTGGACCCCAGGCCTACAGGGAAGTCACAGGGGCTGGGCTCTCAGGTGGCCTGAGACCTAGCCAGCGCTCCTCTCCAGCGCCCTCAGAGGGAAGGCCATGTGAGGACACAGGGCTGGCTGCAAACCCAGTGAGAGCCCTCAGCAGAAAGGAAAACCCTGCAGAACCTTGACCTTGGACTCCTGACCTTCAGGACTGGGAGAAAACCAATGTGGCTCATCTGAGCCAACCCGGGCCTTGGTCGGCCCAGCAGACACAGCCCGGAAGCTCCTCCTCGGGCGAGCCCCACATGGAGGAGAAGCTTCTAGCAACAGATTCCCAAGTAGACAGGACAGGGAAGAAAGAAGCAACAGAAACCCTGAGCCCAGAAAAAAGGAGGGAAGGGTAAGAACCGGGGAATTTCCAAGTAAAGAGATGCTTCTTAGACATCACGCGTACAACGTTAAAGCGAAGGGAAGGGGAGTTCCCGAAAACAAGCAGCAGAAAGGGGTTAGGATGCGGTCCATAGAACATTTCGGGGAGACAGGATAGGGCACGTAAGAGACAGAACGCAGACCACGAGCTGATGCCGAGATGTATCCTCTCTAAAAGATCACAACAATAAGCTTACTATTCAAAATAAGCTAAGAGAAATTATTAAAATAATCCAAGATATTAAAAAAATAAATCAGGTCCCCAAAGCCTAGTTTGAGGAGACGCCTTTTGAAACACAATGACTTCCATAAACTCTGACCAAATAATATCCCATTCCAATTTCTCGGAAAGAAAACACTGTTTATGCCATAAACACGGAATCGCTCATTTACGTAAAAAACGTTCACAGTTAAGTGGTTTATTAACAATTATCTGAAAAATCCATAATCATTTGTAATCCAACATGTGCCGGCTCAGTGCTCATAGCCTCGCGACTCGGGTGGAGCCCCCGTCTGTGCGGCAGCCGCGCCTGGAGCGGAAATCACGAGGGACTGAGGGGTCCGCTCCTCTCCTGACTGCCGCAGCCGGGGGTGTGAGACCTTGCCTCCCGGCCTCACCTAGCCCAGGCCACGAGTCAGGAGCTACCGCGGAGGGACAGTGTTCTGGATCCCAGCAAGCGTGGGGACTGGACACAGAGACACCAGGGGTAGAGGGTCCGACCCAACGCGAGCCTCCCGGTGGAGGAAGTGACACCCGGGTTGGGAATGAGGGTGTGAAGCCATCGGCAGCTCATGGTTCTGAGTTATGACAAAGCTGACCTTGTTACAGAGCCTTGTAACCTCAGGACTCCAGTCACGGACACTCAGGTGACAAGACCCCAGGCTTAGTGCTTGCCTGCCCCCAGTCTGTTCTGGTGGGACAGTAGCAGTCGGGGGTGAGCCCTGACCTACCGGGGGACTGGCAGCCTTGGCCACTCACGCAAGGGCTGCAGCTACAGGCTCTACGTGAGGCAGCTGGGGGGCTCATTCCACTGGGAGACCAACTCCTGGTCACGATTTCGGGGTCCCAAGGTCGAGCCCCGGGTCGGGCTCTGCGCTCTGCGGGGCGTCTGCTTGAGATTCTCTCTCCCTCTCCCTGTGCCCCCGCGCCCCAGTCACCCTCTGAAAAGAGCACGCGGCACACGGAAAGCCCGCTCAACAAGGGGCCGCTCAGCCCTTCCTATTAACGCAGTGTTTTCAGGGATCTGCGCTGTTACCTCTTTTCTTGGTTTTTAATTTAAGCTCTCAATTTCCACCGTATCGCTGCAGGTTTTCTGGTTGGCCCTACTTTCCCCCCAGATTGTCTCCCTTTAAATCCAACCCCAACATCGCCAGTCAGTATCTTCTGAGCTCCAACGGGGACGCAACCCAACAGGAGAACCCGCAGGGGGTGAGCGTGCGTACACCCCACACCCTGTGTGGCTCAGGAACTGCAAACCACGCGACAACGGGGTGATCTGGGAGGACTGACTCAGCATTACTGCCGTCCACATCTCACACCGCGTCACCCACTGGGGACACACAGAACTCCTTAGACAGTAATTTCAAGTTTCCATCCATGAGGATTCGGTAAAGCAGAACACGTCTTCAGAAGTTAAAATTAAAAACATGGCTGTCTGCGGGCGCCTGGTGGCTCTGAGGGCTGAGCACTCAACTTGGTTTCAGCTCGGGTCACGGTCTCAGGGTCCTGGGATCAAGCCCGCGCTCGGCTCCGTGTTCAGCAGGGAGTCTGCTGGAGATTCTCTGTCTGCCCCTCCCCCTTGGCGTTCTCTAAAATAAATCAATCTTTAAAAAAAAAAAAATTCAAAACGGGTGCCGGGGTGGCTCAGTCGGTGAAGCGTCTGCCTTCAGCTCCCGTCTTGAGCCGGGACGTGGGATGGAGTCCGCGGCGGGGCTTCCTGCTCAGCGGGCAGCCGGCCTCTCCCTCCACCGCCCCTGCTCCTGATCTCTCTGATAAAATCTTAAAAAAAGGCTACTTCAGTAGCACGTGGAGGTGAAAGAGCATGGCGGTTCCAAGCATTTGGGAATAAATTCCCCTTTTCTTGCTAAATCCACTCAGAGGTGCACAGCGAGGGGCTGGTCACAGAAACCCGACCGGACCTGGTCGTCAGCCGACACTGCAGCCCCACACACGACGGGTTCCTAGCAATTGTCAGAAGTGCAGCTGCCTGGGAGAGAAACCCCCAGAATAAAAAGTGAACAATGATTCCAGAACAGTACTGTAGCATAATCCCGCTTTTTGGGGAAATGCCTCAAAGCGTATGTGACCAAACGTCCTCAACAGTTCCCTCTCGACAGGAGGGAGATGTGGTGAGTCTGTGTTTTAACTGTCCAAATCCGTCCACGTTCAATGTAACTTTTTTCACTCTGGGGGAGAGCGTGGTCAGACGGGTCAGGAAATGAGAAGCAGAAAGCCAAGGTTACTCACCCAAACCTGCCCAGCAGCTCCCCCTGCCGGGCTGGCTTCAGGGCTGGGACAGGGTGTTCCCCCCAGCGGTGTGGTTTCCCAGCTACCAGGCGCGCTGCATTCGTGCGTAACTGCACGGGCAGCGCGGCTCGCGAGCCGGCCCCATGTCCTGGAAGCTTGGCTGGCCACCCTCCTAAAGGGCAAACCTGCGGACAGCAGCCAGGACGTGCGGTCGGCCTGTGTGCACTGGCCGGTCAGAGGAGGAGGAATATGAGGTGTATGTGGACAGGGAATATTACTCAGCCTCCAAAAGGGAAATCCTACTGCGGTCGTGGATGAGGCTGGGGAAGGACACTGCTCAGTGAAATAAGCCAGACGGACGCGTAGCCCGTGGCGGTAATTCTACATGGGGTCTAAGCACATCTAACTCCCAAGATGCAGAGGGGGTGCCGACTGCAGGGGACCGGGGAACGCGGAGGAGCCGGTCGCAGAGCACAGTCTCGGCTGTGCACAGCAACAGGCTCTGGAGACCAGACACCGAACATGGCGACTCCCGTTACTACAGCCACGTACGCGCGGGTGTGCGGAGGACGGATCGGCAATGTTCTTACTGCACACAGACAACAGAGGCGGACACAGCGGACAGCCTGGCCGGGGTGGCCGTGCACTGGTATCAAGTATCGTGTTGCACGCCGTCAACATAAACTGGGGCTGCCCATCACTTCCAAGACGGGAGGAAAAGGGACCGTTTCATGATGGTGCCTGGCTCCTTTGTTTCTGCTGCGCGTTTGTTGGACATGTGGCTACGTAACCGCGGGTCAGCCTCCCCTTCCCTGGAGTACTGTGCCGCAGAGAGGACCTCCACGGGCCAGCGCAGGATGGCCACGGGTCCCTGCGCACCAGCGCCTGCTCCCAGAACAAGCTTTAACATGCTCCTGACCCCTGAGGCGCACTGACCCAACCTGCACTGAACACTGGGTCCGCCCCTCGCCCACCACACCCCAGGGCTCTGCTCCCTTGACCTCAAACCCTTCTCTCCTGCGGCCCCCCCCAGATGGACGTGATTCCTGCTTCCCGAGCTGTCCAGTTCTGCGGATCAGCTCACTACAGTCCTAGTGCTCCCTCCTGCAACTCCTGGACTGCCCATCTCCCCATGGGGACCGAGCACGCGGCTCGGGATGTAAGCAATCCTCTACCCACATCGCAGAACACCTACCTGCCACGGTTTTCTACTCTGCTGCTCAGAGAAGGGCGACCAAGTCCGAGGTTCCCCTTCCACCTCCTGTGGCTGAACAGACACCACCACAGACCCTACCGTTTCAATTCTGTGGATCCCCCCAGGCAACATTCCTCACTGTGCACGCAAGGAATCTGCAGCCCAACATGGTGAACGGGGTCAACAGAACTCCTGAAGTTGGTCCCACGTGCACAACCAGCAACTCAAATGGAACTTGAGCCACAAGCTCATTTCCTCAGATTGAGGTTTTCACAGAAGCCAGAAATTCTGGAGTTTGTTTCACTTACACACGCACTTCTGAGCCAAAAAATCAGTTCTTTGGAAATTTAATGTATTTTTGCAAACCGCTGCCCTTCCCCAGATGTGCTGCTAGGACAGAAAACCCAGTCTGCACACTTCAGTGGGATCAGAACCCCACCGGACTTTGCGGACACCCTGCCCTTCCTGCATCCTACCGGCCCTTCACACTGTGACAGGTCACCAAGCAGGATAAACACCGTCCAAGGGAACCACTGCTGCACACTCCATGTGGGAGCCACCCATGCTCGTTCCTACGGCCAGTGCTCTAACAGACCCTTACTCATCAGGATTAACTCAAGGGCACAGGCTTCCAACACAAGGCTTCCCCTTAACCCATCAGATTTCAGAACAGAGGGAAAACACCCTCCCGCCGTGTCTAACCTGCACAGAAATGTACCCTCACAGGGAGGTGATGCATGCTAACGATTATTTCCCACAATACTACAGAGGATCCAGAAAATCCAGACAAAAAGAAACAATATATTTGGCAGCAAATTTTTCAGTAAGACTTGCAAATTCTCTCCCACCCCATATTAAACAGGTAAGTGAAGCAGCTTCCGTGTTTAACGGTTACATTCCAGATTCTGAGTAGTCACGTCACGCTTGCATTCCACACAGGTCACAAACACATATGCCTTCTATTAAGTATCTGGAAAAGGTTTCATCCCAACTATGGGAAGACCCTTTTCAAGTCCCAGATTTAATCTGGTTTTGAACAGAATAGAGTGTAGCATGTAGAGCGATTCCGATCTGTGAGTAAATCTATGGATACATTTACTGAGTATCGAAACTTATTTGATTCTACCCTTTGTATTTCATTTTCTCCATATATTGAAGCAATCCCTACTTTCTTTTTAGGTAGGAAAGTAATCATTTAAGAAGAAAAGGACTTGTGAGAACTTTGGTAAGCTGAACTCTAGCAGTGCTTGTATCAGCGAGATAGTTAAGGCTGACGCCCAGCTGCTACAGGGCATAGCATCAATGGGGTCAAACTCAAGCAAGACAGACCCAACTCATTTTTAAATGTGGAAATCATACAGACTTAAATGGTTTCATCCAATGAAGCTTCTACAGTGTTTCACGTTTACCGAGAAACCATTCTAGGGTCTGCTTTTCTGTTTCGAACGTATTTAGTCTGTGCCATTGAACTGGCCACAAAAATCCTTCAGAAAAAAGCATCAAAGCTGTGAGGTGTCCAACTTAATCTTCGGCATCCTTAAAGCTTGGGAATACTTGACAACAGCCGGAAAACGTGGAACATCATTCTAAAATACCAATTTTACATTAAACATGTAACATTAAAACAAAAGCAAGTAAATGAATAACTTACACTCATTTTTAACAAGTATTTCGTATTTGAGACTTCCGTCAAGTTCCTGCCATCATTTGTAGGGTATAACTGGACTGTGAAATCTCTACATAACAGCATGGTTACTTCTGCCACGAATTAACCACAACTGTAATTCTTAAAATGCCTAGCAAAAGTCTGAAAACACACACTGATCTGTCCTGACAGGCCACAGAAGTCTCAAGCTCTTCCCCAGGTGCCGACACCACCCCATCAACAGGCAGGTGGCAGGAGAGACATTTCAGCGTAACTGCACTGATGACGCTCACACCTCATCAACAACTTACCAAACAGAACACTGCGGACACCAGCCTATCACTTTCGTGAGAGAATTCAAACATACAAGAAACAGACTTAAGAGTTTTACTTGCAAGGCTTCAAATTAAGTGAGAATAGCAAAGGCAATTTAAATAGTATCATGGCACAACTTTCCCTGTTAGTAGTTTTAAAATTCTTACCAAACAAGGGAGGAGTTCACTTGCTTAGATATTTGAAATACAACTTTATTCTGATTCTAAACGAAAAGGAATGGGAATGACAGTGACAAACAAGATTTCACCACTGGGTATTGTGACGGGACTATAGCAGTCTCATATCTGAAACTCAGGAAGGAAACAACTGCGTTCCAAAACAGCTAAATATGCAGGTCCAAAAAATGAAGGTACTTTTTAAACTGCCACATTCACTCCGAAGCCCATTCATCTCCTTCAGCATCCCAAAGATTAAGCACATGTTCTGCTCAGCTATATAATAAAGTGGCAAACACGCTGCACCACTGACATCACAGGACAGTTGCCTATAAAACTAGACTTCTGACGCTGGCCTCCGGCTGCACGTTCTCACAGGTCATCATCCTCATCCGGGAGAGCAGTTGTCTGAGCAACCTAGAAAAAAAGACACAACGTGGTAGTACTCTGGCCTGGAGCCACCAGCAACATAAGACCCCGGAAAGGACCACATGGCGAACACTTGCACACCCTACCTCTAGATCGTGCTCATACTGTGCTGCCAAAGCTGGGTCCATGACAACCTCTGGCGGGGCAAGAGCGGGCATGGCGACAAACTCCAAGTTAGGGTCTCCAATTAGTTTTCTAGCAAGCCACAGGAAGGGCTTTTCAAAGTTGTAGTTACTTTTGGCAGAAATGTCATAGTACTGTTTAAAAAAAAAAAAAAAGGAAAGTTAGTTTTTAAAAATGTATTTCTTGTCATTAGGATGTTCCAAACTAAAGAAATTCTCTCGAACCACACCACAGATGTTCACGAATCCCTTGAACAGACCTGATCGTTGTAATTTCACTTTTGATACAGCAGTAACACCGTAAACAGCAAGTTTTATAAACGTACCTGAAGATTCTTCTTTCGGTGGAAGACAATCGATTTTGCCTTAACTTTCCTGTCCTTAATGTCCACTTTGTTGCCACACAGCACAATGGGGATGTTCTCACACACTCGTACCAGATCTCTATGCCAGTTAGGCACATTCTTGTAAGTAACCCTTGACGTGACATCGAACATTATAATGGCACACTGGGCTGAAGAAAAATTCAGGAGAAGGGTTACACACCTAGGATTTCCCACACACACAAGGAATGCCAAGGAGATCAGACCAGTCCTCAGGCTATCTGTTTCTTAACTCATTCCCAAGTCTCCTCCAAATTGAAAAATCTTCCATCCCTGGAATACACCGCGAGATCTGAAATTCCACCACGAGCGAATGACCAGCTGGCTGGATCGAATCTCTCTGCCGTACATTAGTGCTGCCCCATCCCCAAATCTCCGGTCGATGAACGACACACCAGCAGTCTGGGCTACTCGCTCCTCCGCTCTGAGATCTAAGAGCCTATTCTGCAGAAGACCGCACAAGACGGAACACGCGCTCGCGCTTAGGAACACTTAGGTCCCCGTGCTGACCCTGGAAACCGTGAAACAACTCAGCGAACCACGAAGCACGACCTAACGCTAGTTTTCTAGCTGCACACTCATCTGTTATTCGCGTGTCCGAAACGGCCAAAGAAAGGGCTCCCAGAAGCTTTCCATCACAGGAGTGAGATTCCAGGAGATTTCTCCTTTATGAAACTCCATTTCCAATTCTGAGATCCTTTTGGGGAAAAAAACCCCAAACCCCCAACCACTGCAGAAGCGCCAGCGCCGCGGCTCTCCGATCGTGACACAGCACGGCCCGGAGGCCGGGCGCCCGCCGCCTACCTTGGATGTAGTAGCCGTCCCGCAGGCCGCCGAACTTCTCCTGGCCGGCCGTGTCCCACACGTTGAACTTGATGGGTCCCCTGTTGGTGTGGAACACGAGCGGGTGGACCTCCACGCCCAAGGTGGCTGCAACACAAGCACGGCCGTGAGCCCGGGTCGGCGCCCGCAGCCCGGCCCCGCCGCCCGGCCCCCCACGTACCTACATACTTCTTCTCGAACTCCCCCGTCAGGTGACGCTTCACGAACGTCGTCTTCCCGGTGCCGCCGTCGCCAACCAGCACCAGCTACGGGACAGCACACGCTGGCTCCCGCGCCGCCACCGCCCGACCCCGCTCCCCGCCGACCCCGCCCGCGGCGCCCACCCCCGCCGACCCCGCTCCCCGCCGACCACGTACTTTGAACTGGACTTGGGGCTCTCCCTGGGCGGCCATGGCGCTGGTGCTGCGGAGCGAAGAGAAAGACGTGGGGCCGGCGGCGCGGCCGGGAGCCACATGGCCGGGCCCGCCCCACGTGCCCGGGCCCACAAAGGGGCGCCGGACGGCCCGGCCCCACGCGCGCACACCCCGGCCGGGGCGGGGGCCGCGGCGCGCTCACGGCGGGCGGCGCTGCTCCGGCCGCGGGGCCTGGCGACGCGCCCGCGCCCGCGCCGAGGGAGGCCGGGAGGCCCGGAGGCCGGGGCGCGGGGCGGAGGCCGGGAGGCCGGGGCCGCACGGCGCCCGATCGCGCCCCCGCCTCCGCCGCGGGCCCGCCGCCCGCCCCGGGGCCGCCCCCCGCCGCCCGCCCCGGGCCCAGCGCGGCTCGCGTCCCGGCGCCGGCCTGCGGCCTCCGCCGCGGGGGGAAGGGGAGAGCCCGCCGCCGCCGCCGCCCGGGCCCGCGCAACCGCCGCCGCCCCGGCCCCCGCCGCCCCGGCCCGGCTTCCCAGCGCCCCGGGGCCCCCCGTGCCCCCGGCCCCCGCGCCCCCGCGCCCCCGCGGCCCCCGGCCCGGCCCCGCCGCTCTACCTTCCAGAAGCGTCTCCGGCCCGTCGGACTGAGGGCTGGAAAGATGGCGGAAGCGCAATTCAAATGCCCGGAGACGCAGCCGACGCCGGCGCGCGCCGAGGGGGGCGGGGCAACGGCGCCGCGGCGCTCCCACGTGGCCCGGCGCGCGCGCGCACGCACGCCGCGGGCTTGGGCGGCCACACCCGTCGGCCTGGCGCGGAGGGAAAGACTCGAGGGGCGGCGGGCGCGGGCGGGCGCGGGACGCAGGGCGGGCGCGCGCACGCACGCCGGCCCGCGGGGCCACGTGCACCGGCCCAGAGGGCGGGTTCCCGCGCGCGCATGCGCCGACGGCGACGCGGCGCGCCCTGCTGCGGCCGCGCCGCAGAGCTCGGCGGAGAGAGCAGGCACCTCGGGCGGGAAACTCGTGGGGAGCCGCGCACACAAAGACCCTGGGCCTCCCAGGCCGGGGGACTAGTCGAGCGAACGGGGCACAGCGGCACCCGGGCGGGCCCCATTTGGGGGCGCGAGCCACGCCTGCGCCCCCAGCGCCCTCCACATCCCGCTCTCCGGGCCACACGTGGCCTCCGCCCTGCGCCCCCAGCCCCTTTTCTCTCCCGCCGCAACCCCAGGCCCTTCCCCACAGTCTCCTCCCCAAGCCCCCCATCCCGCCCACTACCCACCTCCCCTACTCATTACCGCCCCGGTCCTTCGCCTTGGTCCTCGGCCTGGCCCCTTCCGTTCCCGCCGCACCCGGTCCCTTCCTCCCACACCCGAGCTCGCTCTAGATCCCCTTCCCCGCGGCACCCATCGTCCCCCAGCCCCAGATCGCTTTCACTCCATGTCCCTTCTCCCCTCTGACCTCGACCCCTGGCCGCTTCCCTACGTTCCCGGTCCCACTCCCGCCCCCCGCGTCCCTGGCGTCCACCGGAACCCACTTAGGGGTAAAGGACAGAAAGACACTTGCTTTTTCCCACCCTGAAGAGCCTGCCTCCCTTCTCTTAAAGCATCTAATGGGTCAGCAGGCTCTGCGACCGTGCCCTGCAAACAGGATGATGAAATGGAGTTTTCAGACTCGGCAGCTCTTCTCAACCCAGTTACAAACGTGGATGCAGTCGATGAGTGTTTAGGTTCCAGACTCTGGAGGGGATAAAGCTGTCAACAGTCCGGACGGGACTGCACTCAGAAGCCCATCTGAGGGTCAGTGTAGGTAGAAAATAAAATGAACCACAAGCTCAAAATGTTGATTGTTATTACCGCCCACTGGCATTGAGCCAGGTTGTGGGCCAGGTGGAATCCTCCAACCTCTAACCCTAAATCTAAGACCAGTTTTTGGCATTTGTGTGGACAGCCACAGAGTCTCCTCTAACCCAGATCTTCTTAGTCCCCTCTGCAACAAGCATCCACACTCAGAGCAAGAGCAGGCTGCTAATGACCTGGTCAGAATAGTCAGGTTGCTCAGAAAGGATTCCGCCCTGGGGAACCCATGGACCAAGAAGTTAGCCATTTCGTCCTGAGTGTGCTTTGCAACCAAGCCTGTTGGGAACACAAGTGACGCAAATTGGGCACAACGTTTCTGTGAACCTGCCTGCTGGGAGCTCGAGTCTGAGCACCCCCAGAGGACCCTCAGGAGGACACCAAAGCAGCTCTCTATGCTGCTGGAGGGAGTGCACGTCGCTTTGGCCTCTCTGGAGAGCAGAAGCTGATAAAACATCAGTGCCGAGAGCTGGCGAGCCTGTACTTTCACTTCTAGAGAGAGTGCCTGGAGTTAAACGCGCATATACACACAGGCAGACAGGATTGCCTGCGCTCACTACAACACAATAGCCACAAAAAATGGAACTTCCAGAAATATCCATTGACAGGAAAATGTATACACGTATTAACCTGGATTCCGGTATGGCATCTCAAAGGAAGCAAGTTCATCTGTATCAGCAGGGTTAGGTCTCGAGGGGTAATGTTGAGAAAAGAAGGAATTCAAGAAAGACGTGACGGTAGCTTTATACAGTCCGCAGGGATACAATGTTTTATAGAGACGGTGCAGTATGATGCCATCTCCGGACACTTTTATAGACACAAAACCATATTAAGTCTTCAGTGCATGTAGAAAAATTTTTTAATTGACTACAATGATATAGGCTGAATTCGGAGGCTGTTGTTTCGAGAGGCAGGAGGGAGTGGTGTGATGGGAATAGGCAGAATGGTCAAAGGCGGCTATCAAGGTTCCCTTTCTTCTGTTAAAAGAAGGTAATTGAAGCAAATAGGACGACATATTAGCCGCTGTAAAACTCTAGGATGGTGAGAACACCAGTGTTTCTACCTTTTGGCATTTTTGAAAATACTTCTTCCTGCAAGAAAAGCCAAGTTGAACCAAGGGTATCCGTTGTTCTCACACAGCATTCCAGGAGCTCCTGGTGGTTTGGTTTCTTTTATTTCTTTCTTTTTTTTTTTTTTTTAAGATTTTCTTTATTTATTTGACAGAGGTCATAAGTAGGCAGAGAGGCAGGCAGAGAGAGGGGAGAGGAAGCAGGCTCCCTGCGGAGCAGAGAGCAGGATGTGGGGCTCAATCCCAGGACCCTGGGACCATGACTCTGGGACCATGACCCTGGGACCATGACCTGAGCTGAAGGCAGAGACTTTAACCCACTGATCCACCCAGGCGCCCCTCCTGGTGGTCTGGTTTCTTTACGTTAGTTGCAGATGGGGTTCCCTGGCCCTGTCCCAGAACTTCCGAAGAGGATCATCTCAAAGAACGCAGACTGAAAATGGGAAAATGTACCCTGGTTGGCACAGATAACACATTTCCCCAGTGAGACTGCCCAAGCTCTTCCATTCACCAGTGGCTTTGCAGGGTACCGGGGTACTTCCTTGTCTTCCCCACCCAGCATGGATTGCAAACCCATGCTTGCCCTGTGGTTTCAAACATGGCAATCACATGCTCAGAGAGGCAACAGAATTACAAAAAGGTTGCAGCAACAGTACAAGGAATTTCAGCTGTTGCCTCTAATTTCCTCAAACATCAGCACTCCTCAGTTCATAGGTCCTCCTCTGCTTCCCTCAGTATCCATCTCACCGTATATATGATTTTAATATATATATATATATAGGATTTTTGTCCTCTGGGATGTTTGAGAGTAAGCAGCAAGCGGGATGTCCCTCGGTATGTATTTCTTAAAACCCCAAGGACATTCTGTTACGGAACCACGGCTCAGTTACCCAGATCAGGAAATGAACCCGGCTGCAGTCCGATGGTCTCACCTACAGACCAGAATGCCACGGGTCTCACCGCCGTCCTACAGCTGGTGCGGGATCTGTTCAGGATGACATGTTACCTTCAGCTGTTTGGTCGGTGTAGTCACACTCCTAGATCCAGAGCAGTAACTTCATCTTCCATGACCTTGACGCTTGTGCAGCAGACTCTGCAGGACCGGTCTTCTGTGGATTTGTCGGATATTTCCTCTGGATGGGTTTTGGGTGACACAGTTTGGCTTGGGATACCTCAGAAATGGTGATGTCCTTCTCAGTGCATCTTTTTTTTAGGAGTATAAACTGACCTTCGTAGAATAGTTCAGACCCTCCTTGGGCTGTCTAACACTGCAGCGGTTTGCCAGCTCACTTACATACATGACACCTGTGGCTGGCCAGGCCCCACGTGAGCTAAGTTGTGTCTCCTTTTCCACCCCATCTCCAGCTTCTTTCCCTGTAACTGTGTAGCCACATGAGCCTTTCTGAATCGTACCTCTGCCAAATTTGTCCCTGCCTGAGGGCCTTTGCACTTACCGGTCCCTTTGCCTAAAATGCTTTCCTCCACATTCTTGCCCGACTGCCTCCTTCTCACCCTTCAGATCGCAGCTCAAATGTCACCTCCTCAGGAAAGCCCACCCTGACTGCCCTCTCTACAATGGTGTCACTGCACCAGCCCATTTTCCATCTCAGCCCCCACTTGATTTTCTCCAAAACACTTACCACTAACTGAATATAGCTTGCTTAATAATTCGTATGTTTACCTTTCTGTTTTTCTTTCTCTCACTAGAAAAAAGAAAGCACATTGCCTGGCATGAGTGCCTGGCTTGTAATGGGTGCTCAGTAAGTACATGTTGAATCATTGAGTGAATTACTCTTAACACCATCTGAATACAGTAGCAGCACCATCATATGCTAATAAAATAACAGTGACTTACATACAGAAGCTTATTAGAATTTTAATATGCTCTTTCTCGTCAAAAACTAATCATTAGGGCGCCTGGGTGGCTCAGTGGGTTAAAGCCTCTGCTTTCGGCTCAGGTCATGATCCCGGGGTCCTGGGATCGAGCCCCACATCAGGCTCTCTGCTCAGCAGGGAGCCTGCTTCCCCCTCTCTCTCTGCCTGCCTCTCTGCCTACTTGTGATCTCTGTCAAATAAAAAAAAAAACAAAAACAAAAACAAAAAAAACTAATCATTAAGCAAGTAACAAACATTTAGCAAAAACACTGCCGATCTTTCCTATTTGTGCACTTTCCATCAAGTTCCTTGGCTTTGCAAACCAATAAGGAAGGAATTCTTCAAGATTCCATGATCTACTTCATTCATCAATCCAGCCGGATATCAACAATTTGTCAAATGAAATATTTCCTTTATTAGACACTCAGTTTTGTACACCAGGAGCACGCCGATGCACAGATTACATGTTTCTCCTTAGCGTTAGCGCAGAAATTATTTTCCCTGACTGCAAAATCAAGAGCCTTGTCATTTATTCATGCCAGAGACCCATCCCCTTCTCCACGCAATGATCAGGCAGTGAATGAACTCAGTCCCACCCTCTTGTGGTATTTGCCCTCTCCTGGGGTGGATCACCACGTGATTTGTATCTAAACTAGTTTCAGCACTTCAAAATGTGATGGCTTTTAGAGTGAGCCCACCAATTCCTTGAAACTTCTCTCTTGAAAAAGGCTGAGCCTCCTTCTCGTGTGTGGGCGGGGCGGAGCGACTCACTTCCAGGCATGGGAGTGTGTCCGAAAGGACAGCGTGTGATTTTGGAGACTGAAGTCCTGGAGGTTCTGGTGACTTCCACCATGCTCTCTCTGGGCACTCACTGGGAGAGTCCACGCACTGCAGGGACGAACACAGCCCCAGGGACAGGTTCTAGCGAGGAGGAGTTGAGAGGCCTGTAAGGAGCCCAGGGGGTTTTGCTGGCTGCCAGGGAGCCTTCTAGAAAGTCATCTCGCAGCCCCCGTCCCGCCTCCCTGGCTGCGGTCTCCTGCACGCATCTTACCTGCAGTTTCCAGAGACCGAGTCACAGCCTCCCAGTGAAGCCAGTCCTGGATCCCGACTCCTGGAAAACACGTGAGATTTATTGTTTGCTGCTGTTTCAAACACTAACTTCTGACGTGATCTGTCCTGCAGAGTGGTAAGGTCTACAGCACAAGGAACAAGGGTAGTTCACGTAAAAATCCAGGCATCTGGTTTCTTTTGAGAATCAAGATGGGCAGTCACTGAGCCTGCTTTCTTGTGTGGCCACCAGCACCTGGATTCGCCCCTGTCTCCCAGGGACGGGCGAACACTGCTGTTGGCCTCAGGCTCTGCCAGTCCCTACTGTGTCTCAGTCCCAAGGCCTGCCGTTGGCCCTTGTCACCTGGCACTGATCCTGCTCTACTCACTCACCCCCCTGAGCCCTGCAGGACCTGCACTCAAAGCCTCTGGTTTCGTGAGTCTGAGATGAAAAAATACACCAGTCATTCATTCATTCAGCGAATACTTAGTGAACATCTACCGTGTACCAGCCATTCCCCAAGGACTGGAGTAGTTAACGAAATAGACTCCAGAGGTCTTGGACTCCTGGAGCTTCCATCCTAGAAAGAAGAAACAGGGGAAAGACTTGGTAAGGAAGTAATACATATATAACATAGTGATGATTGCTAAGTGAGAAACAAAGCAAGCAAAGAAGATATGGAAAGTCAGAGGAAAGGGAGAGGGACCAACAGGCCTTCCTTAAGATAGTGACATGTGAGTAAAGGCCTGTAGAAGGTGAGGGAAGAAGTCACACAGATATTGGAGGAAAGATAATTCTGGGGACAGGGAATGGCCAGTGCAAAGGCCCTGAGGTGGAAGGCTGCCTGGAGCTGTCAGGGACAGCACGGAGGCATGTGTCTGGAATGGAGGAGCAGCGGTGACGTGGGATCCCCGTGCTGACCATGTTTCTGCGTGAACTCAGATCTCAGAACTCGAGCAAGGAGCCTCTTGTCTTAAGAACAATGATTGCTTCTTTATTGCAAGAGGAACCTTCAAAATAGGCCGTTGACAGTCCACGGTAGGACAGAATGCTCTCTGTGAAAGAAACTTTCATTCTGTGTCCCATGTCACTTTAGGGGAGTCTGGTCCAAGAAAGAGGCTAAAAAAGGCCTTAAAAAAAAAACACAGACATGGGGCACCTGGGTGGCCCAGTCATAAAGTGTTTGCCTTCAGCTCCGATCATGATCCCAGCTTCCTGGGAGCGAGCCCCGTATCGCGCTCTGCTCAGCGGGAAGCCTGCTTCTCTCTCTGCCTGGGGATCCCCCTGCTTGTGTTCCCTCTCTCGCAGTGTCTCTCTGTCATAAATAAATAAAATCTTTGAAAAAAAAAAACCCCACAGATATATAACAGAAGAAAACAGTTCTCAGAGGCTGACACAGGCCTGGGACCCTCCAGCCCACCGTAGACCTACACATCTGCATCTCTATCTAGACATCAGCCATCTACACTCCACATGTTGTCATTTGCTTTCAGATGGTGAGACTGAGATCTAGCATCTACATGCCTGGTGGCCTAGTAGCTAGGCAGCATCTCTGTCCATATAGAGACAGTACCTGGTACCTATATCCATAAGCTATATCAGTATTTATATATGGATGCCTATACCTGCAACTTTTAGAGTATATACATGAAAAATTCCAGTATAGATTTGTCACAGTGTATCTTTAAATTTTCAGTATATATGTTTTTCAGGGTTTCAAAAATTGTGGCACTTTTTTTTTAAAGATTTTATTTATTTATTTGAGAGAGAGAGACAGTGAGAGAGAGCATGAGTGAGGAGAAGGTCAGAGGGAGAAGCAGACTCCCCCGTGGAGCTGGGAGCCCGATGCGGGACTCGATCCCGGGACTCCGGGATCATGACCTGAGCCGAAGGCAGTCGTCCAACCAACTGAGCCACCCAGGCGTCCCATGTGGCACTTTTTTAAAAAAGATTTTATTTATTTATTTGACAGAAATCACAAGTAGGCAGAGAAGCAGGCAGAGAGAGGAGGAAGCAGGCTCCCCGCTGAGCAGAGAGCCCGATGCGGGGCTCGATCCCAGGACCCTGAGATCATGACCTGAGCCGAAGGCAGCGCTTAACCCACTGAGCCACCCAGGCACCCCTGTGGCACATTTTAAATGCTGACTTTGAACTAACTGGCTCTTCTAAGACGTGCAAATCTCCGACACATAACGGTGCTATTTATAAGGTAATGACAGGGTGTACTGGGTTCTGGGGCTCCCGTAACAAAAGACCAGAAACGAGGTGCCTTGAAATCACAGCATCAGACTCTCTCACACTTATGGAAGCCTGAAATCGAGGTGTGGGCTGGGCCACGCTCCCTTTGAAGGCTCTAGGGGCGAGTTTATTCCAGGCTTTTCTCTTAGCTTCTGATATTGGTGGCAATCCCTGGCCATCCTTGGCTTTTGATGCCATCAGCCTGTGGTCCCCAGGGCTATCACACAGCTTCCTACAGTCTTCCCTCTGTGGGTCTGTGTCTTATTCCTTCCTCCTCTTCCTCCTCCTCCTTCTTCTTTTAAAGATTACTTACTTACTTATTAGAGAGAGAGAGAGAGAGCATGAGCAGGGAGGGGGGACGAAGCGGACTCTGGGATCCTGACCAGAGCGGCAGGCAGTCCCCTAATCAACTGAGCCACTCAGGCTCTTCCTCCTAATCTCTTCTGATGCCTCCCCCACCCCTCCCCCCATCAACAACACCCTTCACTTGCTGATGTCTGTAAAGACCGGTTTCCAGATAAGTTCCCAGGTATGGGGGTGAGGACTTCAGAGTATTTTTCTGGGGGACAAAATTTAACCCTAGCGCAGGGCTTATAAAAATTTTGTAGAATCACAGTCTGTTTCGGTAGAATGCTCAGAACTGGGGCACAAGCCTCGGTTGCATGATGTTTTCTTCGCTGGAGTCTTGACAGCCTGTCTTAGAGCTGCCCGGGTGTATCAGGTCACTCACACGGAGGCCGGGGAAGTGGCGGGACTGGGTGTCTTCCCGAATTACTGTCTGATTCACATAATAAGTAACCTTCCAGCCTTGATAGATGTTGAGGTGTGTTTTAGCTTTTTTTTTTTTTTTTTTTTAAAGATTTTATTTATTTATCTGACCGGCAGAGATCACAAGTAGGCAGAGACGCCACTTTCCTTCTTTTTTTTTTTTAAAGATTTTATGTATTTATTTGACAAAGATCACAAGTTGATGGAGAGGCAGACAGAGAGAGAGGGGGAAGCAGGCTCCCTGCTGAGCAGAGAACCCGACACAGGGCTCCATCCCAGGACCCTGGGATCATGACCTGAGTGAAAGGCAGAGGCTTTAACCCACTGAGCCACCCAGGTACCCCATGTGTTTTAGCTTTTTTTGGCCACTAAAACCAGGCGGCAGTTACTATCTATCTATTCATCTATGCATCCTGGGGCTTTTATAGCAAGTTTAGATTTCTCAAGAGGAATCAGTGGGTCAGGGATACCTGGGTGGCTCAGTTGTTAAGCATCTACCTTTGATTCAGCTTATGATGCTGGAGTCCTGGCTCAGGTCATGCTCCCGGGGTCCCAGGATTGAGCCCCGCATCAGGCTCCTTGCTCATCGGGGAGCCTGCTTCTCCCTCACTCACTCCCCCTGCTTGTGTTTTCTCTCTCTGTCAAATAAATAAATAAAAATCTTTTTTTAAAAAAAAGAGGAGTTAGTAGGTCAAACGGATGTGTACCTCTGTTTCTGCTTTCCCTAGGCATTGGGAAAATAGTGTCACACAGTAGTTTTTTTTTTTTTTTTTTGGTTCGGTTTTCTTTAAAAGAGTTTATTTTTCAGTCATCTCTCCCTGCAAGGTGGGGCTTGAACTCACGACCCCCGAGATCAAGAGTTGTTGGCTCTTCCGACCCAGCCCACCAGGCACCCGTCGCACTGCAGTTTTAATCAGCGTTTCCTGGTGATCAGGGATATGTGCATCTTTTCCTCCCCGTGGGCTGGTGTTTCAGCCCACAGGTCAGAAGGGACTGGTCTGGTGATAGTAGCCCTTCTCTCGGAAGACATCAGTACCAAACAAAGTCATTAGTCATCAGCTAGGAGGCATTTCATCCTGTTTCCTTTCCATTCACAGAAAGGAATGCATCAAATAGTTCTCTGAAAAACAGGCCAAGTGTAAGTCACAACGGGCACCGGGCACCGTCACGGCCCCCAGGGATATCTGCACTCCAGCCTCCTCACCTGTGACTCAGAGTCCCCGAAAGGGACCTTGCAGAGGTGACCAGCACCACAGACTCTGAGAGGGACATGAGGGGGATAACTGACCGTGGGCAAAACGTGGAAGGTGGGAGAGGCGTGAGTGCTACGTGGAAGGGGAAAGAGCCGCCCCCTCCCCCGCCTCAGGTGAGTGGTGACCCTAGGAGGCGGGAAAGGGGCTGAAACAGACCCTCTCCCAGAGCCCCCAGGAATGTCCAAATTGAGCCCAGAGAGACATCTGGCCCTGCAAAATTAAGATAATAAATGTGTGTGTGTGTGTTTTTTTTTTTAAGATTTTGTTTATTTGACAAACAGAGATCACAAGCAGACAGAGAGGCAGGCAGAGAGAGGGAGGAGCAGGTTCCCTGCCCAGCAGAGAGCCCGATGTGGGGCTTGATCCCAGAACCCTGAGATCATGACCCAAGCCAAAGGCAGAGGACCAACCCACTGAGCCACCCAGGCACCCAAGGATAGCCTATTCTAAGTTTAGTGTAATGATCAATTAAACAAGGCAACTGCATTTCCAAATACCTAAAAGCCTATCCTCGTTTCCAGTGACATTGCATTTGTAGGATCAAGCAGAGACAGTCAATTCTTCAACGTATGACCAGAGCAAGCACTCTAGGGTCAACAGACAGTCCTTCTTCAGGAATCTGACTTGGAATGGTTTTTTAAATTTCCCCTCATAGGTCATTAAGTCCAATAAGGCACATTAATTTAGAATCACAGAATTTTAAAACAGGCAGGAACCTTGCTGGGTTCAAATCCAGACTCTTTGGCCTGAAGTTAGGTACCCTATACTTTGCCATAACTTGCCCACCACAGTAATGAAGTTTATAATGGGTATGTGCACTAAGCAAATTTTGTGGCATAATTTTTTCATTCACTTAACAAATATTCATTTAACAACTCATATGCTGGGCCCCATTCTTGGTGTTGGAGATAATTAGGGGGTAGCAGACAAAAATCCCTGACCTCAGTGGAGTGGACATTCCAGAGGAAAGAGACAGTTAATAAACAGCAAACAAAATACATATACACAAGATGTACCTCATTAGAGGGCTGTAGGTGTTATGGGGGGGGAGAAAGGGTAATGGGGTTTGGAGTGTGAGATGGGGGGGTGCAGTTTTTAACAGGGTCATTGAAAAGACGTCATTGGATCAAAGTCTTGAAGGAAGTGAGGGACCAAGCTCCACAGATACCTAGGGAGAGAGCATTCAGATGGGAACAGCCAGTGCAAAGGTCCTGAGGTAAATGGGACTGGCTGGGAGTGAGTGGAGGGAAAGGCACTGGAAAATGAGACCCTGGAGCTACTGCGGATGGTCAGATGGTGCAGGGCTTCCCAGGCCACTGGGAGGACTCTGGCTTTTACTCCAAGTGAGTCGATAATTTACATATAAAAATTATAAACTGTCCCATGAATCTGTTGTTACTGATGTACTGATGTACTGTAACCTTCTGAGTGTTGGCTTACATTTCAGTGTACTGAAAAATCAGACATGCTGCAAGCAACTGTTGTTTTTTTTTTTTTTTTTTAAGATTTTTATTTATTTATTTGACAGACAGAGACCACAAGTAGACAGAGAGGTAGGCAGAGAGAGAGGGAGGGAAGCAGGTTTCCTGCTGAGGAGACAGCTCAACGCGGGGCTCGGGACCTCAGGACCACGACCTGAGCCCAAGACAGAGGCTTTAACCCACTGAGCCACCCAGGCGCCCCCAAGCAACTGTTTCTAACGGAGGAGTGAGTCATGAAAACTAAAAGCAGTGGCTTAGAGGAAATTTCTAGGCTACAGAGAAGAAAGTTGGAGACTGTGTGTTAGGCTGTCCTTGAAAAGGGACATGTGAACAGCATAGATGCCCCATCCAACAGGGACTCAAGTTCTGATTTTAGTCAATGACTATTAGATTCCTACTGTTGCCATGACAAATTATAAAAATCTAGAGCTTCTTTAAACAACACGTATTTATTGGCTTGCAGTTCTGGGGATCAGAGGTCTGGGCTGCATTCTCTGCTCTGGGGTTCAGAAGGCTGAGACCAAAGTGTCAGGGGGTCACCTGTCATTGGGAGGCACCAGGAAGAATCTGCCGCTAACCTCAAGCAGCGTGTTGACACAGCACAGGTCCCTGTAGTTCAAGACCGAAGTCCCCATTTGTTTGATGGCTGTCAGGGGGCAGATGGCATCCTCCCTTAGCTCCTAGAAGTCTGTCTTCAGTCCTTGTATGTGAACCCAACATTTCAGAGCCAGTGATGGAGTAAAGACTCCATCCCACAGTGGGGGACTCTCTGCCGTCCTCTCTTCCCGCTGGAGAAAAGCCCTTCACTTGCAAGCGGTCAGGTGGTGAGACTAGGTCCACCCCCATAATCTGGTAAAGTCCATAACCTGTCACCATGGCCACGCTGCCTATCTTTGTACATGACAGAGACAACGATGACAGAGTATGTACTATCCGCACTTCATTCTTTCCCAGGTGGGGAAGAAAGCTCAGGTTGACAATTCAACATTATCACATGAGTTGCTGCCCACGTTATGTGTTTAGGAGTAACAGAGGGCGGGGAGGAGACAGCAGGCAGGGCCAGCACTGGCTGGAGAGAGCGGTTAGCCCCCGGAGCCCGAGAGAGTACTGCTGACTCACCTGCAGGCCCAGGAGGCGGTGGTCCCGGAGGGGTGCAGAGACCACGGGGTTCTGGGAACCGCAGGGCGTGAGACACCGAGCATGGGAAATCATACAAAGAGGATTTTAAGACTGATGCTGTGGACACCTTTTACTGTCCTTTGGGATGCCTTGATCAGGATTGACCGTGGGCCTGCCTGTTTCTGAGGCAGCATGCACGCTGGACGCTCGGGCGCCATACTGGGGATCCAGGGGCACTCGTGGTGGACATCCGCAGGTTTCCATGGAGGAGGTGCTTCCAGAAGAGTCTTTGTTAGGGTCATTCGGTGCCCCGGGCCTGTGCGCATCACCGCCCCACGGGGCCCTCCTCCAGCGCCGCGTACATCCCCGGTGTGCATCCTGGAGGAGACAGCCCCTCCAGGGTGCGCGCGTCCAAAGCTGCACCCAGCCCTCTTCCACAGCCTAGCTGAAATGCTCGCCAAAATGTTCGCGATCTTTAAAAATAATGAGTGTGAAAGCGCAGAAACAAAAAAGCAAATCAAGAGGGGACAAAAGGCACATCTGGGTGACCGAAGACGCGTCGGTGTACAACTCTGCCGGCCCCCAGGCCCCTGCCCCCCAACAGACCCCCGCCCCGCCTCCCCAGGCCCCCTCTCCTGGCCCCCACCCCGCCAGCACCCAGACCCCCGCCCGGCCAGCTCCCAGGCCCCGCCCCCTTCCTCACGCAGGCCCCGCCTTCCCCTCGTGCCCCGCCCCCCACCCAGGCTCCGTCCCTCGCGGCCAGGCTCCGTGAGCTCCCGGTGCCGCAGGCCCCGCCTTCCCTCCAGGCCCCGCCCCTCGCGGCCCGGCCCCGCCCCTCCGGCCGCGGTCTCCCCGCCAGGACTCCCGCAGCCTGCGTGGGCCAGGGTGCGGCGCGGCCGGGCATGCGCAGAGCGAGCAGGCGCGGTTGCCGTGGCAGCGCCGGCCCGTGGGGCGAGCAGTGCGAGGGCGCGGCGCGGAGCCGGCGACCCGCGGGCTGAGGCGGCGCGGCCACTGGGAGTCCGCGGCGGCCGGAGGCGGCGCCGGGCAGGCCTGGGCGGCGGGGCGAGCGCCCGGGCCCGTGGGGATGCGGGACCGGCTGCCGGACCTGAGGGCGGTGAGCGGCGGACGCGCGGCGGATAGCGGTTCGGGCCGGGCGGGGCGGGGCGGGGCGGGGAGGCGCGGCGGCCCGCGGGGCGGGTGGGGGCGGGGGCGCCGGGGGAGCGCGGGACTGCGCGGGGGCGGGCGGGGGTCGCTGTCCCCACCGTGCCCTGGACGCTGCCCAGCGAGAGGCGGGAGCGCTTGTCCCCTCGCGGACAGATGGGGAAACTGAGTCTGAGAGCGCGGTTTGCCGGGGGCGCGGGGCAGTGGCCGGGCCTCGAAGCCGCTTCCCCGAGCCGCTCGCTGCTCGCCGAGGCTGAAGGCGCTTCAGGGCCTCCAGCGCAGCACTTGGGACGACCGGAGCCCCCTGAGCTGTAGTCGGTGCCCCCGCCGCGCCCCGCGGGTGGCTGTGAGCGCCCGAGAGCAGGGCTTGTGCCCGTCCCACTGTCTGAGACCCGGGGTCTAACCCGGGACCCCGCCCGTGGCAGGAGGAAGGCACACGAGGCCACCTGCCTGCGGGCGCCTGGCAGCCCGGACGCGGGGTGAGCGCAGGGGCGGGCGCTGAGCCCGCGGCTCCCCAGGGAGGAGCCGGCCTCGGAGAACCGGGACCCGTGCTTGCCCTCTCAGCCGCCGGCGCTCCGGGCTCGGGGCAGTGTGGCGCCCCCAGCCAGTGGCCCTTGACTGAGTGAGACCGGGGAGCTCGCTCGGGGGCCGGGCGAGTTTTGATGCGCGTGTTCAGGACGACAGCTCGACTGCTCTGGGACTGCGACGGCGGCGGTGGGACCGGATTGGGTGTTCGTAGCATGCGGGAGGCCAACAGTTAATTATGACCTTTTCTTCTTTAAAAATGCAAGTCCTCAATGCCGAGTGGCTTACGTCTTGTATCCCACTGCACGGGGAGAGCCCTGCCTTGTGCTGGGCCCGCTGCCCAAGAGTCCATCGCACGCAGGGACTGAACTTCTCTCCTTTGCTTCTAGAGTGCAGCTGGTTATAGGTCGTGCCTAGGAAAAATCGGGGGATAGTCCCTTGAATGGTCACCTGTGTTCCGGGCATCCGATGAGGAAGCCTGGTTCCGGAAGGCAAAGGATGACTCTCCCTTGGGATCGTAGAAGTTATGCTTTATGTTGGTTCCCGGAGCCTTTCTTCATCGTGGGTTTGTCCTTCCCGATTTGTTAAAGGCGGAATATTCTGATCTCTGCAGTTGAACATGCTGTTAAAAGTAGCAAATTACCACTATCTCACCCGGTAGAATGCCTTTTCTGTGCCATGAGGAGCTCAAATATTTGTTGAGTGAAGAAATGCTGAGTGCCTCTGAACAGGAGAATTGTAGCAGTTTTAGCAAACAGAAGATCTCCAAATAGATGTAATACTGGGGAACAGTAAGAAAAATCTGTCAGTAGACTATATATAAACAGCTTTTCTTGGCTTGATTAACCAAAAAATAATTCGGGCAATTATTTACCCCTGTTGAAGCTTATGTATACACAGTTGTCTCTGCTGTAGGGTGTGGAACACACAGGACCCGTTTTGATCTAGAATTTGAGCTAGCAGTGGCCTTCTCTAGTCCAGTACCATCCTGCTCTAGATCAAGACACTGAGTAACTGTAGAACAGATTGTTGGAAGTTTCTACTGGTGGAGTTGTCTAATCTTGGGAAAATTATTTTTAAAACTCTGAAAACCTTAATTTTCCTGTATATAAAATGGGGATAATAATATCTGTCTTGCTTACTAGTAGAAGGAGTTATGAAACATGAAATTATCTCTCGTGTGTGACACTCTGGGAGTAGATGGGAGAAAATGCCATGTAATTATAAGTGCTATTAATATTTATTAGCTTTTTAATGGTTATTGGAAGTTATAAAAAGCAATTTTTATATATTAATTTAAAATTTAGTATAAAATATTAATTTAAAATCGACATATTTAAAGTTTAATAACTTTTAATATTTAAGAGCTCATCTGAAAATCATCAGATCTAAAAGTCACACTTTTATTTTTCCTTAAGGAAATGTATCCTTTCCAAGTAGTTCTTTTTTTTTTTTTAAAGATTTTATTTAGTTATTTGACAGAGAGAGATCACAAGTAGGCAGAGAGGCAGAGAGAGAGAGGAGGAAGCAGGCTCCCTGCTGAGCAGAGAGCCCCATGCGGGACTCGATCCCAGGACCCTGAGATCATGACCCAAGCCGAAGGCAGTGGCTTAACCCACTGAGCCACCCAGGCACCCCTCCAAGTAGTTCTTGAAAGAAGACTTTAATGTCCATACATTACCATGTTTCTAAACAGTTGGTGTTTTTTCCCTACCTAGGTGAATTTTAATTTGGTAGTTAACAATGCCTCATCAATGCTGTTCAAGCTGGTAAAATAGTTGTTTTGGGAAACCTCCAAAAAGTTTCCTTTATGAGCTGTTAGTGCTTTCCCTTGAGAAGATTATCACTGAAAACCCCTTGGAAAAGACTTAAATATTAGTGTGTTCAATACAGTTCATCCAATTCAGGTTTAGCTGCTTCTAACCAATGTTTCTCTTCTTGAGCAGCCAATCTCTTTGGGTGCAGAAAGTCTAAGTGACTTGTTCAGGATATCCTAGACTCCGACTCCAGAATGATGCGGTTTCTGATTTCTAGAAAGTAAAAGAACCATGTGTCCAAGAGACCCGTGAGTGCTGGGTCTCTGGGGAGGATGTGCGGGATGCAGAGAGGCGGGAGCACACAGAGGGCAAATGGCAGAGGCGGGAGGAATACCTGTTCTAGGAGGCAGGGACCCCACAGTGTTACGATTGCCTTTTCAAAAAAGTGTGTGTACGCAAATGGACGTATCCTAGCCAAGAGTAGAGAAACTGATTTTAACTGTGGGTATTGTTTACAGGATAATAAACACAAACACATGGTCATTCTGTGTCTTCATTAGTAGACCTAAGGGAAATGACAAAATGAGTATTTTTAATCCCTGATTTAGGGTGCAAATATAGTTTATTAAAGGGCAGGAAAAACTGCGCAGATATTTTGAAAGTTATTTTTGACAGCTCCGCTTGCACGTTATAAAGATTCAGATTCCCATTTGTAAAATAAAACGTTTTTTCCTAAATACTTCACTGACACTTAAAATGCTAAGAATTTTATAGTGTGTTTATCATTTCCTGTATGTGTATGTTTATAGTTTAGAATTTTATGGCTCATTTAGTTCTTCTAACTTTTTGTATTTCGTTTGTCGAAACCGTTCCCTCAGTTGGAATCTATGGGTTCTCTGTTCTTAACTGTCATAAATATGTTCATTTGTAGGCATGATGTGTCTTTTTAAGACAACAAAACTTCGACGTTTACACGGGTTCATTCTTGTTTTTGACCTCAAGTCTCTTGTGAATTTAAGGAGTAGAAAACCTAAGAGAACCAGTTCATGAAAGCCAGTTCATAAAAGGGTTTCCTCTTTGGTGCGCGCTTTCCCTGGGCTGCCTTGGTCCCGTCACTGTCTGCAGTTGCCGAGGTGGCCTCCCTCTTCCCTACCTTTATGCGTGCTGCTCCCCATGTCCCCCTTCTCTTCCTGCCTGTCACGTCCTCGTGGTCTCAGCTCATGCAGGCATCACCCCTGGGAAGTCTTCCTGTCCTGCTCTCATGTCCCCAGAGGTGGCTGTCCTCCTGTCTCTGAGCACCGACAGTCCTGTTTTCTTCCAGACTTTTCACCCTTTCCAGGGCCGACTGGTGTGGGCAGTTGTGCTGGGAACTGTCGGGTTGAACTGGTGTGTTTCCGTTTCAAGATCCCACGGTGAGGAAAATGGAGATGACAGAGGAATGTGTTGTCCTCAAGGCTCTTTGGGGTGCAAAGGACAGAAACCCATTAGCTGCAACAGAGAAGGGAGGAGATTGACTCAAAGTAGGAGGGTGGTGCCTGAGGACTGGAGGGCAGAACGTGCCACCTGATCTCCGGCTGGGGGGCCGGACCCGGGACCACGGGTAATGCCCCCGCCCAGGTCATACCTGCTTTGTCTCAGCCCTGTGTGCTTCTCTGCCGCTTGTGTCCTCTGTCCTCCCCATCTGCCCCTCAGTCTCCTCCGCCTTCTGTTCGTTTGCTCAGCTGATCCCTCTGAATGGGACCCTGGTGCAGGAGCTGTGAGAAGGCAGATGGTGTCCTTGCTGCCAGGCCACTTGTGGGGGACAGGCAGGAGTGAGTAAATTCCTGCTCCGAGGGAAACAGAGCTGGGAGGACGGCTGTGGGTGGGCTCCCTGGGGCTGCATTGAGAAGGAGAAGCCCCGGGGGTGCGGCCAGCAGAAGGCACAGCAGGCCCCGAGGCTTCGAGGTGGGGACAAGTTGGTGTGCAGGACAGAGGGAGGGCTGGTTTGTCAGAGTCGAGGTGAGAGATAAGGAGAAACCTTTAAACGGATCATGGGGAGAAAAGAGTCAAATTGCAGAAACGTCTCTGCAGTAGGGTTCTGTTGATGTAAAGTCCAAGTACCCGTGAAAGGTCTGTGTAGTATTCAGAGTGGAGACAAGCGCTCCGGCAAATACACCAACATGAACCGCGGTGACATTCTGCCGCAGGGCGTCAGCCCCGGTAACGTCAACGCAGCAGGAAGGCGCGTCTCATACAGACGCCAGTAGACGGCTTTCCCTGTGTTCAGTTACAGGCGTTCTTTGCTTTTACTTAAGTGATCTGAGTTAATGTTCTCTAGCATCAAAGGTACCACTGTTGTATGTGTCTCAAGAAAATGTAACTTAGGTGCCCACAGTTACTGTCTGTGCAAGGCCCTCGCGTCTCTGCCCTGGAGAAAGGAGCCAGTGTTTTATCCAAGTCCGGATTCTGCTAACTTGGGATAGTTCAGCTTCTGTTGAAATCTAAACAGCATTCCAGTGGCGGATTATTCGTGTCTGTTGAGGAGCCCTTGAGCGTGGGCACTGCTCCGTGTCTGTTCCTGACAGTGGCCACTCACTGAGAATTTTGTTTTTTATACGCCGCTTTGAGGGAGGCCTCTTTTAAAATTTAACAGAAACGGAATGTTGATGTTTGAGTGTGTTTATCTTGCACTTTGACACTTTGGAAATCAAGCCCGTCACACTGGAGAGTATTCCCATTGCTTTTAGTAAGTGCTTTGCCACGAGTTGTTTCGTTATTCAGGGTAAAGCTGTGGCCAGGGCTGGGTCAGGGCTCGGACTCCACTGTCCTGGCGGGAGGGACTAGGGGAGGCCCTCCAGTGAGTAGCAGTGTTCCGTCTGCGGGGTCTCGCTTTCCCCTTTCCCTTCCTTAGGAATGGACGACCTAAGGCAGCAATGGAGCCCATCTTCAACTACCTGGTAGCTTTGTGAATTCCCCTTAGAGATAAGAAGTAGAGGTAAAGGTTGTAAATTAAGGATAAAGAAAGGAGACGGTAGAGAAAATGCATTCCAAGTCCTCTGGCTCTTTCGCGGTTGCAGGCAGAGAGAGCATCCCCTTGCCTATAGGGCTGGCCGGAGATCAAGGGTGCGGGGCGGGTCAGAGGGTGGAGGCAGCACTGAGCTTCCTCCATCTGGTTTGCTGGTGGGCGCTGTGCATGGGGTGCAGTCAGCGCCCAGCGTGGAAGTGTGGCGGCGATGTGACGTGCTCCCCACAGCGGCGTGAGGTCGGGAACTGTGTCCCCGAGCACGGCAGTGGGCTGCTGTGTCTCCTGGAGTGGCAGCTGGAGTTTTCTGCAGCGTGGAGCCACTGCACGTTCTCTGTGGGATTCACCTGGGGTGACCTAGTGCCGTGGGGGTAGGGGGGTGCGGGTGAAGCAGGACCGGTTGCAGGGAGGTGGTGGTTGAACCATGTGGTGGATGCACCCAAGGCTCATTGTCGCATTCCTTCTCCTTGCGCGGCTTTGCAGCCTTCCCTGCCTTCCCCAGCGTTCCCCAGCAGGCAGGACCAAAGCGCCCTGTGTGAGTCTGCAGTGACTTTCAGAGCGGAGAGATGGGAGCCGCCCTGTGAGAGTCGGGTTGGGCGGACGCCTTTCTCATCTCTCTGGCCCCGGGCCACAGTTGGAACCACCGCGCTCACTCCTAAGTCAAGTTCACGTCCGTTCACAGGAAGCCAGCTGCTTGCGTGATGCTGTTTCACTCTTGCTCCTGACTCGAGGGGGACGTGACATAACTGTTTCCTGCTGAGATCCCGCCTTGGAGAAGGGAAGACGGATAGCCACCGTAGGGCGGTACAGGGCCAAGTCAGGATGAGTGGGGTGCGGAGTACACTCTAGGAAGCCAGGGGCAAGGCTGCCGCCGGGAGTCTGGAGGAGGGCCTGTGGTAGCCGACAGAGCACCTCTGGATGGAGAAGTTTTAAGAGCGAGGGTATTTGGAGTCAAATCGACAAGGGCAGCCTCTCTGTCCTCGGCGCCTCGGCCTCTTCCTGGCAGCATGGGGACAGCAGAGTGAATGGGACCATTGGCCAAGTGTTGGAGCTGGCGGTGAAGGACAGCTCTTTGTGGCCAGAGTCAGCGTGGGGAATTGTTGATGGTGAGCTTTGTAAAGTGGGACAGATGGGGGCGGGGGCACATGCTGGCCCAGGACTGCTCAGCTCTGAGGACCTGAGCACAGCCCTTCACTGTGTGGTTTGTGTTCCAGTGTGTGACGCAGCGATGTGGACCCGGGCCGTGGGTGGTGGTTGGCGAGGGTGCTTCCTGCAGCCCTGGTGCACCAGCAGCAGCGCTCTGTCTCCGTGAGCTGGGCCCACCTGGTGGGGTTAGAAGTACCCATGGCTCCCCTTGATGTCCGTTGTGGTGGCATGCTTGCCGGTGCCCGGCTCAAGTGCGGCTCTGCTCACAGCCGAGACTAGAATGAACTGATGACACAGCCCTGTGACACAGAGACCCCTTTGGTCACACAGGGGGACAGAGGTGCTTACAACCTGTCTCTGAAGGAGGTGGGGCCAGGAGAGCCCATGGTTCACAGACCAGGAGGCAGACCTCGGAGGTTCAGGTGCTGATGGGGAGCAGTCTGGAGCCCACATCTGGGGGATGCTGCTTTCCTGCTGTGTCCCTCGTCCCCACCAAGGTTCACAGGCAGAGGTCTGGGGTTAGGCCTTCTATGTCTGCTTTCCTAGGGACACATTTCAACTCGTGACATTTGTCCTGCTAATGCAGACAAACCCAGCATTGTCAGCAGCCCTCATCCAGGTGTCTTTCTCAACAGCTGTCGTCATGTGAGAGCAAGGTGGTGGTTCAGTGTGACTCAGGACACTAAGGGGAGTCAGGGCACAGGGAACAAATAGGGTCATCAGTGCGGCCACGCCTGTCTGAGAGGTGCCAGTGGGTCCCTCCAGCGAGAGAGTATGTGCAGGCTTGTGCCGGTGGTGCTTCTGCTTCCCCTTGCCCACTGTCCCCCTGGTCCTGTCGTGCTGGTCCCGCCCCACTCCTCTGGTCCCCAGCACTGTGTCATCCTGCGATTAGGGCTTCCTGCCATTCTCCTCCTGCAAGCTGCTCCTCTGAGCCAGCTCTTCCTCTCTATCGAAGAGAAACCTCTCTTTTCCCTTTGCCTCTGCCAACAGATGTGGCTTATCTTCGCCCAGAAGAGGCCCCAGGCTGAGCGAGGTGACCTCCAGAGATGATCTCAGGGCGGTGGGAGAGTATTGGTGACTGTTAGGCCAAATCTCCGGGCTTTTGTGAGGGCTCCAGATGGTGCAGAGGGAAGGCCTCCTATGATTTCTTAAACATTTGTGAACTTTTCAGATGTTTCTTAGCTAAATTCTAGTAGAATTTTGTCTGCAAGTTATTCCTAGGCTGTAGATCAGTAAAGCTGCAGTGCAGACTTGGAGTGGATAATGACTTCCACTATGCTAAGGTTCTGAGAATTCCCAAAACCCACGGCCTCCTCGGCTTCTGCAGGGCTCATCTGCTGTGTCCTCAGGCACATGGTTCAGAGCTGTTCCCCCCATGGACTTTCTGGCAGGTTTTCTTTCCTTGTCCTGCAGTCCCGCCAGCCCCACTAGGGGATGCTGCAGACACGACTTTGATGCCCGCGGTGAGCCACGGAACAGTCCCCTGGGCTGGCGGTGCTCTGCGCATGTGTCGTGCACGGCTGCCTTCCCAGGGCTGGCTTCCGCTGTACAGGCTTCGCCTCCCTGAAAAGTGGCTCTTCACACAGGGTCCCGGGTCCAGCAGCAGCAGGAGACCGTGTCTGACATACTAGAGTGCTCAGAATGCTTCACCCTGACCTGCCGAGTCAGATACCCAGCCTTCCCACGACTCTTCTGCACCTCAAGTTTGAGAACTGCCCTAGAATATTCTCGGATGGGATTTAAACATTCAGAGCCTGGTTGCTGGTGTAGCATCCCCAGCTCTTTCCAGTGGTCAGGACAGTGCTTTCCTTCTTCCTAGTAAGTGTTTCCTTATTAGAGTGCCACTGAATGTTTGTGGGTGCCCCTGGGAGTCCCTCACGTAGGGAACAATGAGGACCGCCGGCTGCTACAGGTGCAAGTTCCTTGAAAACTGTGTGCTTTAGAAAAGTTAGCCCGTGCTGTCAGCATTTTTCATCTTTATAGAAAATATGCGGTACGAGGGGTTCGCTTCTTGAGGATAAAACCTGGGGTGTCATGTTGACTTCCGTGGTGCATGAGCAGCTCCTTGTCGCCAAGTTCCGGGAAGCCCTGCCATTGCTTCCAGGAGGTGGCCGTGCTGCCCCCAGGGCTGTCTGCTGCCTCCGCCCTGCCCCACCAGCCAGTTCTCAGTCTGCCGCGGACAGTGCGGGCCTATTAGACCTCGTGCTCCAGCCGGTCGCTTTTCTCTTTGACCTTGTGGGCCTACATGAACATCTCTAAAATCTGAATTTTCCTTTTTATATTTTCCATTTTAGTGTAGAAAAGATGACGATGGGGACACAAGTGTTGTTGTTGAAAAGGACCATTTCATGGATGATTTCTTCCACCAGGTAAGAGCCATTCGATGAAGCCCAGCTAGACTTTCTTCTTTAGACACAGTTAGTGTAACTATGTGTGTGTGATATTTGAAATAATACTAAATGTAACATTTGCAAAAGTTGTTTCTGTTGACGTAGGTTCCCTAGAATTTTTCATGCCCTGAACATACCTGGTTGTATTGAGCCATTCTTCCTGGTAAGAGGTTTGGGGAGGGGCTGCCGGGAGTGGTGGTTTGCAGCCGTGGAGCCCCAGGTCCCCTGTCCTCCCCAAGGAGGAGCTCTACACTCCCGCCTTGGGTGGCGCTTCTCTCTGTGGAGCTGGGGCCGGGAGATAGCTCCTCTAGCTAGGCTGCCTCTGGGAGACTTGCCACGCCCTGTGGTAGGCCTGTGTCTCACAGGTCCTCACCCCAGGACCACGGGTGCTCTCCAGACTGCCTCTGCTGCTGCTCACACGCATGCTCTTATGCTCGTTCTCTCTCAAATAAATATGAATAAAGTCCTAAAAGTGTACTGTTTTAATACAAATATATGAAAAGTTAGCAGTTTTGAGAGTTTGCTGAATACTTGGGATTAGCGTAGCCATGGGGTTTCTGGTATTTATGATGTTAGCTCCTGATTGTACCTAGTGGGAAAAGCATGAAAGTCATTGTTTGATACAGGGACTCACTTCAAAGTGCGAAGCAGTTACGATATTGCATGTCCTGGTTTCCCTTTGGAAATGAGACCCTCTGTATTGTCTTGACTTTACCTACTCACTCTGTGAAATTATTTTTTTTATATTTTACCCCCTTTATCTGCTTAATTCTTCCATGCCAATTCCTTGTGAAAATGTAGTTCTTAAAGACTCTCCTGGTGTTAATGAAATGTTGCTGTTATGTCTGACAGAAGACTCGTATATCGCAGACCTGGCTCTTGGTTTCTGGGAACGATGTGCTGACCCAGCTTGGCTGTGGCACCCCAGAAGTGTGAGAATGGTGTGTGGGCTCGGGGGCAGCAGAACCCAGCGGAAGTCAGATTCTCACTTGTTAAATAGTTGTTTCATGTCACAGTTAAGCTTTGTGGAGTGACTTCTTACACATATAGACAACGATATTGTTAATACAAACTTGTTTTTAGAGAACGGCATTCAGATCTTAAAGATCATACAGAACGTTGTAAAAGGTAGGATTTCGCACCCGGCTGGTGCTTGGTGAAGGACTTAGGATGGTGCCCTACTGGGTGGCCAGGGAACATCCCCTTTGTGAAGGTGATTTGTAAGGGACAGAAAGAGACCCCACGCCGTGTCCCTCCTGGCTGTCGGTGGGAGTGGGCGCCACCGTGACTGCGGTGCTGCCCCCTGGCACTATGCGGAGAGCGTCACAGCCTCCTTTCCTTTCTGGGCTACACTAGGGCCGCTGTTGGAGAGGCTGAGGGGGTGTCTACTGCAGAACTCTGTGGGGGGCCAAACGGTGTTTTTTCTCCTGATGACTGTAGTTTCCGGCAGAAATGGCACTTTCAGGGCCGCTGGTGGGGCTGCCAGCCTGTGCACTGAACCCAGAGCATCGCTGCACGTGTTTACACCTTCATGATGAACTAGCAGACGTTTAAAAGAATCAGCTTTTATTTTATTAATTGTTTTCACGCACGAAGTCCGTAAAGTCCTACAGAAATTATGTGTGGCTGGAAATCCCCTCCAGGCCCCGCAGTATGGCCGTTCACCCTTCTCGGGAGGCAGCGTTCTGTGTTACCCTCTCCTCCAACACTTGGGTTTTCCAGATGTGCTTTGCAGCTGGGCCCTGGGGCCTCTGGGGAAGCCAAGACCCCTTCACGGAGTCCATGTGGTCAAGACCGTGTTTATAGGGATGCGAAGTCCTCCTTTCCTCTTGTTCTCTCATGAGTGTGTGGACTTAGTCTCTCTCCGCTGCTGTCACAAATCAGCACAACCCAGTGGCTTCCCTCACATGCCTTCATCTCAAGCGGTCCTGGCCGGACCTGAGACGAGCCTGCCGGCGGGGCCGGCTTCTTCCGGAGGCTCTAGGGAAGAGGCTGCTCAAGTTGGCACACCCTCGTCTCCTAGATTTGACCCTCCGCCTCCTTTTTTTGAGGAGTCCTGTGGCTGCTTGGGGGCGACTCAGACAGTCCAGGATAATTTCCCATCTTAGACTCTCGGCCCCATCCGCAGAGTCCCCTGTAAGGGGACACTCACGGGACTGGGACGTGGGCTACTGCCACAACATGCAGTGGTTTTGTAATTACTGTTCTAAAACGAATCAGTAAATATTTAAGCTATTTTTCTGGTGTGCTAATTATGGATGTTTGGATCCATTGGGATAAATCTCACTGGTGAGTACCTTACATTTTGAAATAAGCGTTGACTAGTTGAGATCATGAGAGGTGAAAACGTGACTATGAAGGCTTGGCCCTGTCGACCACAAATACCTCCCCACACGGAGGCGTGGCTGCCTCCTCCTCTGCTGCTCGGAGCGCTGGGCGCGTGGCCGTGTGCCTCCAGTGACTGGCACCTGTGCAGACGCTTGGCTGTTGATCGTTGAGGTTTTTCCCACCTGGTAGTTCTGTTAGTGAATGTTAGTTGATATCGCCTTAGTCATGGGAGTATGGATCTTAACACAGTAATTTTCTTTATCTTTAAAATAAATAATTATCAATGTGAGAATTGAAAAAGGCTGGTATTTCTTGATGTGATTGTTATCTTCCTTCCTTTTTCCTTCCCTTTCTAGGTAATAGGAAGGGGTAGCAAGTTGGAATTGGCCACGACGGTGACGGCTGTTTTTATCTGTCCTAGGTTGAGGAGATCAGGAACAGTACAGCTAAAATAGCTCAGTATGTTGAAGAAGTAAAGAAAAACCACAGCATCATACTTTCTGCACCAAACCCAGAAGGAAGTAAGTCACTGGCTTTAAAAACTGTGCCCCCCTCTCTCTCACTGCCTGTGAACCAGGCCTCAGCCCTGACTGCACGCGCGGTGGCGCAGGGAACTTGTCCGGATCCTGGAAGTTGGCAGGCCGCCCCTGCATTCGGACGCACTTTCTCTCCCTCTGCTCTTCTCCCTGCTCACGCTCACTCTCTCTAAGATAAAGTAGATCTTTAAACAAAAGAAAGTTAATAAGAGACTGAGTTGGAAAGCAGCATTTGTTAGGGCAGGTTTACGGGTGATCTCAAGTGTTCAGGAAAGGCTTTTTTGTATGGAGTATGCTGTTCTGGATGTCTGTTAAGTAATGATTTTAAGTTAACCCGGAATGAGGACCTTGGTAATTATAAGGGAGTGTTTGCTTGATCTGGAGAGATAAATCCTGAAAACTTTAAAGGTACAATGGATGGGGCACCTGGGTGGTTCAGTTGGTTAAGCATCTGCTGTTGGCTCAGGTCATGATCCCGGGGTCCTGGGATTGAGCCCTGCATCAGACTGCCTGCTCAGCTGGGGGTCTGCTGCTCCCTCTACCTCTGCTGCTGCCCCTGCTTGTGTGCGTGCTCTCTCTATCTGACAAATAAATAAGATCTTAAAAAAAATAAAGGTAAGATGGATTGGGATAAGCCAGAGATTGTGATTGAAATATCATTTTGGGGAAGAAGTGGTATTTTTACAATATTATATCTTTTAATCCATAAAAGGGTCTGTCCTTCTACAATTTTCATTTCTTTGATCTCGCTCAGTTGTGCTCACAGGGTGTGGTGTAGGGACCGCACACAGCCTGCCCTGTTTCTTACGAGGTCGCTAGTGTGAACAGTGTGACCGTATCTGCTGCAGGTGTGTTCGTTGTTTGTTTCTACGTCTAGAAGTACGGTGGGTTCTTAGACGTTGACCATTATCTTGCCTAATTACCTATTAACGCGGTTAATTTCTGTGTAGATTGTATTGGGTTGGCTCTGCGCCCAGTCATGTGATCTGCAAATAATGACGCTTTTCCCTTTGCTTTGTGCGATTTTTAGTGGACTTACTTCAGTGACCTCTGATACGGGGTTAAGTATCCAATACGGGGTTAAGTGGAAGTGGTGGTCCCCTCTTGTTCTCAACCTCGGAGGAAAGCTCAAAGCAACTTTTTGTTAGAGAATTATTTGGTATATAGCCTTACGTTGACAAAATAAAGATATTTCACAGAAAATGAACACGTTCTTAATTTTTTTTTTTTAATTTCATTTATTTATTTGACAGACAGAGATCACAAGTAGAGAGGCAGGCAGAGAGAGAGAGAGATCACAAGTACGCAGAGAGGCAGGCAGAGGGACGGGAAAGCAGGCTCCCGGCCAAGCAGAGAGCCTGATGCGGGGCTTGATCCCAGGACCCTGAGATCGTGACCTGAGCCAAAGGCAGAGGCTTTAACCCACTGAGCCACCCAGGAACCCCAACATGTTCTTAATTTTAAGATTTTGCATGTCTTGTAAAATAATTATTTGACCCTCACTAGGTGCCTTACCTTATGGTTTTGAAGGCCGTTTCCCGAATGTCATCACTAGCCTGTGAAACAGGAGCTATGGCACCTTGTCATGCCAGATCCCCTCTTGGGAAGTTGATGTCCTCAGTAATAAAGACCCTGACCAGTGTGGCTTAAATAAAGTCCCGTTTACCTTACTATTGTGTTCCACACACCTATTTGCCCACAGAATTTTCTTTTTTTTTTTTTTTTTTAAAGATTTTATTTATTTGACAGAGAGAAATCACAAGTAGATGGAGAGGCAGGCAGAGAGAGAGAGAGAGGGAAGCAGGCTCCCTACCAAGCAGAGAGCCCTATGCGGGACTCGATCCCAGGACCCCGAGATCATGACCTGAGCCGAAGGCAGTGGCTTTAACCCACTGAGCCGCCCGGGCGCCCCACAGGCAGAACTCTTAATGCTTCCCAGTAGTCCCTACTGGGCTCTGAATAAAACTATCGCTCTTGTCTTTTGTCTGTTTCATGACAGAGTGTGAACCAAAATGTGGGAGGCACTGTCCTAGTGCCTACTTAGTTGACCCTTGAAAAGAGAAATACAGTTCATGTCCTGTGGAACTGGGAGAGGGGAGCCTGGGGCGATGCACAGGCTGCCGGCCCCTGGCAGGCGGGGGTGCCTTGGCGCTCTCCCTGCCTGGCTCCCGGGTGGGATACACGATGAGTGGACGGGCTGCCCAGGCCCACCTGGCCGCACCCTGGTGTCCCGTTCCTGGGTCTGTTCCTGCTGGATCAAGGGACTGGCACCGTTAGACATGTTCTCCACAGTTTCAGTGTGAACATTTTCAGTCGACGGGAAGGTTGCAGTGACGGTCCGTGGGCCTCAGCGGTTGTCCACATTGGCCACGCTGACCTGTGTGTTTGTGCCTGTACGGACACACAGTGTACGTGCTGTCACATGCGATACGTGTGTTCCATGTGTGCTGTGTTATTCGTGCTGACTCCTTTCAGAGTGACCTTTTTGGGGCACTCCGAAGGACACTCTTGCTCGCTGGCACTATTCATCTGGCAGAGGACAGTCACGCCGACTCAGTGCTGTTGCCTGACGGGCAGCCCTGTTCCCGCCCCAAGCCTGGTCCCATGTGTGTCACCCTCTGTAGCCAGCCGCTCCCTCCCTCCAGGGCGGGGCCAGACGCATGTGCGCAGAAAGCTGGGGATTAAGGCCTTCACAACCGGAGGAGGGTCTCATGCTGCACTGGGCCTTTCATCATGGGGGCGTCCCTCCCACTGCCACGAACAGACGCTCTCTGTGCCCTTGCAGCCACGTTGCTTGCGTGAACAGAGCTCCCTGGTTTGCCTTGATTCGTGGCTGTGGGATCGCTCTCCCCGCCACTTTCTTTCTTTCTTTCTTTCTTTTTAAAAAGATTTTATGTATTTATTTGACAAAGATCACAAGTAGGCGGAGAGGCAGGCAGAGAGAGAGGGGGATGCAGGCTCCCTGCCGAGCAGAGAGCCCGATTCAGGGCTCAATCCCAGGACCCTGGGATCATGACCTGAGCCGAAGGCAGAGGCTTTAACCCACTGAGCCACCCAGGCACCCCTCCCCGCCACTTTCTGATGATCTTCCCATAGCCGTGTGCCTAATGTGTATCTCTCGTCTTTTATACGTACAGTATTATGGGGTTTGTCACTTTTCCAGTCTGGTCATTTTTGATCTCTACGTGCTTGTAGGCTGTTACTGAGCATCACTGACATATTGGGGTGGACATTCACAGTCATGTTTGTTTTTCATTTTTCTTGCTTGTTCTCCGTTACTTCTCTCTCTTTTCAGGCTTTCTTTTGGCTTAGGTTTTAAGAATTTTATCCCCTCCACTGCTAGCTTGTTTATGAGTCCTATTTTCTGTTGTTGCAGTGCTGTCCTCTGGAGTACAGCGTCCATTCTTGACTTAAGGTCCAACAGGAATCTGTGTTTTTACTACTTCCAGACACAGGGACCTCAGAAACTTTAACCACATCTGTTCTTGTATGCACATGTCATCGTATATATGTGATGCGTAAAAGTAATGTAAACGTTTGTACCATGAATGCCCGTTCGGATCCCCCCACATGCATACCCCTACCAGTGCTCCTTATTTTTTCTTGAGTCTCACAACTTCCATCTGAGATCATTTCTTTCTTTTTTAAAGATTTTATTTATTTATCAGAGAGAGAGGGGGGCAGAGAGCAAGCACAGGCAGACAGAGAGGCAGGCAGAGGCAGAGGGAGAAGCAGGCTCCCTGCCGAGCAAGGAGCCCGATGTGGGACTCGATCCCAGGACGCTGGGATCATGACCTGAGCCGAAGGCAGCTGCTCAACCAACTGAGCCACCCAGGCGTCCCTGAGATCGTTTCTTTCTAAAAAGCACTCTTAGGGGGTGCCTGGGTGGCTCAATTGTTAAGTATCTGCCTTCGGCTCAGGTCATGATCTCAGGGTCCTGGGACTGAATTCCGCATCGGGCTCTCTGCTCAGCCTGCATCTCCCTCTCCCACCCTCCCACTTGTGTTCCCTCTCTTGCTGTTTCTCTGTCAAATAAATAAAAATAAAAAATCTTTAAGAAAAAAAAAAAAAGCACTCTTTGTTACTGCTTTTAGTAGGGAACATGCAGTTCTCTGCAATTTTCCAACTATAATCTTATTCTTTTTTTTTAAATATTTTATTTATTTATTTGACAGAGAGAGATCACAAGTAGGCAGAGAGGCAGCAGAGAGAGAGGAGGAAGCAGGCTCCCTGCCGAGCAGAGAGCCCGATGTGAGGCTTGATCCTAGGACCCTGAGATCATGACCTGAGTAGAAGGCAGAGGCTTAACCCACTGAGCCACCCAGGTGCCCCTATAATCTTGTTCTTGAAGGATGTTTTCACTGAGTGGTGAAAGTAATTTTCTTTGACCATCTTGAAGATTCTGAAGTAATCTTTACAGTGCCTTTTTTTTTTTTTTTTTAAGTCAGCTGTTGAATTGTAGCTTTTAAGACACTTGGTCTTTGGTCTTTGGTTTAGCAATTTTGCCCTGCTGTTTCTGGATGCGGTTTTCTCTTGTTTGCGCTGCTTTTCCTGAGTTAGCCTCCTGGGCCCCTGGGTCTGCACCTATGGCCGCCCGGGCCACTTTGTCCTCATGATCTGTCCCTGGTCTGTTTCCTGCCTTCCCTCTTTGGGAGACCTGCAGTCTGCGGGGTCAGGGCCTTTTCCCTGTGCCTGGGGTTCCCTACCCCCCGTTCTGTTCTCCCCCGTCTCACCATCCCGCTGGGGAGTCTGTCTGCGGTTCATCTGCAGACCTCTCTTTCCCCGTTGAGAGATTTCTGGGTGAGATGTTTTTAGTCCTGGAATTTCACTTCGTTCCTTTCTGACAAAATTCCTAACCTTGCATTTCACCCCTTTGGACATAACGATCCCACCGTATCTGACGAGCCACTCCCTGGTGCTCCTGGCGCCTGTGTGCCTCCACTGTGGTTCTTTGTGTGCCTGGCTCTTTGGGATTGGGCCCCGGGTTTGGTGCATAAAAGCTTGTGGCAGTGATTTGAGTCCTCCTTTTCTAGAAGATGATTTTTAAACATTTCTGACGGACGGCCAGGGGCAGCAGCAGTTCTGGGTGTAGTTTGGGAGGCTTAGATGAGCTGCGTCAAGGTCCCTCCTCCGGAGCTTTGCAGCTCTCCCCTCCTCTCCCCTGCCTCCAGCTTCAGGCCGCTCCAGTCGCTGGCTCCCCCTCCAGGTGTCTTCCTGGATCTCCTTACCTGCCTTGTTAGCTTTAAATGCCTTCAAGCAGATTAAAACACATTTTGTCCAGCTTTCCTGATGGTTCTCAGCAGGAGTGTTTATCGTGCCACATCCTTTCCCCAGTGGTTTGAAATGCCACCTTTGCCACGGATAAGCTTATGGCTCTTCTCTGTCCCTTGAAGGGATCAGATCTGGTCACGCCTCTTCCATTTCCCTCACAAACACCTGAGGCCTCTGCCTGCCTGTGTGAGCGGGGAGTCCGGGATCCATCCTGGAACAGCCCAGGGCTTTTGTATCCAGAGTGGGGTGCTCCTGGGGAGTACCAGCTGGGGGCAGGGCTCTGACCCATCCAAGGCTCCAGCCTCCGTTCTCAGTTACAAAGGCTTTGGTGCCCCCCCCCCCAGTGTGGCTTGTAGCTGTTCCCCAAGTCTGCCATGCCGTGTCCTCAGCTGGGCTGCACACCTGCACATGTTCTGCCCCGAGTGCATTTTCCTGTCGACTCCTGCACTGCTCTCCCTCTCCAGACACAGGGGCTGTGTCTGGGGGCTTAGCCTTCCCAGTGCAGGGACAGGCACTTCCGTGAGGAACCTGCTTCAGTCAGGCAGGGATGAGCACAAAGGAAATCAAACACATGGGAGAACTTCTTTCCAGAATATGGTTAAATTTCTGCTTCCTTCCTTAGGTCTAGGTGTTAGCAACAGAGTCAGTTTCAGCAGTTAAATGCTAGCACCCAGTTCTTCCCAAATGTTCACCCAGTTCCTCCCTCACAGTCACCTGCGGGCTGGTTAGGTCGGATTGCAGGCTGCAGGTCCCACCTTGAGTCGGTCTGAGTGGGGCCCAGGAATGTGCATTTCTACCAGGACCCCACCTAGTGCTGAGGCTCCTTGGTCTGGGAGTCCCACTTTGAGACCCAAACACTTAAATATTTACCAGGAATGTTGTTCCATTTAAATTAATTGTGTATTATAGCTTAGATGTCCCCCCCTTTTTTTTAAATTTTAAAGAAATAAAAGAAGAACTTGAAGATCTGAACAAAGAAATCAAGAAAACTGCGAACAAAATCCGAGCCAAGTTGAAGTGTGAGTTTACAGCTTTGGCTGCATGTAATGGGTGATGGGGGCATGTGGGTAATCTGTGTTTCCTTTATAATCTCTGATTCTTGACATTTTTACAAGTCGGAAGTGTGAGCGCTTTAATTTATATGAACTTGGGGTAGTGGCCTTTGCATTACTCATTGTTCTAGGATTCTTAGCTGCTGGCTCTAAGGACCGCACACAGGGAGCTAAAGCTAACAGTGTTAATCTGCAAATTCAGGATAGAACAACTAGTTTGTATTCATCAAGGTTAATTAAACATTTGCTTATAAATTGTTAATCTCTCATTGAGGCCTATTTTTATGACATTTTTTGCTGAATTACAGGTATTTCAGAAGGTGAGTAGCCTTCCATACGAATCTCTAGTTCTTAAATAGTTTCTTAACTTTGTAGGAGTTTAGCTTGTGGTGCTCGGGTTCAGCTCCAAGAGGTGGTTTCTGAGAGGGCTGCCAGGAAGACGCTTTGTATCCGTTACAGAGGAGCATTCAAACCCAGGAAATCTTCACAGATCAGAAAGAACTTTTGTTGGCACATTGTAGACAGGTTGGGGCAGGGAGATGACCGCCCCCAGCCTGTGGCCACACCCTTCAGCTCTGCACCCGTAGGGCTCCACCTGCCCTGGTGGCTTCATCAGCACATATGTCAGTGTATTGAAGACCAGAAGGATTTTCACCCCCAAATACAACCATGTGCCATGATCATATATATCCACACAGGTTTTTTTTTTTTTTTTTTTTAAAGATTTTATTTATTTATTTGTCAGAGAGAGAGACCATGAGAGAGGGAACACAAGCAGGGGAAGTGGCAGAGCAGGGAACCTGATGTGGGGCTGATCCCAGGATGCTGGGATCATGACCTGAGCCAAAGGCAGACGCATAATGACTGAGCCACCCAGGCGCCCCAAAACACATTTTTTAGGAAATATCCCATCAGAATTTACGCTTCCCCAGTGTTCTTTGAGTTTCTTTTTACAGTGTGCTTGAACTGGGTTCCAGATGAGGGCCGTACCCTGTGATCGGCGGCGCGTCACTTAAAGTTTTAAACTCAGACTCTCCTTCCGTCTTCCTCTCTTTTTCTTTTGGTTGGAGAAACCAGGACATTTGTCCATCAGAGTTTCCATGCTTCAGGGTTTGAAAGCTCTGTATCTCCTGTAGACGGATGGTTAAGTTCTCCAAACTCCATCAGAGTCAGGTGATTTCTTTTGCTTGTTTTTCTTTTAAATGTTAAGATAGAATAAGTGGTTTTATTTGGTGGTATTACCACTGACGGATGATCATTATTAAGACCCATACATCTATGAGGAATTGGAAAGATAAGAAAGAAAAGCAGCTAGAGGTTTGGCTTGAGAAACTTCTGTGTTTTAGTTTGAGAGGTGACTCTTTCCCTGTCTGTCTCCAGCGATTGAGCACAGTGTCAATCAGGATGAGAGTGGGAGCCGGGCTTCGGTGGATCTTCGCATCCGGAGAACCCAGGTTTGCCTGTCGGCCTCGCCCAGATGGCAGCGATGTGTAGAATAGGTCTCTTTACTGCTTTCAGATTTGAAGTCATCTTTATGTCCATTAATCCTTATAACATCCCTGCATACAAGGGGGTGATCTACAGATGACCTCCTTATTATGAAGGAAAAGGGTATTCCGTCCATCAGCAGGGTTCTGCTCTGAAGAGCAGTATTATCTGAATTATCTGAGTCCCTGGAGGGTGGGGGGTGGGGTCCACACCTTCTAAAGGTTTGTGGTGTGGACGGTGGTGTCCAGGCTGCTAGCTTCTGCTTGACGAGGGGGTGCCCAGTGTGCAGGCCCGGCCGTGTCCGGTGAGGCGGGAACCGTGGGTGAGTTCAAGTCCCAGCATCCATGTCCATGCAGTGGGGGTCCCAGAGGGTCCGGGCTGGTGGCGCACGGGAAGCTGTCGGTATGGTTTCTGTCCTAGAGTTGGCTGGTCCTCTCACTTTCTGTCTGAAGGACTCCCATGACTGCTTTAGTTTTCCTGGTGTCATATTTTGTATGTCACTTTCAGCAGAAGAAATGGTCGTTATATATTAATTTCTTCTGTGTTAATAGCATTCCGTACTATCTCGGAAATTTGTGGAAGTTATGACAGAATATAATGAGGCACAGACTCTATTCCGGGAGCGGAGCAAAGGACGGATACAACGTCAGCTAGAAATAAGTGAGTAGAGGAAAATGCTATTTTTGTTAAAAACATATTATTTTTAATGTCTGACATCAAAGTACTCTAATTCAGAAGAGTTATTCCATCTCTATTTTTGTCAATATTGCAAAACCTAAAACCTTTTCATGGCTTCCTATTCATTGAATCACCAGAACTTTTTCTTTATTTACATCCTTTGGAAAATCCTTGGTGAGTGGACTTTAAATCATTTTCTAATCAGCTTTACTTTTAGAGTGTTAATCAGATTTGGAAAACTTCCAGCCGTTATCTCCCCAAGTACTTTTCTGTTGCCCCCAACCTTCTGTGCCCCATCTGGGGAGACAGTCTCAGAGGGCCTCACAGGGCTGTGTGTCTGGCGAGCAAGTGCGGGCGGCCCTTTGCTCCAGCCTACCTTGCAAGGATCCGTGCATTGCCATCAGCCTGGGATGGTGGGGCTCCGGTTTTCCTCCGGGCAGAAGGCACCTTGCTGACCACTTAAAGGTCAATCTGCTGTGCCTGCTCCCCGTTAGAGAAGACCATCTCCTCAGCTGTGGCGTGAGCTCATGACGGGTGCAGTGGCCACCAGGGCTGTGGGCTTTGTGCACCTTCTCAGGGACTTGGGGAGCCCAGGATAGCCACGAGTGTGAACCTCGTCAAACAGCATTTCATCCTATTTAGAGACTCAGTTATATCCCACGCCAGTGATGTGCAGAGTGTACAGGTCAGTGGCTCTAGTGGGTCACAAGTCCAGTTGCACAATATCTTCGCTCCAAAGATGTGCACCTACTTCCGTCACTCCTCGGCCCTCTTCCCCTGAGCCCTAGGCAGCCACCGACCTCTGCCAACTGGCCCGTTTTGGATACTTCATATACGTGCAGTCTCACAATATGTGCCCTTTTATGACTGGCCTCTTCCACTTAAAACAGATTTTTTGAGATGCAGCCATCTGCGGCCTGCTGGCTCAGGTGCCATCGTGCAGATGGGCCACGCTGTGTCTCTCTGGGGCCCTGATGATGGACGTTTGGGTCATTTCCTGATGACAATATGGATAATGCTGTTGTCAACTTTCTCTTTAAATGAGATTTTCATTATTATGATGTTCATTTAATTTGGTCTTTCATGGCACAAATTGAAAAAAAAAAGAATTACCAGTTGCGTGTTTTTGAAAACCTGTGGATGTATTTCTTAGAGAGCATTAATACATTTAAACTCAAGGAAAAAATACCATCAACTAACACATAGCGAGTATTAAAGCCCCTGCTTCTAATTGTTCAGTCTTTATTTGTGATCTTCTAGTCTATGCTGATAGCACACCCTTTATCTGTGAGCCAGAGGTAAACTTTTAGAAACACGTGTGGTTCCAGATACATATGACGTCCTCCTTAGAGTTGTTTCTCATTCTTACTAAAGTTAGATTTCATGATTCATTCCAGTTATGAGGTTCTTCTGAGAGTTTTCCAATTTTTCCTGTTTCTTAGTCTTAGGTCAGTTTCTCTCAACATTAACACTCATTTAACAAGATACATTTGAAAGGTCTGAAAAGCCTTTAAAAACGTAAACTCGAGTGGTAGTTGGTGACATATGGCTGAGAGGGTCGTTTACAAATGTGGGTGCGTCCTGAGTGGAGTGTGTGTTCGTCTTGCAGCTGGAAGAGCCACAACGGATGACGAGCTGGAGGAGATGCTGGAGAGCGGGAGCCCTTCGGTCTTCACGGCGGACGTGAGCGCCCGGGAGGCCACGCGCCTACACGCGTCTGCCTGTGCCTCACTCCCGAAGCGGCCCTGAGTTCATCAGTATTTCTCTTTTGTGTTTGTTTTTCAAAGATCATATCAGATTCTCAAATTACTAGACAAGCGCTCAATGAAATTGAGTCTCGTCACAAGGACATCATGAAGCTGGAGACCAGCATCCGGGAGCTGCACGAGATGTTCACGGACATGGCCATGTTCGTGGAGACCCAGGTAACTGCACACAGCTCCCTGTCTCCCACACAGACAGCAGGCATCTGTGGAATCTCCTAGCAGAGTCCTGCATGGCCGAGAAAGCCAGAGCTGTGGGTCCAGTCTCAAAAGTCAGAAGAGGCTTGCAGCGTTACTGTGAGGTAGGAATGCTGGCGACTGCTTCAGCTTGCAACAGAGAGGGACTGGCTTCGTACTCGAAGTCTGTGTGTGCACAGGACAGCCGGCGAAGCAGACCTGGGCAGACTTTGGTTCAGGAGGATTTTTAGTGAGACGTACAAATATCGAGCTGGAATTGTGAATGAAGAGGGAGATACAAAGTCTTATGTGTGTACATACCCATCTGTGTAAGCATAATCCAGTAGCACGCACACATGCCCGTGTGTGTACATGGCATGAACGCAGCTCTGCACAACAGTGTTCACAGAAAGAAAGAGATCTACCAAGTAAGGTAACATGGGTCTGTAGGGCTTTAGTTTTCTTCTCTAAAAAGTGTGTATTTCTCAAGTGTTCTACAAGGAGCACGTATTAGCACGTAATGGGAAGAAACGTTTAAAAGAATAAGCCCTAAATTTAGGGTACTGTCTGTGACACACGCAGAAGCCTGTGTCCACGGCATGGTGGTCTAATTCTTGGTTTGTCCAGGACACAGGTAAGGAGGGCAGGCCACCCCAGGGAAGAGGGTGGAAGGAGTGTAGACAGTTCCTTACAAAATGTAAAATCCAGTGTCAAATACAGGCTGGTGTGTTCTGACTCCTGGGACCTGAATCAGGCCCTCCCTGATGTTTCCAGTATGGAGGGAGGCCTGTACACGGCTGCTCGTTGATTCAGGGGTTAGGATTCTGGTGACACCCATTACCTTGGGAGGGTCCATGTCACCCATCTTCAGTAGATCGTGTCCTCATGCCTTTGAAGGCTGGTTTCGGGGTCTGCTCTGGCAGGAGCAGTCTGGTGAGAGGTTTTGAACCCGACCAGCTTATTTTCTGGATTATGTGAGGGGTGACAGGAAGTCCATCCTTGTATGGGACTCATTCTCCATGTGTGTCCCTGACCTTTGGAAGAACACTGTTTATTTTTGAGGACGTTTATCATAAAACGTGGAAAGCTCAGGTACTGTGTGATTGGCAGGAAAACCCAACAGCCCCGGGGAGGGGCATTGGGGGTGGGGCGTGGGCTCACTCTTGTTTGGCTTGGGTGGGGCCCTTGCCTTCCTACACCAGAAGTTTCTGCCAGCTTCCTGTCTTCAGGGAGGATTCTGCAGTAAGGACACTACACGGTTTCTGTAATTACGGAAGGTTTCAGAGCACCTTCGACTAACTATGATGGTTCTACAGCAGATGTGTTGCATTAAGGTCCGTTAAGAAAGGGCTGTGTTCTCAGCTTTGTGTCATGGTCTCCTTGTAGAAGAGTGTTAGTAACACTATGTCGGCTCCTCGAGCTCAGACTATGTGTGTAGTCAGAGATGCTAGTGAGCGTGGGAGGTAATGGGTGTCCTTTTCCACTGCTGCCGGCGTTGCTGCAGGTTGTCTGCCATGGACGGAGAGCAGGTACCGGCCCCTCTCCCCTCGCTCCTCCCTGCGCTCGCCTCGCCCCACACACTTCCTCAAGCTCGTCAGCCTAGTGTCACACATACGCTGCTCTTGGTTTTCTGGTGTTCTAAGGAGACCATGGCAGTGTGCCACTCAAACCATGTCATTATACATCGCGTGTGTGCGCGTGCCAGGAAGGCGCTGGGCTGCGTGCACACAAGAGCACATCTCAGAGTGTCCTTGATGTGCCTTTCACCCTCAGCCTTGCTGCCCACCCTTCTCATCTGTGCTCATTCTTTTTAAAACATAAATTCTGATCATTTTGTATTGGCATGTGTACAGTGGTTTCATCTGTCCGTAAACGTGGAAAACATTCGGTGTCTATTACGTGCACATTACGTCCCTGTGAAGCCTTTGTCTGTGCTCCGTGGCTGTTGTAAGATACGCGCTCAGGTGTTTCAGGGGTGTCCTCTGAGCCTGGAACTTTCTGTCTTAAGGGCGAAATGATCAACAACATAGAAAAGAACGTGATGAACGCCACAGACTACGTGGAGCGCGCGAAAGAGGAGACGAAGAGAGCCGTGAGGTACCGCAGCAGAGCCAGACGGGTGAGTCTGCCTCCTCGGACTTCGAGTGCACGCTTCTGTTGTGCTGGCTTTGAGGGTAGTGTGTGGAGGTAGCCCTCCTTAAAAGGGATTCCAGGAAATAAATGATTCCTTAAATTCTTATTTCACTCTCAAATGGAAGTGATTCTGTTTGCTAAACGGTGAAGGTTGTGTAGGGAAATGTGTTGACCATGGGCCTTTGTGTTCTGCGGCCCCACGTTTCTCCAGAGACCTCTGTGTCTTGGGCGGTGTCTGGAGGGGGTGTAAATACAATGGGACCGGAATTCTAGAAGCTGTCGGTCACACATGTTGTGCTGCGAACCCTTGATTCCTCCCTCGGGTTACTTGCTGATTCTCTGGTTTGGAGGAAGAAGAGCGTTGCTGAGGCCGGACTGTGGTTCTGTAGCTGCCGCCGTTCAGGCTCTGTGAAGGGGTTGTCCGTACCCAAATTCCGCGTGAGTTGTGAGCAAAGCTCTTCCAAGAAAACAGCGACACGGTGGAATTAAGTTCTAACTCAGGAAGAAGAAAGCTTTCTCCAGGTTTCTAACTCAGGAAGTTAAGTTCTAACTCAGGAAGAAGAAGTTCTAACTCAGGAAGAAGAAAGCTTTCTCCAGGTTTCTCAGGTGTCCTTGCCGGCTCTTCTTCCTGTCCTTGTCCCCGGAGTGGGGAGGGCCACACAAAGTCCCCGCTGCTGCCTCCTGTCCTGGGAGAGGGCTGTGCGACTTCACGGTGCCTTTCTGGTCGGGGGTTTCCATGCGCTGCCCACAGAATGCAGACAGGAAAGGAAGGGCTGGGGTCTGTGCGCAGAGGCCACGGTGCTCACTGTTCGCGGGCCGCAGCTCTGGGGCCCCTCTGGGCTCTCCTTGTAGCCTGCATCTCCCGGGGCCTATCTGAGCACGCTCTTGTCCTTGAAGCATGACATCAGTCTGTGTCACCACTCTTTAAAATACTCCTGCGTGAAGGAGGTGGTACAGTCCACATGTGAGTTCTTAGTCTGCTTCCAGGCACACTGTGGACTAGTCTGACAAGGTCATTAGCCAAGGGCCGGTCCCTTCCTTTGCCTAACCAGCATAGCAGTGCAGTGAGAATTTTCATGAAAAGTTGGTTTTACAAAGACAGCAGGCCTCCTGTTAAGTACAGACTCTGCTGCTGAGGAGGCCTCCCTGTCTGGTGTCAGCTACTGTCCGGTACTGTCCCCACCTCTCCGGTGACACAGCTGACCCCTGACGTCACACAGCTTGTCCACACTGCTCACTCTGTTCCCAAACGCCCCACTGCCGCATCTGCTCAGACCTCAAGGCCTGCGGGCGCAGCCGGCCTCCGGGTGCTGTGCTTTCTGGGGTGGTGCAGGGGCAGCGGAGGGTCCCCCGCTGACAGCAAACAAACATGGAACAACAGGGCAGGGCTCGTTCCGGAGCTCTGGCTGCTGGAACAGGGGTTGGGGCCTCCCTCATCCCTGGCACTGATGGAACCTGATAGCCCGAGTTCTAGAACCGTTTATCTCCAAACAGCCTCACCTCGTGCAACTAAATACCACGCTTTTAAAGAACTAAAAGCTGTCAAACAGTCAGGTGTCCTGTAACTTGGATTTTAAAGCAGCTTCCTGGGGATGGTTCTACTGTCAGAATGATGTCTTCTAACGTGGTGCCAGGAGAGCACCGTAATGTAATTGGCTTGCTTTTCTTTGACAGAAACAGTGGATGATTGTAGCCGTGTCAGTGCCCTGGTTTCCGTAAATGCTCTGATTATCGGTTTATCAGTCGTCAGATGCCCACGCGGATCATGTCCGTGTGTGTACCCCCGCTGGCACGGCAGAGAGGAACTGACTGCTCGTCCATGCAGTAACTGTCCTTATCAGCTATGCGGCTTGCCCAGTCCTGCCAGCCTGTCTGTGGGGAGGCCTTCTTACGTGGCCCGTGTGCAGGTGTGCAGGTGTGGCAGGGGTCCCCTTCCTTCCTGCGGGGCACCCACAGCCCAGAGGCGCTTGCTCAGTGAACGGGCACTTCCTGCGTTCATGGACCTTTCCAGGTTTCAGCTTTGGGAATAATTGCAACAACTGAAAGTTGCTTTGTGAGGTTTCCCCACTGCGGGGGTTCCCGGGGGCTGGGGGGTAGTGGGAGTGGGGTCTCCAGGGACATCCTTCGTGTGCGCCCACTGCTGGTGCTTTCCCCATGCCCCCTCGCTGAAGCGAAGGCCATCGGGTCAGCCCGCCCACTCGTTGAAGGGTCCTGAGTAGAACATATGGTTCTACTTCATGGTGATGGAGGTCCCTAGATTTCTGTTTGCCTTGTTTACCGCTCTCCAAGCTTCAGTACATTTTGTGTTTTCACTCCGGTCTCTGGTACACCTGGGACCCTCCTCCCTGAGGGGGCGCTCGGCTGGCATGTGGCTGGTGGGCTGCGGTGTCCCGGGCCGGTTGGCCACCTCCTCCCGAGGGCCGCAATGCAGCGCCCGGCAGCGGGGTGATGGCGGGTGGTCCTGGGGAGCCCCTTCTCCGGCTGTGAGGGCGACTGCAGACATGGGATGGACATCAAGTGGAGAGGAGGCCCGCACTGACGTCGGGGCTGGGGGTCCTGAGCCCGTGTTATCCACGTGCCCCAGGATCACACGGGATGTGGTTTCAGAGAGGCTCTGGCCACGGAGCTGGTCGTAGGTCATTCTTCAGAAGGAAGGAGGCTTAGCACTCTGTATTGAGACATTTATGTGATCTTCACGATGCTGTCCTGTTAGCTCTGCTGGGGCTAACACAGTGTCTGTGATTTTCTTTGCTAATATAATTGCATTTAAAAATATTTTTATAATTACTTTAAAAATACATATTTTCTTAGTTTTTTCCGTTGGTTGTAATATGGTTGTTTGAACATGGTTACGCTAAAGGTTAAAATTAACGTTTAGGTTGGACTTAGAGATGCTGTTTGGTCATGCTATTGGGTAAAAGCAGGCTTTTCAGTGTGATTTTTGGAGGAGCAGTGGGCTTATTGTGGGCCTTGGGCCCAGTTTACTCTAGTGTCTTCAAATATGAATACAGAACAGTCCTCATTAATAAAAACACCCCAGAGTGCATGTCAACAATTACTTCTTTTATACAAATGCAGTAGTTGATGTCTATAATTATACTTCTGAAAATTTATGTTTTCAGCAGAGCCCTCCGGGGGGCCAGGCACCAGACTGTATGCACTTTGTGGAAGTAACACTGCAGCATGGGGGGCGGGGGGGGCACTTGATTCCTAGTCCAAGGACACAGGCAGAGAGTGCCTGGCCCATGGTTTGTGTCTATGAGTTGGGAAAGCCAGGCCTAGAACTCAGAACAGGATTGGTGCCCTGGGTGTGCTCTGCCCACTGAGAGAAGGCCCACGTGTGGTTTGTGCTGTTGGCGGGGTGTTAGACAAGAATGGTTGTTCCATCTGGAGCGCAGGAGTTCAGCTATCATGGAATTCGGAGGAGCGCCACCTCGAGCCGGTGGGAAAGGAAGGACAGGTGCGCAGAGCCAGCCCCGGGGTACAGAAAGTCCGAGCTCACGTGCAGGGTGGCCGGGTCTCCCAGGGGCCCCAGGTGGTGGCAGTAGGTGCTGGAGCTGAAGGGTGCCCGCTGATGGGAAGGAAGAAGGGACCGGAGGCCAGAGGAAAGGCTGTCATCAGATCATTGTGCTGAGCAGAGTTCACAGGCGTATGGTGGGATGTGGCTGGGGCTGCAGTCCTCATGCCAGGAATATGGGGACCTGAAGGTGGCACTCCCTGCCCTCGGAGTGACTGAACGTTTCCTGTGGGCCTGGCATGCAGTGTGGACGGAGCTGCTACAGGCCAGTGCTGGCTCAGAGCCGTGCCATCTTAATAGGCGTGTTTCTTAGGCGCCGGTGTGGCCTGTGTGTGCGAGCTGGCGGTACAGGTCCACAAAGGGAACCCAGAGTCATGCAGGACCAGGTGCCTTTAGCCTTGTGACTTCCTATCTTCTCCCCCAGATGAGTCCCCTGGATGAGACCAGATGCCCTAAGCCAAGGGCGGGCTAGCTTCCAGCTGTGCAGGAATGCTTATTAGCTGAGAACAAAGCTGGCTGTGCTCATAGCCCGGCCTCTGTGCTGCAGATGTGGTGGAAGGGTCAGCAGCTTCCAGTTTCTCACGCATGTGCACACACCTCAGTGTGAAAACATGGGGAGGTCAGAGGTTGGCAAATGAGAGATTCATGTAAGGTTGGAGAAGATGTGCAGTATGTCCAGGAATAACAGTTTGTTGTTTTCATCTAACCACTAGGGAGTGTTCGTTAAGAACCCGCACGGTGCCGAGTAGACATTGCCTTTCCCTCCAGGAGCATGTGTCGTTGTAACAACAACCGTTTTAGCTACATCCCCTTAATTTAATAGACGTGTGTGTAGCTCAGAGCTTCGCCCCTGGAGCTTTCCTTCCGCACTCCATCCTTTTCTGTGACCTGTGGGACTCGTATTTTAAACTCTTTCATATTTTGTAAAATGACATTAGTGATTTCTTTCTTTTGATACTTTGCAAATTAATTAATGTTTTTCTTTATCTTGCAGAAAATGATGTTCATTATTATTTGTGTAATTGTTTTGCTTGTGATCCTTGGAATTGTCCTAGCAACAACGTTGTCATAGCAACCATGTCCCGAGAGCCACTCTCCTCGGAGTCAGACCACACCTGCAGCAAGTCCGCCGCCTCCTGTTCCATGACTGAGCCCCAGATGCTGCGACCTGTGGCGCTGGGTGCTGACCGTTTCTTAGTGAAGGAGAGGGCATATCTCAACAGGATGCATCATTCAGGGAAAGTCTGAGTGGGATAGGTGTGACGAGTTACCCCGAACAGCCCTGGACTCTGAACAGCACATCACAACAATGTAACAATGTGAAACTTTCTTCAGTGGCCTTAAAATAAGGAATTATTGAAAATTTCAATTTTTTTTATATTTCAGTGTTAAAAATACATGTGAAGTTTAATTAGGAATACTTTGTGTTAGGAAGCTAGTAGATTTGAGGTCTGAGCTTTCCTTCTCCACCCCTCCCAGCTAACCCTCTAATTAAGAGACGTTTTTGTACTGTGTTTAATTTGTGTTTGTTTGTTGTTTGCAACAAAAATGTTTATCATCACAGCTGTTTTGTAAGATATCTATAACTTTTAATGTTTATAAATTGTTTAATATATTAACATTTTAATTCGCTCCATTTTTACATATTTAATATCGCCTTTTGAAAGAACATTCACGACATCGTCAGAGCCGCCTTTACAACCGTTGTTTGCCTTCAGCAAAGTCCATGTCGGGTGCCAAGGCCCCGAAATGCCTTTAAGTGCCTTCTGTTGGTAGTGATGTGTAGGGTGCCAGTGCCCTTGACACCCTCCAGGACAGTCCCCGTTACTGTGCTCGTCTCCACGGCTCGACATAATAAATCAGTTCCTGCACTGTGAAAGCCCACGGCCTCTTGCTTGTTCATTAGAAATAAATCTTATGAGTCCCTGTTTACATTCCTAAGGCCTGAGCTTAGGATGCTGAGAAGACCAGGATTCAGTACTTCCTAAACTCGTGGAAATTATTTCCAGACGTTAATTCTTCTAGATGTAAACTGTTGTACGGAGTCCTCAAATGCTCTTGTTAAGTACTTACTACTCTGCTGAACTATAGAAGTGAATTACCAGCGTTTACAGGGATCGCTCATTAAAGATTTTTATTGCTTATTCATGTTGTTTAGTATAATAATACGGTTGTTTTTTTGACTTGTAAAGTGTACGCGGTCTCACTAGTGAGCGGACTTCTGGAAGGTAGCAGCTAGGCAAACTGTAAATGAACGTGAAGGATGGTCACAATGTCGCTAACTCTGGTGATGGCCGTCTGTGACCGTGTCAGCATGTCTGTATTCTGACGTTGGGCTGGAAGCAGATGGAGACGTTCTTGGTTCCACACAGTAAGTGTGAATGATGCTGAGGGATTTGGAACTGTGTTCTTTGTGTCCTACAATTATGAATCCCACTCGTTCCCAATTTATGCATGCAGTGGCTTAGCTTACACTCAGATCTGAATGCATTTGCATTTGCTGGCTGATCACTGCCGCGTTCTCGGAATTACGAGAGGAACCTTCTGGCCATCACGTGTTTTTAAGAGTCTTGAAACCGCCGGTCAGTGGAGTGTGCTCACTGCTGTGTGCCTACGTTGAGACTCGCCTCGAGGGATGTTTAAATACTTAGCGATCATGCTTGTATTCATATAGCTTTTGGGCACCTGTTTGTATAATTATGTCCGTGTGTCCATCTGTGTCGTCATGGTTCTGGTTCTGCTCATTCAGGTCATCCTCCCTCCTCTGAAGGCCTGACTGAATGTGTGCTGCTGTCATCAGAGTTACAGAAGTGCCTTTTGATTTCTGTTTAGATAAATAATCCAGTTAGTTATCACATAGCACGTCTGTATGTGTAAGCCTCAAGCACCTGTTTGAGATGGGATTTTTAAAAATATATTTACAGATTCACTTGTTACTTTTTATCATTTTTCCAAATATTTTATGTTTACATTAAAAAAAAAAAACTGCCAGAGAACTGAAAACAAATTTACTTTTAGTCTTGTCACTTCTGGAAAGATTTTTGGGGACATACTTTATTGCATATCCATTAATAAATTGTTCTCTTGAGAAAACTACTCTTACCTCTGTGGCCATTATTATGTATCATAATGTGAGTTAATGGTGTTAGGGGTTTTGATAGGTTTGGGTTATCTGTGTCATTATTACAAGCCTCTGTGACTCGTGTCTCAGGGCCCGTCTTTCTTGCTGCTCACAACAAATGCTAATTCAGGGAACTTAGGGTACATGTCAGAGTTACTGACTTCCAGTGCTTACGTCCATTCGACAGTCTCCTTTGTTAATGGGTGGGTGGGGATGTCCCTGTGCCCCCAGTGCTCTGAGCTGTTTATCCTCTTTCTTTCTTTCTTTTTTTTTTTTTTTTTAATTTTATTTATTTGTCAGAGAGAGAGCACAAGTAGGCAAGAGTGGCAGGCAGAGGCAGAGAGAGAAGCAGGCTCCCCAATGAGCAAGGAGCCTGACGGGGGACTTGATCCAAGGACTCTAGGATCACAACCCGAGCCAAAGGCAGCGGCCTAACGCACTGAGCCACTCAGGCGTCCCTATCCTCTATTTCTTAATCCTCTTTCAGAATTTTTCTGTTTTTCTTTATTAAAGGATCTTATTTATTTATTTGACAGAGATCACAAGCAGGCAGGGAGGCAGGCAGAGAGAGAGGGGAGCAGGCTCCCCGCTGAGCAGAGAGCCCGATGCGGGACTCGATCCCAGGACCCTGAGAACATGTCCCCAAGCAGAGGCTTAACCCACTGAGCCACTCAAGCGCCCCCAGAATTTTTAAGTGGGATAGTGGAATTTCCTAAACTCAGAAGCCTTAAATTATTATTATTTTTAAAGGTGTTATTTATTTGGTGGAGACACAGCGAGAGAGGGAACACAAGCAGGGGGAGTGGGAGAGGGAGAAGCGGGCTCCCCCTGAGCAGGGAGCCGCATGCGGGGCTGGACCCCAGGACGTTGGGATCACGACCCGAGCCGAAGGCAGACGCTTAACGACGGAGCCACCGGGCGCCCCAGAGGCCTTCAATTCTACCCATATGGAAAGTGACCTTCAAGCCCGAACTGTGAAGAAGCACGAGCACTCCGTGCTGGGAGGGCAGGCGGCGGGGCCTGGCTCCCAGCGCCGCTCGGTGTCCTGATGCCCTGCACAGCGGCGTCCCCTCGACTGCAGCCCTGGCAGGCGCACGCGGCCAGCGCCCAAGCTTCTACTTTCCATGCGCACTTCAGACGATAAAGTAATGGATTCTGTTAGTTTGAGCCCCCGCGGGCCCGGAACCCGCGCGTCCCCACGGCAGGCAGAGGCCAAGCAGCAGGCAGAAGGCCGCAGGCGGGCGGCGGCCGGTGGGACGGGGCAGCGCCCGCCCGGGCCCGCAGGGGCTGCAGCCCAGCACCTTAGGTGCCCGCAAACTGGCGGACGCCCCCCCCCCCGCCCCTCGCAGGCAGCCGAGCCCCGCCCCAAGCGCGGGAGCCTGAGGGGCCGCCCACAGCCCGGGGTCAGCCGGGGTCGCGGCCTCTCCGTGACCTCTAACCACAGCGTCTAATCGGTCCTCCGCCGAGGCCTCGCCCCCTCGCGAGCTTGAACCGCGATGGGCCGGGCCGCGTGCGCGCGTGCGGGCTGCCCAGGGAGGGACGCCACTGCGGGCGACGCCCGGGTGCACGCGGGGCGCCAGGCCCGTGCGGGGCGGGGGGAGCCGCGGCGGCCGGGCCCTCTGCGGCCGTCTACGGGCCAGCCTGCGCCTGGCTGATCCCGCTGCTCCCGGGGTTCGCCCGGGCCGTGGGCCGGCGCGGAGGGGACGCGAGCGGCTCAGGGCGGAGCGCGGGGGCGCCTGTCTCCCTGCACCTTGACTCGGGGCTGCGGACAGCCTGGCGGCCTCGTCCTCACCTCGCACCCGGGCGCTGCTGCCACCGACGGCGGCTCGGCCTTGACTTCTTCACGGGGCCGGCCTCAGAGAGAGAGACGGGGAGCGCGCGGCGGGGCAGGGGGACGCACGCACGCACGCACGCACGGACGCGCACGCGCACATCCGCACGGACGCGCACGCGCACATCCGCACGCACACGTGCACGCGCACGCACACATCCGCACGCGCACGTGCACGCGCACGCACACATGCACGTGCCCGCAAAGCTCGCGCACGTGCCACACCCCATCCCCCCGCCCCCCCCCCCCCGGCTCGCTCGCCCGCCCCCCCCGGGCCCCACCCAGGGCACCGCGGGGCTCCCGGCAGGCGTCGGGGGTGGCGTGGGGCGGCCTCCGCGCCGCCTGTCCCCCGGTGCTGGGGCGCGCGGTCGGGGGGCTCCCAAGTGTCGCTGCTCTCGGGGACGCGCCTGGCTCAGTGAACGTGGAACTCGACGGAACCGCTGAGCCGTCGGTCCCCGGCCCCCCGCGCCACGTGCACGCACCCCAGGCCGCACGTCCTCGGGGACACCCGGTGCCGGCCGTCTTCCCATCGCAGCTTCAGCCCCGGTGCCGCGGGCGGCCTCCCTGCGGCTGCGCCGGCATTTCGGGCGGCTGCCGGCGGGGAGCCCTCTTCGGGGCTCCTTGCCGTCCCAGACCGTTCTTCACGCGCCGGCCACTCAGACCTGCGGCACGTTGAAAACTGGGGCGGCTTGGCTTCACTTTTGTCACTTACGCCAATGACCTTGTTGGTAGCCTGACACTTTGCACGTCTGAAACTGGAGTGTCCAGGGGGCGGCTCCCCACCAGGCCTTCGCCACTTACCCTCTAGGTGATTATGGGTGGTGCATTCAGACCTCGAGGTCTGTCCTGCTCATTGGAAAATGTGGGGATTGGAAAAGTTGACCTCCGTCCCCTGCTCTGTTAGTTCTTGGAGGCGCCAGCAGGTGAGGCTGGGGAAGGCCTGGGGAGGGCCCTGGGAAGGCTCCCCGTAGAAGGAGGAGGACCCACTCTGTTGTTCAGGACACTCATAGCCGCAGCGATAGACAACGTGGCTGAAATGCCTGGAAGACGGAAAATCTAGGATTCCGCTGAGTAAGAAATTTGGAGACAGGACCATTCCAGATGTAGTTAATTCTCTGAGTCTGTCTCTCAGGCTGGTTATCCTCACGGCCATAAGATGGTTGCCAGGGATCCAGGCATAGACTGATACCCAGTGTCCACACAACAGGAGAGTGGGAGGGTTTTCCTCAATGTCTCTTTTTACTAAATGTCCAGGCCTCCCCAGCCCTGCCCTTGGAGACTTTGCCAGTGTTTCAGTGGCAGAATTGGACACATGCCCATTCCTACGCAGCCTAACGGGGAATGGTTGGCTTTGATGAAACATGACTGAGCCGGGGGCCAGCTGCCGGCATCCCGTACCGGGTCGTGTTCTGACGGTGGCAGGGGAGCCGGCAGGGGCCTCTGTCCCATGGGGATTGCAGGAGTGAGGGTATAGGAAGGACATGGGACAGGACCCTTTATACGCCAGCAAGCACTAGACCCCAGCAGCACAGATTCCTTGGTGACTTGTTTTCCTCGTTAAAATCTGATTTCTTCAATTCGTTGAGATATTCTCGGTAAGCTTTGTTTTGTCAGAGTCCGTGTTTAGATTTTCTAAAAAAAAAAAAAAAGATCTCCATTTCCAAATTGGTAGATTTTTCACACGGCCAGATTCCTCTTCCTCCCCGTCCACCCCTGAAGGTCTGGGCATGTGGGGCCGGCCGCTGGAGCTGAGCTTGGACGTGCTCGGGCTTTCCCGCAGGCCGCATTCCCCTGCTCCATGTGGTCCGTCGCCTTGCCTGCCTCACTAGGGTGCACGTCCCGCTGGACTCCCTCAGGGACTGAATTTTGGAAATGCTGGATCTGGCCTTGGCTTCTGGGGGGCGGTGTTGGCCATGGGGTGGGTCCACACGGTAGCCACTCTGCTTCCCATGGTGCCGCCATTGTGGGGGCTCGTTTACCGATTGCCAGTGGAAGTGCCCTTGACCGTGGCCTAGGCAGTGCAGGCCCCCATTCCCAGGGGTGAGCCCAGTGATGTCCGTCCTCCCACAGTGAAGAGGAACTTTTTCCTACTTGTGAGCTAAAGGCTGATTCAGTGTCAACGTCAATATCTCGGACTTCGGAGCCAGACTTCCCAGGTCTGAATCCTCACCCTGCCGCTCACTTGCTGTGTGACCTGGAGCAAGTTACTTCCCCACTCTGTGTCTCCACTTCCCTGTCTCTTAAAGGGGATGGCTAGGAGGTGTAAATGAGTCATAAGGGTGCAGTGCTTGGATTTGTACCTGACACATAGTGAGTGTGTGTGCTAATTACACGTGGCTCTGCTCTGGTTAGTTGAACTTTCTCATCGTTGTGGAGTAGGAATTTGGCTTTACCTTTGTGTTTAAACAAAAGGCCTATTAAAGTCATTTCCCCCAGACGGGAAAAACAGAAAACAAAACAAAAACATTCCCTCCAGTGATTAATTCCTAAATGGGATCGTCCATAACTAGAAAAGATTGCCGAGTGTGTAAGTGTGTAAACCCAACAGTTAGTCCCTGGTTTCGGTGAGCACACGCCCGGGAGCAGGTGTTCTGGCCCGTTGGCAGGCTGCTGTCAGGAGCTGGGCGGCGGAGACCCAGCAGATGGCAGATGGGGTGCGGCTGGGCAGGAGCAGGTGCCCTCTCTCCTCCTGCAGGGGCTGTCTTGTGCTCAGGGCCGAGCCCTCTGCTGTGTGGGCGCTGCATCAGGACCGTGAACGGAGACGGGCGGTGCCAGGCCCATGCTGCCCAGCCCAGCCTCTGCCCCAGGACGGCGAGCCCGCAGGTGTGCGCCGGGAGCGGAGCTGGGGGTGGCCCTGGGTTGGTGGACATTTGTGGCTGCTTCTGGTGTCGACCCTGCTGGAGGGGATATCTGTGCTTGGTTTCCACTTGTGGAGAAGGGCAAGGATCTGCTTGCCCCCGTCTGGGGCGTCCTCGCAGTGGAGTGCGAGGATGTGGCAACATAATCATCCTGTGTCGCGGCCAAGAGGCAGAGTCATGGGGCTGTGGATGCACGTGCCCCTGGACTGGGGCCCCAGGCATGTGCCTTGCGATGCTGAGACATCCTGGAGGGGGCGGAGCTGGGGACTCGAGGTGGGCAGCAGGATCCGGACTCTGAGGGCAGATTGGGGCATCCCTCCCCCACCCTTGCCCTCACTTTGATGCATCTTTCGGAGACACTTTTCTGGAGAAGATTTGGGGACATGTGTGCTTCTGAGCCATGTAGGGGACGTTCAGATGGTGATCTGCAGGGGGAGGGGAGGACGGGCTCCAAGCAGGCTGCAGGGGAGGTGAGGGCGGGGCCCCTGCTCTTTCCCGCTTCCCCAGCTCATGCCTGGTGCTGTGCACATGGCGTTTGGGGTCCTTCCGTCCAAGCTTCAGCCTCTGATCCTCTGTCTCAGCCCGTGTGTGGTTTGCTTACTGACCCCTTAGGTTGTGTTCTGATGTGGGAAACAGGGCTGTTCCGCCTCCTCCCTCAACAAAGATGTGGGCACGCTCCCCCTTCCTTGTTTTCATGACACAAGCCACACGTTTGCTCCCAGTACCTAGAGGACCCCTGTGCGCCGGACAGCGTTCTGTGGGATGGGCACAGAGTGGTGAGCTGTCCTGGGAAAGGGCCGGCACCGACAGGGTCATCCTCTCGAGGAGTGGTGAGGTAGACAGTGTAGTGTGCTGGGTGTGGGGGACGTCTCAGAGGGGGACGTCTCAAAGGGGCGTGGGTGTGGACACCATGAGTTGGCATGTAGGTGGTCCCGAAGATCAGACTGGAAGGTGATACCCAGGTGGTGGCATGAAACAGGGCAGCATGGGATCCATGTGGATTCTGTGGGAGGAGTTTCGAAGCTGGGGAGGTAGCATGTGCAAAGGCCCTGTGACAGGTGGCTGCCCTGGGTGCCAGTGGCAGGAGGTGAATCAGAGACATTAGTGTATGTGCGCTGAGGGTGGGAGTGGGGACCTTATCACTCAGCTCCCTGTGGGCCTTAGCACGGACTCTGGCTCTCACTCTGCCAAAAACAGGAGCGTGGAAGGTCATGTGTAGATAGTTGCTTTGACATATGTGCCAAAAGTGTGACGCTGACTTGAGTGTTGGGACCTATCAAAGGGCCAGTAAGGTGGTTAGGCAGTGCCCTTTATAGATGACAGGGGAGAGGGTCTGTGAGATCCCCATGCCGTGTATGGAGATCCTCAGACACGCAGTGCAGGCCATGGGCCTGGGGTCTGAAGGCTGTGGTTCGGGGCACTTGCTGAGGCTGGGGCCCATGCTGGACAGTTCCTTGTAGTCACAGCGGCTGGCTGACCCAGGATGTGAGCCCCACACCCCCCTCCTACCTGCCACCCATCTTGCTGGGAAATGGGATCCCAGTGGAACATTGTCTAACAGCAGACATGCAGGTGTCTCCTCCTGCTGGGGACCGTGTCCTGCGGACCAAGTGCCTCAGAGCTCCACGGTCTGGCTCCTGGGAACATACACAACAGCACGGAATTAGACAGTCCCTGGTTCCTGGGGTTAGTGGCTGGGCCCCCTCCGTGGACAGGCCAACCCTTGGCCACATGCATTGCCCCATTTCTGGGTTAGAGAGAGCCTGGTTCCCATGCTGCACCTGCAGAAGGAGATAGAGAAAGGCAGCCCCCACCTGCGGAGGGAAACACGGGGAGTGAGGCTCAGGGAGATTGAGAGCCAGGGAAAGGGGACAGCAGGAGGACGGGAGGCGTGTCATTGGGACCATGGGCTGGGCAGGCCTTAGTGAGGTTTCTAAGGGCCTAGGAGCTGGGGTGTTAGGAAAGACCTGTAAAGCGATAGCCACGATGTCTCTGTAAATCTGCAGTTCTTCCAAAATAAAAAGTAGATTATGAGTCAGATGCCCCAAAGCTTTTTTAAGAAGCCAGCCTGGAGACAGCGGCCAAGCATGCCCCAGGGTGGCTGGCCTCGAGGGGCCGATTAATGTGTTCTACTCTAGGAGTTTCCACATTCTGTTCTGTAGAATTCCTTTTTGGAGGAGAGTTCAAGCAGCTCCTACCGAATGAGCATGACCCAAACCCCTGGTGACACAGCCAGTGTCCCTGGCCTTGGCCACCTCACTGGGGTACATGGACTCATCTCTTTACCTCCTGTGATGCCTGGGAGGCGGTCTGCACACCTGGTCCAAGCCACACATGACGTCCCCACCTCCTGGCATCTGGGGAGAGTGATGGTTTACAACTGTTCACCTGAACAGGGTGCACCAGGGTCCTCGTGACCTTCCCGGGGACAGGACACACGTCCGCCAACAACAAGGGGACATGCAGGGCCCTCATGTTCCTGCCCTAGGGGTGTTTAAAATCCTGCTCTCTTGCTCTTTTCACATTTTTCTGATTAATTAAGGTAAATGCACCTGTAGGAAAAAGCCAGCAACAACAAGACCCAAGAGAAATCTGAGCCAGATGCGTTGTGTGGACGACATTGGGATCCTGGTCTGAACCAAAGCCACTGGCGTGTTTCTGAGATAACAAGACACATGCGAATTTGGGCTGGGTATCATTGGTTGATAGTAAGGACTCACGTGCTGTCATGTTCATGAAAAGTCTGTGTGTGTTTTCAGAAACACATCCCGAATATCGTCTCTATCACTTTTTTTTTTTTTAAAGATTTTATTTATTTATTTGACACAGAGCACAAGTAGGCAGAGAGGCAGTCAGAGAGAGGGGGAAGCAGGCTCCTGGCTGAGCAGAGAGCCCGATGCGGGGCTTGATCCCAGGACCCTGGGATCATGACCTGAGCTGAGGGCAGTGGCTTAACCCACTGAGCCCCCCGGTACCCCTCTATCACGTTTTCAAAGAGCCCGAAGCGTCTTGTTGGCGTCAGAGGGAGAGGGAGAATCTCAGGCCTTAGTCTGAGTGATGCCCTGAGTGGCGTGTTTGCATTTTGGCGGGGGGGGGGGGGGGGGGAGGCCCGCAGGGGCTCAGGGATGGTTGGTGGCTGAGTTGGGGGCAGGAGGGGTGAGGGTCAGAGCATGGGTGGGGGGCAGGTGTGGAGATCGGCCCTGGTGAGGCGTATTGGGGGATCACGTGGAACCCCCGCTAGGTTTGGGGGAAGGCGACCTAGACCAGGGAGGCAGGAAAGGTGGAGAAAGGTGTCGTCTGGGAATTCCAGAGCCGGGAGGAGGAGCCTGAGTTGCCAGAGTCCAGGCCGGAGGCTTGGAGTTGACTTTTACTTCTTGAAAAGTAGAGAAAGGATGAGGGCTCTCATCTCCAGTGAACAAAAGGATTTGGGCAGCCAAACCTTTTTTTTTTTTTTTTTTTTAATTGCGGTAAAAGGGGTGCCTGGCTGGTTCAGTCGGTTGAGCTTCTGCCTTTGACTCAGGTCATGATCTCGGGGTCCTGGGATCGAGCCCTGTGTTGGGCTCTCTGCTCCATGGAGAGCCTGCTTTTCCCTCTCCCACTCCCCCTGCTTGTGCTCTCTCTCTCGCTCTCATGCTCTTGAATAAATAAAATATTTTTTTTTAAATTGAGGTAAAATGCACACAAACATAAAACTTACCATTATGATCATTGTTTTCAGTGCACAGTGTGGGGCACTGAACACATTCCTGTTACGGTGCCTCCATTTCCCCATCATGTCCAGGATTTGCCAGCATCCCAAGCTGACTCTGTCCCCCACACACCAGCCCCCCTACCCCCTGCACCTGCAGAGCAGGACCTGGGACACAGGCTCTGCGGTCTCCACAGTGAGGAGGCGTCGTTTGGGGGGACCATATGGGGATGTGGGACCCTCCGTTGACTCCAGACACGGGTCCCTGGGAAAACCTCAGGTTCTGGCAGATTCATCAAGAAGAAATCCTAGCTTTCCTTGCTTTGCTCGGTAGGACAGTTTTTAAAATATTTCACATTAAGTCTTGTTTATTTGTGATTTAAAAATAAAAAAACTACTGGTTGTAGGAATTGCTTGTTCTTTGAATTCCTTCCATGGAATCTTCCATCTCAAGCTCTGCAGCCAAACAAAGCTTGTAGTAGCCCCTGAGACAGCCGTCCCGTGGGACAGAAGCAGCCCAGTGTTTTCTGGGAGAGGCTTGTATCCGCTGCTGGACTTCCCTGGCTGGTCTGTGAGCACGTCAAGGGGGAGCCACAACTTCCTTCCACACCGCAGCCCTTCTGTCCACGGGTCATACCCACTAGATGCCCAGCGGTGTCCCCTTTGTGTCCTCGATGCCCAGGGAGGGTGACAGCTCTCCGACTGTTGGCTAGCAGTGCGTGTGGAACCACAGAGAGCTCCCCCAGAGTATGTGTGGTGCCTGACCTGGGAGAGTCCCACTCTGGAGTGTGTGTTTTGGAAACATGGCGCAGGGAGCGGTCATGCAGGGCTGGCTTCCACTGTCCTTGCAGGGAGTCTGTCTCGGCCGCAGGCCCCAAGGCTGAGGAGCTGGTGGTGCCTGGGCTGGTCCCCAGAAGGGGCGTTGAGCCCTTGCAGGAACACAATGGTAAGGGAAGAGAACCCACCGAACCCTTCTCGGGGTACGTGGGGTTGGTGGGCTTCCCTGGGCTTGCTTCTGGAAGGTGCTGTTTGAGCACAGTGGTTTTTGGAAGCTGCTCAGATGGCCACTGTGGGTGGAACAGGGGCTCCAGCCCCTACGGCCTCCTTTGGGCTCCTTCCGCCCCAGCCTGTCTCCGTAGACAGTGGACATAGGCTTGGAGACTGTTTGCTGGAACAGGTGCTAACGACCAACCCTCATGCCCCTCATGCCTTCCCCCAAGTGCCCTGTGCTTGCCCACCCCAGGGAGAGGCACCCTCTGCCCTGTTCCGTCACGGAGGAGCTAAGTGTGGCCTGACACCTGTGTCCCTGTGTCTCCCAGGCCACCTGCGTCATGGCCTCAAGAGGCACTGTGGCCAGACCCAGGCTTATGTGCAGTTCCCCACATCCCTCAAGAAGCGAAGGGCCTGGTGTATCCGTGAGTGTGCGGGGACCGATGTTCCATAGCTGGTCTCACGTCTGGTCACATTTGTGGGGCTCAGGGGAGCAGCCCTAGGCTCTGAGTGGGGTGGGGACATTGCCAGGGTCCCTTTGCAGAATATCAGAAACCTGTGGGAAATGACACATTCATCTAAGAAAACCAGCAATGATTCATGCCTGTTTCTTTTAAGCTAAGAATTGACGGGTTTGGGTCTCACATGTGTGGATAGGATTGTCTTCCGTCCCCTGGAGCCTCACCCTTGTTCGTTTCTAGATTGTTTTTTCAGTTTTGACCATCTTGCTGACACGAGGGTCAGTAGGAAGGGGTCTAAGTACATGGGGAGGGATTGGTTTGCTTGTTTAAAAGGAAATCCAGATCCAACAGGGGACATAAGAGGACTTTGAAGTGGATGGAGATTAAATACCATCATTCTGGGCAGAAAGACAAATATCTTAGGAGCAATCTTTTTCTTCCCAATATTTCTGAAAATGTCACCCAGTGATTCTCAAATTCATCTAGGAAGAGCGAACAGGAGATTTCTGACCAAAAAAGGCTAATAAGGAAGGCCCTCCCATAAGTAACGTTGAAAGGAGCTGTGAGGTAGTAATAAAGACAGTTCAGCGTGGGGGCAGATCCGCGCAGATCCGCCGCAGAGAATGGGAAGTGGCGAGGAGATCTCTGGAACTTTCCAGCGGCGGTGTGCGGACCCGTGGGCCTCCCCTCCCGCGGCCGGCTTGTCCCCTGTACCGCCGCGCACCTGCCGGTCTGCATGGGCCACGGCTGCCCAAGTGGCTCCTGGGCTGAGTCCCCTGGACGCCCTGTGCCTCCGTTTTCTTATCCATGAGTGGGGGCTGATAGGGACAGCGGTCCCCACCTCGGAGAGTCCTGCTGGAGTCACAGACACAGCACGCGCTCCATGAGGACTGCTGTCCACTCTGCGTGGGGACTCCGAGTTACACAGACTTACTATTAGTCCACGTCTGTTTTTGCTGGGGGGAAACTCCCATCAATCAGACATTTTATTCACCATTGAAAAGTGACTAATTCCTCCGCACTCTGTGTTCACAGCCCTGTGTGGGGACCACGGGCCCCCTGGGGAAGACTCCGCCCCTGGCAGGTGTGACTCCGCCCCTGGCAGGTGTGAGCCCGCCCCAGCAGGTGTGAGCCTGCCCCAGCAGGTGTGAGCCCGCCCCCTGGGGAGGTCTTAGCCCCCGCAGCTGTCACCCTGCCTCTGGCTGCCTCTAATCTACCCCCGAGGGTTTTCGGGTGGCCGGTGTCGGCTCACACGCCCGGTGTCCTTCGACTCTGGCTTCCTTCACAGCGTGGGACGTCCTCAAGGCCCATCCCCGCGGAGCCTGTGTCGGTGCTGCACCCACTCCGTGGCCTAATATTCCCATCGTCGGGTGCGACCAGCATGCAGGGATTTCAGACTTCTGCAGCTGCTTCTCATTCCAGCCAGGAGTGCAAACACTGTGTCCGGAGCTGGTTGCACGGTCGCTCACTGCCGTAGGAGACTCAGTTCACTTCGTAGCCTTTGGCCGTAAACTCGACATCGTCTTGGTCCGTTGGCAGCTCTCTGCCCACCCGCTGGGGGAACTGTGTGGGCTTGGGTGGCCCTTGAAGGAGAACCGTGACCGTGCATTGGTGCGCTCGGCGCCCCGGCCGGCCCCTCTGGCGACTCGCCATCAGCCATTAGATCAAGGCTTCCCTGCCGTTCTCGTGCCTGGAGGTCTAGCTCATTCATGTCTGGTTCTGTCTCATCCTTGGGGTCTTGCTTAAATGTCCTGCCCCCCGAGCAGCCCTCCTGACCACACTCTCCCCTCCTGCTGGTCACCAGGGTCTGCTTCCCAGTCAGAAGTCTGTGGCCCTCCCTTCCCCTCTGGAACCGAAGCCGCAGGAGCAAGGTGGGTGCTGCTTCCGCCCCTTTGGCTGTGGTCCCCTAGCCCGGAGTGCGGGGCCCGCTGGGGCCTGTCCGGGGGCCCTGCTCTCGGAGATCTGGGGCCACGGACGGACAGAAGTAGTACGCAGCCTTCTCTTTGCGTTTCCTAGTTTCTGTGTCTGTGTCCTCCCTCCCAGCCCTGCACTTTGCCCGTGGGAAGCTTTGTGCCGCGTGTGGCACGTGTGGTTGGTAAAGTGAAAATAGAGCCCTGCTTTCTAGTGGCACCAGCTGGCGGCCAGCCGCCTGTCGGACACTGCTCGTCCGCCATCACAGCAGGTGCGGGGGGCCGGGTGGGGCCCGCTGGGCAGGGCGGGAACAGCCTCTGTTCATCTCTCTGTCCCCAAGCGTGCCCACCCCTCCCACCAGGCATACCCCAGTGGCACGTCAGGAGTGAAATGAGGGGTCCATGAAGGGGCCAACGCGGCACTGATGGAAGCACCTGCTTCCGTCTACCCTCCCCGGGAGGCAGTGCCCCCTGGTGGATCCTGCTTCTGACTGCAGTAGGATGGAACCGCTGGGTCTGTGGGCCGCCCAGCAGGGGGATGTCGCTCACCAGCCACCTCCCAGGCCCAGGGCTAGGCTGGAGGGTCCCGTGGACAGACAGGGTCCCGTTGACAGCGTTGCTCACAACCTGGGCTCTGGAGGTGCAGACAGACATTGAACAGTCATAAGCCGAGTGTGGTGCACTCACAGCCTCAGGGTACTTGTCTGGGGTGTCTCTGTTTTCCCCGGCGAGGGGTGGGGGCAGGGAGATGTGCCGACCCCTCCAGAGCCGGAGGGACCATCCGCTCACTCTTTCATTCACAAGATAAATGACTGGACCCACGTGGAGATGGGCGCCTGTTTCCCCTGGCTCCTGGATGGGCTGTTCTCTGTGCAGACTTGGGAAGCCCCCTGCTCTCTTGGGGCTCAGAGCTGGGCTGGAGTTCCTGGGCCAGCAGGCAAGGTCAGGGTCTGTGCAGTCTCCTTTCTGGGGTGGGACCTGCCCTTTGAATCTGGGTTGCCCTCTGTGTGGGCCGAGAGCAGCCGCTGGCTGTAGGGCCAGTGAGGACAGTGAGCCCAGAGCAGCACTTCACATAGAAGGCCACGTCCCCAGATCCAGTCTCGTCGTCTTGGTTGCGAGAGGGGCTGCCATGGTTGGCGGGGACAGGCCGTGTCCTGCCTTCCTTCTTGCTAGGGTCGGGCGGGTGGTGTTCCCAGCCGGTGAGAGGCTAGCGGGAGATGCCGGGTGGGCTTGGCTCCTGGTTCTTGGCCCGCAGGAAGTGAGGCGGCTTTCTTGGAGCCCTGGAAGTGGGGCCATGTGTTGGGGTGGTGGGGCCAGGACACGGGGTCCCCGGGCCTCGCTGAGTCCCCACACCTGGCACTGGGCATGGGGCCTGTTTCACAAGGGGAGGAGCTGTGAGCCCGGGGGTTTCAATCCTGGTTCATACAACCAGGCCCTGTCCAAGCTGACGCTTCCTCTCTGAGGGAACAAGGAGAGGTCGGGGCGGCACGTCATTTCTGAAAGGGGAGGTGCAGCAGGGGAAGTGAAGCCCGCGCCTCGGACGGGGCCACTCAGCACTCGCTGGGGACGGGGTGGAAGGTGTCGAGAACCACAGTCCCCCTCCTTGGATTTGGGGCTGTGTTACCTGACACGTCCGTAGCGTGGGACCCACTTTTGTCCACGGAAATGAGTCCTGTTGCTGCAGAACAAGGCATGAATCATTACACACGAAGCTTTTGAAGTCACTGCATGGTATTTAAATAACCTTTGGCCAAAGTGAACTTTTACAACCAGTCTCCTTGGAGAATGAGGCAGCAGAGCGCGGTGGGGGGAGCTGGGCAAGGCTCCCATCCGAGGAGGCAGGAGCGTTTTGTCGCCCAGATCCGCTGCATGGAACGAACCACTGTTAGTGCATTTCTTGGGCATGTATTGGATTTCTTAAACTCAGTGTGTACTTGTTAGAAGACTACACAGTGCTCTGGGGCTGTTCTGCTCCTAGTTCTGATGGACATATGCGTATGGGACACATTTCATTTTATTCTAACCTGAAGACTAATAAAACAGTGGGACAAGTGGCTTGTGCCCAGCCCCAGTGATGGGAGGCAGCAGGGAACGGCGTGCATTCGGGGGTCGGGGTAGACTCAAGCCCCATCTGATGCCCCCCACCTCCAGCTCGTTCTGCCAGCCAGCGATGTGGGGTCAGGTCCCGGCACCTGTGAGTTTTCAGAAGCTGGATGTCTGGATCTTACTGTGAGCTTTCCTTGTTGCAACTGCTTTGTTTATTTTTTAAAAAAGATTTTATTTGTTTTTTTGACAGAGAGAGTCACAGCGAGAGAGGGAACACAAGCAGGGGGAGTAGGAGAGGGAGAAGTAACCTCCTGTAGAGCAGGGAGCCCATTGCAGGGTTGATCCCAGGACCCTGGGATCATGACCTGAGCTGAAGGCAGATGCTTAATGACTGAGCCACCCAGGCACCCCAACAACAGCTTTACTTTTTAAGAAAAACTCCCTTGTGTGGGTCACAGGTGGGGCAGACTGGGGGTAACCTCAGGATGGTGCCCTAGTCCCCAGGATGGGGAGAGTCCAGACTGAGGGTTCTCTGTTCGTGGTCGGCCGGAGGCAGGGCTGCCGGTGGGACTGTGAAATGGGGTAGCCACTTTGGAGAACAGTTTGGTCTGTTCCTTAAAAGGTAAACATGGGGGCACCTGGGTGGCTCAGTTGGTTAAGTGTCTGCCTTCGGCTCAGGTCATGGTCTTGGGGTCCTGGGATCGAGCCCCGCATCAGGATCCCTGCTCGGCAGGGAGCCTGCTTCTTTCCGTCTGCTGCTCCCCCTGCTTGTGCTCTCTCTCTGTGTCAGTCTCATTCTCTCTGTCAAATAAATATTTAAACAAAACTCCAACAGCAAAAGGGTAAACATGGTCTTATCTGACCCAGAATTAACTTCTAGTGAAAACGTACATCTGCAGAAAGACCTGGATACAAATCTTTGTGGCAGCATTTTTCACAGAAGCCCCGGACTGGAGACAACCCCCTTTGCCCATGGACAGGGGAGCGGGTTACAGAAGACGGGGTTCCTCTGCACAATGAGACACTGCCAGCAGCGGGGGGAGTGGACTGCCGGGCCATGCTCAGCGAGTGAAGGGAGCCAGAGGCAAGAGGCTGCTGACCTCAGGACTTATAAGGCCGGCAAAGCAACCGGGCCGTGCAGATTAGCGGTTGCCCGAGGCGTAGGGACAGATTGCAGCTGGGACAGGGCTTTCCACGCGGGGGAGGTGCTGGAGAGCTGGGCTTTACAGCCCACATACTGAAGTGCGTTCAAGAAGCCACCGTCACCCCTCCGCACAGGACTTGGGGGTAGGCATCATCTGGAGGACACCTTCCAGACTTTTCTCTGCATTTGCTGGTGGCCTGCAGAGCATGGGGTGGGCAGCAGAGGGCGCTCCGCCACAGCCCCAGGGCCAGGCCCTGTGCCCAGCGGTAGAATGCGGCCGCTTTTTGTTCTTGGCAACTGATTTCTTAAAAACCTCGGAGTCCAGAGAATCTGCGTCAATCAAATCCCATCTTCTCACTGACCTGTGTGACCCTTTAAGAGCTGTTTATCACCGTTTCTGAAGGCCGGCCCCTGCGAGCCTGGGCGTCTGGGCCGGTGGGACATGAATAATTCACAAACAATGGTTACCTGTCCGACTGCCCCGCATGAAGGATCCCCGCCGAGAATGCTTTTGTCAACCCGGGACCATTCAGGCCCTGCAAAGGATCCCCAGACAGCAGGGACTCTGGCCAACCAAGGGGTGGAATAAAAGCCTGGGTCTGGGCTTTAACAAGCAAGGCCTCCTGAGAAGGTGGCTTGGGGGAGTTTCCCACAATGCTTCCTGGCGTCCAGTAATCCTGATGGAGATGGGCCGTGAGGAGAGGCCTACGTCGGTGACCGCAGCAGGATTTAGGAGTCCAGTGGGAGTCTGAGCCAGTCTGGAATTCCCAGGATTAAAAACACAAAAACAAAACGTCTGTGCCACATAAATTTACCGGGTGCCCCGAGAGCCGCCTGGTTAATCAGTCATCCTCCCTCCGAGAGAGGCCAAGAGCAGGAACTTGTTTCTTCTTACATGCGGCGGGGGGATGGGGCTGGGCGACCGCAGGGCTGAAGGAAGACGGGTCACTTCCTTGCACGGAAGAGGAGGAGGCGGTCCGGGGCTGCAGGCGCAGCGCGGGTTCCGAGGGGCGGGAGAGGCTTGGGTGGCCGTCGCCAAGGGGACAGGAAGCCGCTGTGACAGGACAGCATGGCTGGAGCCCCCCCCCCCCCCCCCCCCCGAGAAGTGGTCCTGCTGAAGGAAGCCGATTCATAAAGGGCCAGGCCCCCTGACATTTGGAATCAGAGAACAAAGAAATGAAACGGCTCCCCGTTCAACCCTCTTGATGGTAATTTTCAAATGTATAAAACACGTGAAAGCATCATCTGGGACACGGATAACACCCGCCCTCTAGATTCTGCAACGGGTACTTCGCTCTGTCTGCTTTCGCGTAAGTTTAATCTCTTAGCCATCCCACTGTCTCTGAATTTTTTGTCTTATTATTATATTATTATTATTGTATATTATGTTATTATATAATATATAATTATGTTATATATTATTATATATAATTACTTATAACTATATTATTATTATATTAATCAAAAACAGCTTTTCAGACTCTAACATGCCCCACGCTTGAAAGCTGCTGGCTCATGGTAACACCCTAACGTGTTTCCCACTGCACTGGGTCAAATGTGGATCCTGTCTCCCTCACGTAAGTGTCACAGGGCCCAAGGCTTGCAGATCAACGATATGGTTTCAGCATTGCCGCTGTGGGTCACGGTGACAGACCAGCCCTGCCAAGCAGGCTGTTGAGAGCCCACACCCCTCACTCACTCCCGACGGATGCCAGGAAGGGTAGACGTTCCCCTGGTGCTACACATGAGGCCCGGATCTTGGGGCTTTCCATGCACAGACTCCTCTCCGGCTGTTGCCAACCTGTGAGAAACCCATTCTCCCGTTTTACAGGCGGGAAGACCGAGGCACAGATTGTTCTGGTGGCTTGCCCAAGGCCACAGGGCTGGTGGGTGGCTGGGTTGCACCAGGGTCCGGCACAGATGGAAGAAAACGGACCCATCTCTGACATATGAGTGGGCCGTGAGTTCTAAGACCCAGCGATGCCAGATGTTGGGGCAGGTGTGGGGAACAGGCTCTGTTCTCCAGATGCAAATTGGTACGTGCTGGAAGGCAGTTAGGCCAAGTGAGGCAAGAGTCACAGGCCACCGTCAGTTGCCTGCTAGGAATTCGTTGCTGTGAAGCATTTGCCGCCAACTTTACCTCTAGGGATGTTGCCTGCGGGCTCCGCGATATTCCGGGAATGTTTCTGGGATGACAGTGTTCAAACACCGTGAGTCCACAGAAAAACTTGTGCTGTGGGGAAGTGTCAAGTAGCACATACCAGGTTACAAAGCAGAATCTAGGAGAAACAAAGTAGCAATAGTCTTACTGAAACTGCGAATAGTAAGAAATTACGTATAGAAACTAAGAGTAGTAAACTGAGTTTGCTTAGACTGGGCAAAATAATCACGTGTAATGCGACACACTGGACAGATAGGTACCCAAAATACAAACAGGCCTTATTTCCAAGTGGGGCTCTCCGGGGAGAGGGGGGCATAGCTACTGCCTCTCTTTGGGCTTGTTGGTATTGTCCCCAGTGGATGTGCATTCATGGATTAGCTTAAGAATCAGATGCCGTCCCCCCACTCCCATAACTGAGGTCAAGGAGAATGCAAGCAGCTCAGTCTAAACTTTTTTTTCTTACTTTTGAGTGCAAGCAGGCTTTGGGAGGAGGGGGAGGGGAATTAGCAGATCAGTGCTAGAGGGTAGTGATCCTCTCAAGTGGTGGGCCTCATGGACGGGGAGGCTGCGTGAGTGGCGGGGTGTGTGAGAAGCAGTGGGCGTGGTCCCCGGTCCCTGTGATGCAGGTAGAGCTAGCGGTGGGGCCAGCACAGGGGAATGCTGAGCTAGGCGAGGACAAAGTGTTACCTTGAGGCGTACCTGGGTGCACCGACGGCTTTATAGCCCCCTGCCTGTCTTTGGAAATGGGATAGTCTCAGGCTTGTGCGAGCCGGTGGAAGAGCGACCCAGTGGACGAGGGAGAAGTGGTTGGTGGAGATAAACTGTGGATAGCTTTGCTAAGGATTTTGTGCAGCTCTGTTTGCCGAGGGGAAAGAAGAGTAACCTAGGAGAACCAAGAGATGACCTGGTTGGCCTAGACCCTTCCCTGGGAGGAACTGTGATAGTAACAAGGATAGCATTGGGACAGGTGTGGTCCACGGGGCAGGGCCCCTCGGGCACCTGGAGTTGGGCTCGGGGCTGGAGATGCAGGGGTTGGGGCTCTCAGAAAAAATGGGATACAGTTTTTCTCCGTTAATAAAAACAGATACATCTAGGCCAGCTCAATTCTAGAAATGTTCATGGAATACGTTTGAAATGATGATGATGATGGTAATAGCAACTCCGATTACTGCCGTCATTTCCAGAACATGCTTCCCATGCTGCTGTATCTCGTTTCCGGCAGGCAGGTGTGGTGGTGTCGGCAGAGGAGGGATGGAATCCTTTAAAGCCTGAAAGACCTTGGGAGGGTTACCCAAAGCTAGAATTCAGTGCACGCTGAACATGAGTTTTGTGGAATCAGCCAGGATAGGTTAGCTTGTGCTGCTGTAACAAGCATTCTGAAAATCTTAGCGGCTTAAAAATATGATGACTGCTCCCTCCTGTCATATGGCCATCACAGTTCCCCTGGGCTGAAGGAACACCATCTCTGCCAGCTGTCTGTGGTTGCAGTGACCGGGGAAGGAGATCATGGAAGGCTGCGTGTGGGCCCTGGAAGCATTTCCCCGGCACTGACATGGAAGAACTCCTCCCAGAGTCCTGGCCTGAGCATGGCACGTGGCTTTGCTCAAGTCCCTAGAGGCATGAAGGGAAGGGAGGCACGCACTTCGGGAAAGACGCATTATCTTACTGAGCTTTTGCAATGCCATGTGTTATTACAGTGAGGATTTCTGTTTTCCACAAGAGGAAGCTGTCTGCACAGCACATTTTGGGGATGGAGGTCACGGGGCTCACACTTGGTGCTGGGAGAGTCCAGCCAGTGAGGTCCGTCACAGCCCCCAGAGCACCTGGCCAGTGAGGATGTTCCCGAAAGCGCACCTGCTGGGTCTTAATGCCAACTTTTATCTGACATACATGCACCTGATGGAAATAAATCATTCCTCAAATGTGTATATAGCAAGAAAATATCTAAGATTTTAAGGAAAATACGTGTACACGGTCTCAAAATACACTCAAAATCCAATTGGCAGAACCTCAAAGTTGTCTGTCGACGTTTTAGAAAGGCTGCCTTGTGTCGGCAAGAGGGCTGAGCCCCTCAGATATCCCAGAGGTACTGCTTTCAGGCCAACAGTAATAACACTGATGGAAATCGTCTGATCGTCGGGAGTGACATTTTATGATTTTCTGGCTACGAACATGACAGTCTGCCACACGTATGTGGTAGTTCTGCTGATTCTTAGTTATGTTGGGGGAACTTGGTTGGGGCATCTGGGTTGGTGTGTAGCATATCCTAGCTTTTCCTATGTAAAATAATAGGAAATAGGTCTTGGGTGGGGGCAGTTTCACACAGAGCTTCTGACTTGTCCAGGAAGGAATTGTTGAGACAGAGTAAGACCTGCCTGTGCAGAGAGGTGGCCCATATAAATAAGTTGCAAAAATTCACAAATCCCTGAGTCCATGTTCCCAAATAAAGGACATGAGACAACAGGGCTGTGCATGTGTTTTGGAGGTGGTCCATCCGACCTTAGGGAAGGACCCGGCCCCTCGTGAGGCTGAGGTGTCCCTGCGGTCCCATGACACACACTTGCAGTAAATCCGCAAACAGCGTGTTGCCACGTCAGCTCCTGTTTGCAGACACATGTGGGTGACACACACAGATATTTAGTTTATGAAAGTATAATGCCATGCCTGGGGGAAATCGCAGTGTGGAGCGTACCATCTCTAGCATTACCACGTAATGATTTTCTGCCTCTTACAGGTGGACGGAAGCTGGAGGCACCAAGTAGGGCTGCTGTTCTGAGCACCGATTGAGACTTCTCTGTCCCCTTCCCCAGAATGGGCAGCTCATTTCCAGGGAAAGGCCAGTGCCGGGTAGGGGCTGCCGCATGGCCAGCGGTCACAGATTGGATCTGATTTCAGATTAAGGGTGTGGAGGTCGGCTGAAGGTCAGTGGCACGGGCTGGCTGCCCAGGAACGGCTCTGGCTCATGCTCGGGGTTCACAGAGGGCTCAGTCACCTCTCTCTGGGGTACGGGCTGAAGGCAAAGCTGCTATCAAGGGCATGGTCCTCTTAGGACGGCACAGAAGATGCAGAGCAGGAGGCTCAGCTGGTAAGCACCTTTCACATGTCTGATCTGGTCAGCCCCTGCTGCCGCAAGGATTACTGTCAGGGAGGCCCGCTGCCCTGGCGTCCCCAGGGTCTCTTGGTGAGGTCTGTCCCCATAACCTCACCCGCCCCCAGACCTCTGCCAGTGATGCCTATCCCTCTGGTGCCACAGGAGCTTCTGTGCCATGAGCCCTCCCCCACCCCATACGCCAGTCCCTTTTCCACTTTTACCAGAATTTGGCCATTCCGTATGCCATTCCTCCACGAGGCTCTGTGCCTTATTTGGTGAAAGCACTAGAAGTTCCTGACATTTTTCTCCTACGTCTAGATAAATTTCCAATTATTTGGGCTTTGGGGGATCATAATACATTAACCCAGAAGAATACCCTTGAGTGGTAGAATTTTTGACCCACGAGAAACCAGCAGTTGAATGAGACACATTTGCACCGACGTTTCATCGGGGGGCTTCTGGTGGTGCCCCCCCCCCCCCCCCCCCCGTTGCTTTTGGCCGTTTCTGCTCCAAGGAGTCCGGAGGCTTCTGTTCCAGTCTTCTCGTTCCTGGGTCAGGAACTAGGCTCTAGCGTGATCAGCAAGCACTGCTTCAGCCGTTTCCGGTGCCGCATGTAGAGATAGGCTGGAGACACTGCTTCAGGAAGCAGCCTTCCTTTCTTGGACCTGTGTTGACAAGCAAACCTCATGCACAGCTGCTTCGTTGATGTTAACACTGGCTATTCCCCACAGAGCCCCGGGCTCGTGACTTTCCTGAGTGTGATCCTTATTACAAACTATCAGCTGGCTGGACAAACAGACCAGGCGGTGAGCTGCCAGCGGGGTGAGAAGCGTGGGGAGAGCAGCCGAGCCGTCAAGGGAAGGCGGGCTGGAGCAGCTCATCCTTTATTTATCAGTGTAATGGAAATCCTCGCCAGAGTGTTAAATATACTTCATGCTAGGGTCGCATCTTAAATATATCTGCAGTATATTAATAATTAAACAGACGTGGGAAACGTTCGGTTTGGGGATGGAAAGTAGGAATCATCAGCTTTATGCAGAGAACCCGCCCGATGGGAGTTCTGTCTGAATGAGGGCTTAAGAATTAGTCCATAGTTTAACTGAAAAGTACCTTCTTGTGGGAGAGAGAACAGGGAGGAACCCTAAGAGAATATAATGAGGTATATTTTAGCACAACTCTTTTCTGAAGCCTAAGATAAAAAAGGAAAAAAAATATTGTTATAGCCATTAAAAATGAGTTTTTAAAGGTTTTTTTTTTAAAAACAATACACAGATAATAGTGTTTTAAACAAATAAGGCTTTACTTTTTTCGCATGAGAGGAAGCTTGAATGTAGGCAGCTTCTGGCCATGATTTCGTGGGTCAAGGATATCAGGGCTGTCATTATGCTTTTCTTGGTCTTTCTGTCATAATTGCAAAATGGCTGCCACAGCTCCAGCCATCACATCTGTATTCAGGACAGGAAATAGGGGAAAGAGGGATAACGCTAACTTCATCTATTCCTGTCATCAAGAAAGCAAGAAAACTTCCCTGAACTCCTCCCTCCTGACACCCATCAGATGTCCGCTTATAGCTGATCGGCCGGAACGGTAGAACTCAGCTTCTGCTAACTCCAACAGTACATTGCCACCCGCAATTAATCAGTATCCTGCTTATGTAGGAAAAAGGGATGAATGCACGTCAGAAAGGATCAGCGTATGCCACACCAGATGCATTTTGCATATCACTCAGCATCTCCCTTTGTTTTAGGAGAGCGATTTTTCCTCTGCTCCTCCAGTAGCGCACATTCCTCAAGGCTATCCCCTGCCAAACCCAAGGTCCTGAGTTCCACCGAGAAGCCCAGCCCTGCAGCAGGTACCCAGGGATGCTGGGCTGGATGGGCACTCAGGAGTCAGCGCTGGGGATGGAATGAGAGGCCGAGGGCTCCGTTGTGTGTCTTGGAGTGAGTCCTCTCTGCATGAGTGCCCTGTGGACAAATGGACCAGGAGAGTTTGGGTCACCAGGAGTGATTCCAAGACAAGAGCTCTGTCCTTGGGGTCGTTTGGGGATTTTTCTACTTTTACTTGGATTTTTATACTATTCTACTTCGGCATTCAAAAAAACTTATCTGGGGGGTACCTGGGTGGCTCAGTTGGTTAAGCATCTGACTCTTGATTTCAGTTCAGGTCATGATCTCAAGGTCGTGACCTCGAGCCCTGGGTCAGGCTCTGTGCTGAGTGAAGAGTCTGCTTGAGATTCTCTCCCTCTCCCCTCCCTACACTCTCTTTCTCTAAATAAAAAAAAAAAAAAAGTTTTTTTTTAGAAAACCTTTATTTGCATATAATTTAACGCTACAGCAAGAACGGCATACAGAACTCCTTTATGGTCTTTAACTGGATTCATCTATTGTTTATAAATGGCCCCAAGTTCTTCCTCATTTACTGACCTATCTAGTCTATTGTCGGTGTATCCTGCACAGGGAGAGAGGAGGAAGGAGATGCTTGCCCCGGGAACCTTCTGTTTGAAAGTAAATTGCAACTACTTTGCCCTTTTATCCCTAAATATTTATTTTTCTAAGAACAAAGACATCTTCTTACAGAGTCACAGTACAGTGATCAACATCTGAAAATTTAACACTGATGAAAAAAAATCTTACCACGTTTGCAGTCCCTATGCCACTTTTTTTCAAGCGCCCGGTAACATCCTGCCTTGCTGCTTTTTCCCTGGTCCGGCACTGACCCACGTTCCCATTTCTCTGCGCTCTTCAATCCTGAATGGACCCCAGCCCCTCCTCGTCTCATGGGCCCTTGATGTTTGCAAGGAATACAGGTCAGTGATTTTGCTGACTGTCCCGTGGTTTGGCTTTTGCCCGATGTCTCCTCAGAGTGGATTTGGTTATGCATTTTTGGCGCGGTCACTACACAGTGCTGTGAACTCTTCTCAGGGCGTCATGCCGGGGCGCACGGGGTTTGGGTCTGTTCTGCTTCTGGGGATGTTTGGCTTTGTGGGGAAGGTAGCGTCTGCCGGAGATCTTCCCCTCTGACACTCCCCTTGTGCCCTTTGTAAGTAGGAAGGAATGTGTGGGGCGTTGTTTTGAAGCTGTGTGGGTATCTTTTGTCTCATCCTTCTATTGAGAGTACATGGGTCGGTGGCGCCTGGGTGCTCTGTGGGTTAAAGCGTCCGCCTTCGACTCAGGTCATGATCCCAGGCCGAGCCCCACATCGGGCTCTCTGCTCAGCGGGGAGCCTGCTTCCCCCCTCCCCGCCTGTCTCTCTGCCTACTCGTGATCTCTGTCAGATAAATAAGCAAAATATTTATAAAGAAAAAAGAGGACACTACTGATCAAACTGTTTGGAAAGCTTTGGCCAGGGAATGGCAAACATTTTTTTTTTTCCATTTTTCTTTTTTTCCTTTTTTCTTTTTTGGACTAGGCTCCATGCCCACCATGGGGCTTGAACTCCCCACCCTGAGATCATGAGTCATACCCTCCACCTACTGAGCCAGCCAGGTGCCCCCAACTTTTTCGGTAAAGGGTCAAAGAGCAAATATTTCAGTCTGTGTTGGCCATCTAGTCTCCATAGAGCCTCTTCAGCTTTGCCATTAGAGCGTCCACACAACCACAGACATATATAAACAAACGGGTGTGGCAATGTACCAATAAACTTTATTTACAAAAGCAAGTTCTGGGCCAGATTTAGCCCATGGGCCGCGGTTTGTCGACTTACCCCTTAGACCACTCATCAGCTGGTCTGTTGCTTAAAGCCAGGAATTTTCCCTTGTGGGTGTCACTTTAGGGTCTTAATTCTTTTTTTTTTTTTTAAAGATTTTATTTATTTATTTGACAGTCAGAGATCACAAGTAGGCAGAGAGGCAGGCAGAGAGAGAGGAGGAAGCAGGCTCCCTGCTGAGCAGAGAGCCCGATGCGGGGCTCGATCCCAGGACCCTGAGATCATGACCTGAGCCGAAGGCAGCGGCTTAACCCACTGAGCCACCCAGGTGCCCCTAGGGTCTTAATTCTTGGTGCATAGATTTTCAAGGGATGAATCAAATTATGCCACAGGCTGATGTATAATTTTGAAGGTGTTGTGACATCAACTCCGGTCAGAATGGCTCAGTCCCTTGAGCTTGGTCTAGAGGTTTTCTACTAGAGACTGTCCAGAAGGACCCCCACAAGGGACCAAACATGGATTTTGTTCGGTTTTCACAGCTGGGAATTAACCTGAATTATTTGGGGTGGACTTGAACCCGGCCGGTTACTGCAGGCCACCCCCTTCCTCCATACACTGCCTTCCTTCCCGTCCTGATTTCTGCTTGGCTCAGAAAGCACGCGTATTTTCCACCGTTCTGTGAGATCTTGGTGAGTAGGGGGTCACTTTCTAGAATTCCTCCCTTCTCTTGTGGCCATGGAATGCTAAATACCAGAAGGAAAATTAACCCAACCAGGATGTTTCTATTTGATGCCCCAATTAGCCACCTTCCAAGAAAAGAACCTCTGTCACCCTGCGGGAATCTGCCGGCTTGGGAAGGCTGTCGTCATGAACTTCATCTGTTTGGCTCTGTGTGGTTCTGCAAAGTGGGTGGTACGGCCGGCAGCGCAGGCGGGCTCCCGATCCCAGTGCTGTGCCGGTAGTGGGTCTGGGTGTTGACCCTCTCTGAGCACGGGCACCAGAAAGGAGGCAGCTGTGGGGAAGGAGTGTGAGCAACACCGTGTCGGCTTCTTTCCCAGTGAGGCAGGTTTGGGGGGCACTTCGGCACAAAGGGACTGGCCCGAATTTACCCTCCATCTGCGGTGATGTCCGCTGGGCAGTTTCTGCTGCTCCCGCATCCCCAGAGGAGGAAGCAGGTGCCACCCTGGGCCAGCCCAGTGAGAGGAGGGGTTCAGTACCATGTCCTGGGAGCCACATAAGGACTCCCTTAGATCTGCCTAACGGGGAGTTTCTATGGAGGAAAGGCGGAGAGAAGCCCACATCTCTAACCACCTCTTGTTGAAACTCCCGTCTAACCCTTGAAACGAATGCCTCATCTTCACATTCTGCAACTCTGATGTTTGAGTTCTCGGAATCATCTGGGAAGGGTTGAGCTGATTCGGCTAAAAACCCCAACACAGACTCTCCTCGCGAGGGAACGTGCCTTTCTCGAGAGAGCTGGGCACGTCCAGGAAGCCCAGGACGCCGTTGAGGAAGAAGGGTCGCACTGGAACCCAGGGTGAGGGCGGGCTGGTGGCAGGTGCGACCAAGACTCCCCAAGAGCCCTTTCCCGGGCTTTCCGCCGGGGGTCTTCTCTGAGGAGCGGGGCCATGGAGCTTGTCCCCCTCCCAACACAGACACGTCTCTTGTCCCTCTTTCTCTGACTCGTAGTCAGCCATAGTCGTGTTCTGTCCGCACATTTGGCAGGCGTCGTCACGTGACTCAGAGCTCGCAAACTCGGGGTCCCGGGGAGCAGGAGGAGTACGTGGCGTCCACGGCTCTACCGTCCACTGTCGACCAGAGGCCGCGAGGGCCCAGCGTCAACCCACCTGGTTTTTCTACTCAAGTCAGAAGTCTACATGTGCCCATGCTGGTGTGAGGTTTTAAAATCTTGTCAGCAAATTCAGTGTAAAAACTGTTGACCCCACACAAGTAACTTAGACCTGTGTCCAGTTACAGATATCTTGGGGGATTCTGCTGTCATTTCTCCCAGAAGAGCCTGGCCAGGGGCCTCACCGCAGGCTGGACAGCAAATGTGTCTCACCTGTCCTTGTCCTGGATCTTTCCACCGCTGTTTGTCCCAGGTCCTGCCATTCTGTTGGGTTGGGGGCCTGGGAGGCCGCTCTCTGGTTTCTTGTCTGCTGGACCCTCTTTAGGGAGGGTTTAGGTTTACGAGTGTTTGGAATTCCCTCCAGGCAGGCCACTGACGAACCCCCGATGTCGCCAGGAGACCGTGTTTGCCAGTGCCCCCCCCGCCCACCTGCCCTGCGTTTCACCCAGGACCGCAGGCGGGCCAGGACCGCTGCGACTTGCCTGGGTCGGTGCCTCTAGGCTGGGAGTGTAGCACCAAGACTGAAGTCCTGGGCCTTTTATGCATTTGTCAGACCCAAACTCTTTCAGGCCTGTTTGCCACTTGAAGGATTTGTCAGTTTGAGGGGGGCGGTGCGGGGAGACTGTGTGTGCTTGCAAGTGGGGGGAGGGGTGGAGGGAGAGAGGATCCCAAGCAGAATCCCCTCTGAGCATAGAACTCAACGTGGGGCCCGATCCCACGACCCTGAGATCCTGACCTGAGCTGTAACCAGGAGTCAGACTTTCCACCGATTGAGCCCCCTGGCGCCCCAAGCATCTCGGTCATTTTAAACCAAGTGTCGCACTGTGGACACCTGCGCGGAGTTAAGCAAATTGGAAGATGTCAGATAAAGACTCAGGTCCCAGTTTGTTCAGAAGAAACCAGAAGACCACATGCCCTCAGGGTGAGCCGGGACTGGAGCCCCCGTGTGGGGGACTTCCTGAGCAGGTCCTCTGCTGGCCTGCCCTCGGGCCCAGCCCCTTCCTCTCTGTTCTGCTGTTAGTAGCAGGGCTGGTTCCTGGAATTATATGCCCGGTGTCCTTGCTAAGTGGCTCTAGGGGGGCTGGGCGGGGGAGGCGTCCGCCCGATGCAGGGGTGCAGGAAAGAGAAAAGACAGTGTTTCTCCTCTACCAGGTGTCCCCGTGGCTCAGCTCTGCCGGAACCCGTCTTGCCCGGTGGTCCCTACCACTGGGGAGCAGCACTGTCCTCGGTGGGGTCAGCCCCCACCACCCGCTCCCCCCATCGAGGCACGGCAGCGCCCTCCTGCTCTGGCTGAGTGTTGGTGTGCCTCACGGTGATGGGCTGAACAATGTGCCCCCAAAAGCTCCTTTCCCTCAGGACCCTGACCCAGTTTGCCCAGTGTGCTCCTAAGAAGAGATCCGGGCACAGACGCACACAGTAAGTAGGAAGGCCACGTAACGTCACGGGGAGGGGGGCATCTGCACCCAGGAGAGGGGTCTCAGGATGGGGAGGCTTGCCGACACCCTGGTCCCCAGCTGTCAGCCTCCAGAACCCGGAGGAGATGAAGCTCTGCCCTTGGAGTCCCAGCCTGGAGTCCTTGGTTCTGGCGGCCCCAGCCTAGGCTTCGCACACCTATGCCGGGGAGCTAGCAACACGGACCTCGTGTCTTCTCCCCATCTTTATTATTGTAGATTTAACTGGAAGCGGGATGTTTTTAGCACCCATGTCCCCGATAAGAGCCAGAAGGTAAGAGATCCTTGGAGGGATGTAGGATTTCACCCTCAGTCCGTTCCACTGATTTATTAACCCGGTGGGTCCCCCTAGGCAGCTGACTTTGCAAACCCCGATTTAAATTTTAAGCTGTCCTGCCAAAGCCGTGTCTGAGAGAAAGGAGCCCATTTGCCTTCGATGGTTGGGTTTCCTGGGGTGCGGGGTAGGCTCATGTTGGCTTTGCCGCTGGGACCGTCTCTGCACTTGGCAAGGTGCACCGTTTTGAAATTCCTGATGGGAGCTGAAAACACCTGTCACAAAGTCTCTCTTCCTGCCTGTGAGCTGTTGGGGGCGACAGTCTCAATGTGTTTCCCTTCCCGGGAGCAAACAAGGATCCGAGATGACTCAGTGCTGCCCAAGACGGCCTGAAGCGTCCCCAGGCCTGTCCCGCGGAGGGTCATGGTGCTTCGTTTTGTTGGGCGTCAAGCCACTCTTTCGATAAACTTCTGGAGAAGTTCCAAGTGCTGTAAACGACTCTCAGCTTGTTCTTCCGGGGGCTCAGGAAAACACACGCTCTGAGCCAAGGGGGATAAATGAGCGAAAGCACGTGTCTGCGACCTCTGGGTTTGAACATGACGTCTCAGCGGGTGTGGGCTCTGGGCTGTGCCAGGCAGCGCCAGGCTGCGGGGTTCAGGGCGGACCTGCTCCGGCAGGTCCGATGGCAGGTCTGCTGGGCGATGTGGCAGAGCAGCAGCCCCCTGCCCCTGACCCGCCCCTGACCACCCCTGACCTCCCCTGACCTGCCCCTGACCTGTCCCTGACACACCCCTGACCTGTCCCTGCCCTAGTGACCTCCCAGCATCTCCTCCACCACTGCTGTCTCTGATCCCTCGCCTCTCGTCGGCTGGCCTCCTGCCCCAGGCTGTGGTGGTGACCCTGGGACAGCAGAAGGCACAAGGTCGCGCCCCTCCCTGTGGAGCTGGTTCCTCTCGCTCAGAGTGAGCTCTGACCACCTGGCCTGTATCCTGCTCCCCGTCACTCACCTCCTCAGGGTGGGCCTCCAGAGCCACAGGGGCCCATTCTCCGCACCCCCAGCCACCTCCCTGCCCCCGGAGCAATGCCAGGAAAGCAGGGAGCTGTTTGCACCGTGGCTCGAACGCCCATGGCAGGTGGCACGTGAACGCTGGAGACGGCTTCTTGGCTGTTCACTCCAGTGAACATGTAAGTGGGGAGACCAGCATGGACTGAAGGCAGGTGCCGAGAGCTCCGAGATACTTACCCTTTCTGGCTGGTTGTTCCGTCTGTGGCTCGGAGCAGGTGCGCTGGGGTCAGGGACCTAGGGGGTAGTTTCAGTGCCCTAGGGGCCACCCTGCAGTCACGGACACCCCTGCAACCCCGTGCCCGCAAGGGTCGCAGTCTCCCTAACTCAGGAGTGGCTGCTGAGATGAGCCCAGAGGCAGCTGTCCCTTGTGGAGACCACAGGCCTCCCACCTGCCCCCACTCCCTGCACTGCCACAGGGCAGAAGGGGGCTGTCCGTGGCCCCAGACCCCCAGGGGCTGGTTTCAAACCAAACATGGGTATCAACCTGCCGTTATCAAATGTGACATATTATCTTGGTGGATTTTCAAGGGTTATTTTTGTCTTAGGCTGCTTTTCTGTGTGATTTTCTCCTGCATGTACTCGGATGTGTTCAAACCAAGTGGATACAGGATTATGGGGTAGACTTGGTGCAAAGTAACACAGACACACAGCAGGTCTGATATGAATGTTTCTGACTCTTCTACCGCTCTGCATCACCTGCTCCCACTCAGCCCAGCAGCCAGAGTAAAACAAGTGTTAAGTAGCAGGCATGTTTCAGTATGCCCTCTGTAAGTGCGCACGAGCTTAATTTAACACATTTTATGTTTTCAGTATCTGTATATAAATACACATTGCATATTATATAATACTTAACCCTTGCTTAAAATGTCTATAATTTTTTATTTTAATTACAGTAAAATTGACCCCTTTTAGATTTATGGTTCAATGGTTTCTAGTAAATAATTGTGTGGGGAGTAAAAAAATACATATATAGTATCACCTGCACATGGGAAAAATTCACATGATGGGATCTTGAGCACTCAAACTCTTAGTCCCTTGTCCCTCTCTCAAGAGGTGACCATGCTTACCGTTGTGTGTAAGTTTCCAGAAATACCAAGCATTCCTATTTTATATGCTAAAAAGGAATAGAGACACACAGTGTTTTTCTTTTTTTTGTTTAATATGTGTTGGACATTGTATTGCAGCCACACCTCACTTTATTGGGGGGTGCTGAACTGTGCATCTACATCCTTTGCTGATTTTTCTCTTCGATTGTTGGTCTTGTTGATTTGCAAGAGCTCTTTGCATATGAAACAATTTAGTCCTTAGCTTGTCAAGAGGCAGACTTATTGTGAAGCTGATGAAGTTTAATTCTCAGAGTCTCTCATTTGTATGAACCCTCACAAGACCCTGGAATGGACCTAGCAGTATGTTCATAAAATCCACCCAACTGAGTTATTTTCACTGCAATAATTTAAGAGGATTATATCTTTCAGTTGAGACTTCCCTCATGCTGGCATTCTCAGACAGGCTGTGGGCATTTTTGAGATCTGGCTAAGAGGCAGTTCTGTTCGGGTTGCATTTAATTTGGATTTAGTGGGATACATATAGGGGGTTTTCTGTCACTTACGGGTATAAGTCATCACTAGCCATCATGCTATGGGAAAGCTTCCTGTAAGACTGCTCCTTTTTTTTTTTTTATGGTGAAAAATTTCATATTTACATTTAGCCACTTGGACTCAGTTTAGATGATCCCAATTTTGTTAGCAATATCCAAATCATTTAGTTGGGAGCCAGTCAGACATATGACTTCTCTCCATCGGGTCTGGTCAGGGTGTTGACCTTGGTCAGTCTCCTAGAGCGTCTTCACAGCCTGTTCAGTATGGTGCTTGTTGTCCTTGGCATCCACGGTGAACACAAGGGTACGTTGTCTTCTGTGTTCTTTGTGGCTGACCCAGTGGTCAGGGGGAGCTTGATGGTGGCATTGTGGTCAAGCTCGTTTCTCTTGGGGATGCTCTTTTGAGGATATTGGGGTGCTTTCAGAGACTCAGAGTCTTGGGTCATTGGAACATAGGTGACGTGCGAATCTTTTTTTTGTGACTGTGGATGCCTTTTAGCTCTGCTTTCTTGGCCTTCAAAGACTTTGCTTCGGTTTGGGAGGGGCGGGGGATTCCTTCTTCATGAAAGGGGAGACTTCTGCTCTTTGTACCAAATTATCCTTCATGGTCCTTCACGGCCAAAGACCGTGTCATGATACGGACCGTGGAGTTCAGCGCTAGAAGCACGTGGTAGTGGGTGAGGAAGGAGGTCTGACACGGACGGAGGCAGAAGCCAGTCCATGGAAGACCTTCCAGCCCTCGAAAGTGAAACTTTTGGATGATGCCATTCTCACCAACACGAGGCCAACCAGGAAATCAGTCAAATCCAATAAAATTTCTCAGAATTCAGATGTACTCCCTGGAACTTGCGTTCAAACACCCAAGGACATTGGTTATAATTTAATGTGAGAGAAATGTATTAAAGAAAACTTTAAATCTACTAGTGAAACTTTGAAAGAACACAATTTGGCCCATTAGGCTCAGGGAAATAATTTTTCTGTCTAATCTCTCAGGAGAGAAAAAACACTACAATGTCATTGTGCAGAGGTCATCAAAGATTTTGCAGCTAAAAATTTTTAAATGTGTTATGGAGGGGTGCCTGGGTGGCTCAGTGGATTGGGCCGCTGCCTTCAGCTTGGGCTGTGATCTCAGTGTCCTGGGATCGAGCCCCGTATCGGGCTCTCTGCTCAGCAGGGAGCCTGCTTCCCCTTCTCTCTCTCTCTCTACCTGCCTCTCTGCCTGCTTGTGATCTCTCTCTGTCAAATAAATAAATAAAATCTTAAAAAAAAAGTGTTATGGAGCTGTGTCAGGTGGTTAATTAAAAAAAAAATGCCATTTTTGTGCATTTTGCAATGTCTCTGGGATTTGTCAGCTTTTTAAAGTGTGCAATTTGTTGTGATTTATTTTCTCATTCTTTATAAGTAATTGTTTTTGTACCAGTTTGTACCGTTGGGTTTTTGTTTTTGTTTTTCTTAAACAGGGCTCCCCATGTGGAGCAAACTCCAGGCCCTAAAAAACCTGGACCCACACCCAAGTCTAAAACTTGTGTCATGGATATTTTATTCTGATTTGTAGCTCATCTCTTGGTTTGTTCATGGCGAGTTTTCACTGTGCACTAGTTTTAGATTACCACGTACTCAGATGTGATGGGTGTTCCCTTCCGTCCTCTCTCGTTTTTTGCTTTGCCTCGAAAGTCCTTCTTCGTGGTATCTTCTGGAAGGTCTCATTTTTTTTCCTTTTTATTTTTAAATACTTGATTCATCTGAAGTTGATTTTTGTATAACGGTATTTAAAAATTTTTTAAATTGTTGTCTTAAGATTTTATTAGAGAGAGAGAGAGCAAGAGAGAGTGAGAGCAAGCATGGGGGGTAGAGGCAGAGGGAGAAGCAGACTCCCTGCTGAACAGGGAGCCCAACATGGGACTTGATCCCAGGACCCCGAGATCATGACCTGAGCTGAAATCAAAAGTCAGACCCATATCTGACTAAGTCACCCAGGCACCCTGGAAGAGTATTTTGAAAAATTATCCAGTTTTCTGAGTATCATTTGTGGGATAAATCTTTTCTTACTGATTAGAAGTGCTACTTCATCATATGTTAAGCTTTCCTATGTAAGTGGATACATTTATCCAATTTTGTTCCGATGTATTTGTTCATGCAGCAAGACCAAACACATTTATTTATACACCGATAATATATTTTAAGGTCTGAAACAGTTAGTAATCCTTCGTTACTCTTTTTTATCTTAAAAAATATCCAGGCTATACTTCCGTGCTTGCATTTTCATATAAATATAGTTTAGAATCAGCTCCCAAAGGTCCAAAAAAATCCTGCCCTTTATTGTAATCACATTAAACTTTAGGACTGATTTAGGGAGAATTTATGAAATGTAAGTATCCCCTCCAGGGTCTAATGTGTGCTTTTGTCCTTATACAAGTTTCTTTCCTTTCCCTGTTTATTCAAATATATATTATATATTTCTGGTTCAAATCACTTGGAGGGATTTTTTTTTTTTTTTTTGTATGCACTTTTTTTTCCAAAGATTTTATTTATTTATTTGACAGAGAGATAGCACAAGTAGACAGAGAGGCAGGCAGAGAGAGAGGGAGAAGCAGGCTCCCTGCGGAGCAGAGAGACTGACATGGGACTCGATTCCTGGACCTTGAGATCATGACCCAAGCAGAAGGTAGATGCTTAACTGACTGAGCCACCCAGGTGTCCCCAAATACATAAAATCTTAAAAAAAAGAATATACAGGAATTCCGTTCTAGTCTATTCCATTCTACACCGTGCTGTGCTCTCCTATCCATTTGTAGCTGTTTCCTGGGTCACATGGCTTTCCCTGTGGACCACGATATCGTCTCCAAGTACTGCCTGCCTCTAGCCTTCTGACGCCCCTTCTCCTTGTAGACAGGGCGATGCACGGGACTGTCCCAGAGCACGCTCCTAGCCCAGCACTGAGCTCGCGGTGCACACCAGCCTTCCAAAGACAGCTCGCCAAGACCTCGGTGGACACACTCAGTCCTGGCCTTGGAGCTGACCTCACGGAGAGCTCGCTGTGTCGGCGGGAGCTCGGAGCGCCCGTGCTCAGTGTCCACACAGACCTCGTAGCAGCCGGAGGATGGCGGGGGCCCTGCGGCTTCAGAGCTGAGCCCTCAGAACCAGGCAGACACCGAATGGCTGACATTTGCTCTGACAGCCGTCCCAAGTGGAAACTGCCCGGTTGTGTTTTCTCCGTGCGCACAGCTGGAGAGGCCTCAGTGATGCTGCTTTGCATCTGGGGTGTCTCTGACATCTGGCGACACTCGTTGCAGTCAGGATCAGATCAGCACGCGTGTATTATTTATAGCAGCTTCCCATAGCCTCAGAGGCCTGTTAAGAGCCGGGCTTCGCTCCAGCCTGGGGCTGGGGGGCCACCTGCCTGCGACCCTCCTGGGAGGGGCTGGCTTGGGTGATGTCCAAGGAGCCGGGCCCAGTGCCAGGGGCCTGCCTCGCAGACGGGGCAGCTCCTCATTCTTCACTGGGGGGAGGCTCCCTCTGCATCACTGGCTCCCTGAGACCATCCCTGCAGAGCTCCCTGGTGGGCCACGTTTCCCAGCATCTCATACACGACGTTCACCTGATCCCCGTGAAATCGGGCCGTAGCACCCAGAGATGGAACCCCGGCCTTCCGTTTCGGATTTTACAGTGGGACTCTGGGCATAGGTGGTTTCCTCCCCCCGCCTCAGCTCACCCAGCCTGCTAAAGGGGCTCTCACGGAGACCCCTGCCAGAGCCAGACCCACAGACGTGACAACCTCGGAGAACAGCTCCGTGGTGGTAACAGAGCCCCGCATGGGGAGGATTCGGAGTGTTGAAATGGAAGCCCTCACGATCCATGGGGTTGCTTTCAACATTACTGCCCCCGCTGAGAAATCACGGTAGAAAGCCATTTCTCTGTCATCGTGTCGTTTCACAGAATGGCCCTTTTGGAGGGGGATGGCTTTATTTTCTCCTGTCAACAACTTCATCTGCTTCGCTCAAGCAGCCCCGAGAAGTGGCCGCGCTTCTCATCTGTTTGCTGCCCCCACCCCTGCCCGGGCCCCAGTTCAGGGGCTGCTCCTGTAGTCTTCTTTGTCTTCTGCTTGGATTGAGATGAGGTTTGCGTTAACAAATAAACGACCATTTTAAAGTGAGTAATTCCATGGCATTTAGCATGCTTGGAGCGTTGTGTGAACACTACTTCCGTCTGGCTCCCACATGGTATTGTCCCCCAGAGGACACCATGTGCCCGTCAGCTGTCCCCCTCACTCCCGCCTCCTCCCCCGCCCTGCCAACCCCACCAGCACCTGCTCTCTGTCACCACGGGTCCTCCTATTCTGGACCTTCCTGCAGATGGAACCATGTGCCGCGTGGTCTCTTGCGTCGGGCTTCTTTCCTGTGGCATCACGTTTTCAAGGCTCGTCCTCATGGTAGCAGGTGTCCAGGCTTCACTCCTTTTGATGGCTGAGTAGTATTCCCCCGTGCAGACAAGGTTTGGTTGCTCTTTCCGTCCATCCGTGGCCACTGGGTGGTGTCCACCTTCCGGCCGTCGTGATGTATGCTGTGAGCACAGGTGCGTGGGGTCGTCGGAGCGCCGCTCTTCTGCGGTCTGATGCGGCCTCTCCCTCTCTCCCTCGCAGTGATGGGGGCCTGGGGCTTGCTGGGGGTGGGGAGGGAGACGGAAGGGCCTCCTACTGACCTCAGCACAGAGCTCCTTGCTCGGGGGAGAAACCCGGGGCTCATGAACGCTCTCCCACTGCCCCACAGACGAATATAGGTGCTGTCCCTATTTGGGAAGCACAGAGGACCCCCGACATGAAAAACCTCTGCTCAGCCCCTCGACCGTGGGGCTGGACAAGTTGTCCGGGAAGGAGATGCCCTGCGGCCACGTGGCTTTTAGATCATCGTGGTTCATCTGAAACAAACAAAACCACGTTGAGGGAGGGACCTGTTGGGTTTCACGGATGAGCCCGTTCTGTTATTTTGGGACCTGTGAAATGAGTCTGTGGGTGTGAGGGGCAGCAGGAAGCCTCTCCAGGGGAGTGTGCCTGTTTGTATGGGGGACCCACGGGTCACTGAGTGTCCCCGGACAGGCAGGCGTGGTGACATCCCTCCAGCCACAGCTAGGGTCCAGGGGGCCCAACACCAGGACTTTCCTATTACTGTGGGAGATGATTTAGCGTCTCTAGATAGCGAACGGGGGACTTTTTCTCCTGGGAAGAGAGAGAGTGTGTGTGTGCGCGCGTGAAGTCCGACACGCTCCATGCTTCTTACTCCCTCCTGCACGCTGCGTTGCTAGGGAGCGGGCTCGTCTGTGCAGGAACCCCAAGTTCCTGTGGGGTGGTGTTCTGTTCTCTTTATGCTGGAGTCTCAGGGGCCAGAGGGTAAACACCCCACAGCTCGCAGTGGTGTGGTCGCATGCAGTCCCTGAATTCCCGCTGGCTTTGGGGTGTCTCGGCTTCGTGGGGCCACACGGAGGGCGGCTGCTTCCTTGTTCCAGAGGCCGCGGGCCCAGCCCGGTTGAGGAGCCCCCCCCGGTGGTCAGCAGGGGATGTCGTGCTCTGGATCCCCGGGGGGAACACCACCGGCCCCCAGCCCCGCCTGGCTCCTCTGTCCCGGTTCCTGACCGCAGCTCCCGGAGACAGAGCCTGGCGGGGAAGGAGAGCCATCTTGGGGGGTGTGTGCGCGTGTGCGCGCGTGTGTGTGCGCGCGTGTGTGTGCGCGCGTGTGTGTGCGTGCGGGGACACGGACGTTTCATAGGCTCCGGGCTCTGCTGCATGGCGGCTGGTTCTCTCTCCCCGTCCCCTCTCAGCCTGCCTGCTGGCCTGCTGGCAGAAAACTCGTGAATCATTTCTAGCTGGATCCGAGCGGCGCTGACACCCGTGCCCTCCCCCTCCCTGCCTCCCCCTCCCCCTCGCCTCCCCTCTCGGAGCCTCCCTCCCGCTCACCCCCTGTTTGTAATCTGACACAGTAGACTGCAGTTGTCTGCGCCGTGAACCTCCCTGAGTCTTGGCACAGCTCGTTCCTAAGGTAGGCTGAGATTTATTTTTTTCTCCTAAAAATAGCTTCCTGCTTCCCTTCCCCTTCCCGCACCCCGAGCTGTGGCGCGGCGATGGCCGGGCGGTAGCCGGAAACTCTTTGCCCTGACAAAGTTTATTTTCCAGCCGTGGGAGGATGCCCTTCAGAATGGGGTCCAGGTAGCCGGGCTGCCGGCGAGACGCCTGGTGCAGGGGAGCCCCGGGGAAAGGAGCGATGTTTCCAGACGATTCCGCCTGCCCGGGGCTGATTTTGCAGCTTGATCCCCGCGGATCTGTTTCCAAAGGGCAAGGCTGGCCATGGTCTTGCTCAGCGTTGCAGGTCCCTCACCCCTCCTGCATCCGCCCCCCAGTGTCGTGGTCATCGGAAAGCCCCTCTGGGGGAAGTTTGACATCACCCTGGGCAGTGCCTTTCCAGCCCGGCTGGAGGGGGTGCATGAGGGCGGTTTCGGAGGAAGGCTCTGGGGGCTCTGGAAGCCGGCTTCTTGGGGGCCGGGGCTGGAGTGGGGAAGGGGGTGTGGGCCACGAGACGCGAGAGTTGGTTGTGTCATTCACAGCTCAGCTCTGATTAGAAATGCATCGAGGGAGGAACCTGCACGTAAAGGATTTGTCAATTCATGTCCCACAGACTGACTTGAATAATTTGTTTGTCAAAACAGATGTTCCTGGCAGAGCGTGCGTGGTGTGTGTGTGTGTGTGTGTGTGTGTGCGCGCTCGCGCACGCTGCTGGCTGGGGTAGGGTCTCCCCAGAAGGCCCCTCTTTTCACCTGGAAATGCAGTGTTTACATGGCAGGAAGAACTGCCAGCAGGGAAGTTGGGTTGGGGGGTTGGGAGCAGGGGTGAAGCTTGTTCTCCTGCAGCTCAGGCCTCTGTAGAAGCAGCTTGGCTTCTGTCCCCAGGGAGCCCGTGCTGGCTGTCGCCACTGTGTGGGTTTCACCACCCCATTATGGGGCCATGGGGAGGGGGGGCTGCTGGGGGTCCCTGCAGGGACTGGGGACGGCCTTCCCAGAGCCTTGGACTGGGATTCATTCCTGCAGGTTCTCAGGGCAGTGGGGTGAGGGAGAAGGGAGGGCCTTGGGGAGACCTCTTACTCTCCTGCCTCTGTCCCTCCCTGGGAGAGACCCCGCCTCATGAAGGGGGTGGTCGATGGCCGGGACGGGAGAGACCCAGTGAGAAGGGCCTGGCTCTGAGAACGGAAGAGGAGCCAGGAAGAGGAGGCTGGCGGCGTGGAGCCCTCTCCCTGCAGGCAGTCTCTGAGCTGGGAGAGGACCGGGCGCCTGGGCAGGGAAGCACAGCAAACCCACCCCACCGGCAAGGGGAGCAGTCCAGGGGGCCTCGGAAAATAACCCCTCCCCACCCCCAGCGGCCGGGTCCCTCCGCTTTCTCCCAGCCCCTGCTGGACCTGCCGGCACTGGCCCGGCCCAGCTTCGTAGCTCAGAATGTCGTGTGGACACTGGTGAGTCCGGGGCCTCTGGGCAGGACAGCTGCGTGAGATCCAGCATGGGCAGCGGCGTGGGAGGCCAGGGGGTGTGGTGATGGAGCTGCTCCCCAGGTCTGGGTGCTGTACTCCGCACGGAGCAGGGCTTGCCAGACGACTGCAAGGGGGTGCTGGCAGCTGCTGCTTGTCACCGTCCCTTCAGAGAATGTGACATACCGGGCGAGGGGAAGGTCGGCTCGGCCCTGTACCATGAGCAGGTTTCAGACTGCGGGGGCTGCTGCTTCCCCCACGCCAGGAGCCTGTGTCCGGTGTCCCGCAGAGCATGTCTGTGGAGACCGGGACCTAGTCACATCCTAATGATGCGTGTGCACATGCGTGGACAGTTTGCAAAACTTCCCCAGGTAAGGCCGAGTGTAGGCTGTGCCGTGAGGTCCCAGCGACGGGCAGGAAGGGCAGGGAGCCGCTCAGCTGACCTGCTGCACCGAGACTTCCAGGTCCCTTCATCTTGCTCTGCGCGTGGCTGGCGTGTGGGAGGGGACGGCATGCTTACCGGGCAGAGAGCACAGAGCCGGAGACCGCTCCCCAAGCCCCTTTGGCTTTCATGTCAGAGCCCCTCCTCGGCGTTTTTGGAATGAGGGTTGAGATTGAATGAGAGCCATGGTTCTCAGACATGGTGAGGATGATTCGCTGGGTGAAGACGCGGGGCTCTTGCTGAGCAAGCCTGGGGGGCGCCCAGTTTGTATTTCTTGCTTGTCCAGACACTAAGGCTGTGGTCCAGGTACCCGGCAGTGGGCTCGAGCCTGGCCGTGGGCACAACAAGCCTCTCTGGGAGGCGACCTCTGTTTTCTTAGGCTTGGGTTGAGGGTTATTAGGCGTGACCCTAACAGAGCACCTGCCTCCTACATGGGTTGAGACTCCTAAGTGTTCAAACTTGGCTTGGGCTGTGGAGGCTTTTTTGTGCAGCCACGGTGAGAAGGATTTGACCACCGAGGTTCCCCGACCTTTCCTGGGGCGGTCTGCTGGAAGGCGGAAACTGCTTGGCTCTGGGGGCCTGGGAAGGGCTGCACTGTCTGTCCTGGTCTGTGATGGCTGAAGCCAGTGTTTCACACCAGCTTCTAGAAAATTCTTTGTTTCTCTGCTTTCTTTTGAAACAGATAGGCCTACCCCGTGACCTGTGTTTCCCCGACTTCCCTCTGTGCTTATGCCCATTTGGAAAGCTGTCTGGTCTTGTTTGGGCACCTGCCCCAGGTGCTGGGGAGGCAGCCGCCGGGCTTGTAGGGGTTGGTGGCCGCTGGGGTCCAGATGGCTGGCTCGGCCACGCTCCCTGGTCCCCAACGCGCTGTCACTGCTGCCTCCTCACTCTTCCCTTCCTGGGTCCTTCTGTCCCTCCCTCTGGCCTGGCCTGCCCACCCTCCTCTCTGTCTCTCTCTCTCCATGCTTGACTCTTTCTCTCTCCTCATCTCTCTCCGTCCCACCCCTGTTCCTCCTCTGTCACAGACAGACCCTTTGTCATGCTTGATACCGAACCTTGGATTTGCGTGTACGGGAACCACATTGCTCTGTTGTACTCGGAGGAGCTCTGACGAACGGGAATCCCAGGAGCCGAGCCCTTGCCCCAATCCCCACTGCCTCCATCCACATTGCTGGGTGTGTTTCCAGTTGGGGACTGTAGGGGCTGCACGTATCCCATCGTGTCCATGGGCCGCCATGTGCCTGCCGTGCCCCGGCGAGGGCACCAGGTTGGCTGTGAAGCTGTGGTTCACAACCCGTGCAGCCACCCATGTCCTTGTCCCTGTATCCCCATGGTCCTGTGTGGGAACCGTCCTGGGGCGTGGCTCAGCAGCGGACGGCGGGGCCAGGGGCACGTCCTTCCCGTCGTGCCGCCTGTTCTAGGGACCCTCTTTCCCCACATTCTTGCCAACGCCCAGCGTCGTCTGGCAGTGTGCTCCAGCCCGCGGGCACCCATCCTCCCCGTGTCGCTGAAGATGGTTGTGAACAGGGTGTAGGAGATGTGCCCACTCCAGACTCCCGACCGTGTGGGAGGCAGGGTGGGGATGGGTGAGTCTCCAGGTGACGGGCTCTTCTCAGGTGTTACAAGGTCTGTGCCTCACGGTCTGGGGCCGTCTGGCCAGCCTCATGGTGACAAGACTCAAATTAACCCTCACCTTTGGAGACCACGTTTCCAGGCGCCCAGAACCCCTGAGAAGACTGAAGAAGTCATTTTTCTGCAACTTTATACCTGCGCCCCGTAACTCAGCCTGCCTATGGGGGGCACCTTTCCTTTACAAACATCCATATTTATCTTTGAATAGGCCACTCCCATCTACTTGGGTTTGCTGGGTTGGAAGTATTCGTGCTCGAAGCAGAGAGCTGAAAAGTAACCGTTCATTTCAGCGCTGCCTTCCCACCTTTCCTAGTTGTTCACTGGACCAGGAGCCCCATGACATGGGAGAAGCCAGGGATCCTCTGGACTTTTGAGGGACCAGATATCTGTTCTTCTTGCTTAGCTGCACGGGCAAGGGGCTTATGGGTACCCTAGGGCCTCACGGTCTACCCAGAGTCCAGGCAGCTGGGAGTGCTGTGGCCTGCAGAGAAACAGACAGAACAGGGGGATCCTGACGTTCATTTGAAGCTGTCTTGTTTGCTGAGACTGTGGTTGTCTGTCTTTCCACCCTGATGAGCACTTTGCATATATTAGGTGGTCAGTGAACACTGGTTTTTTTGTTTGTTTGTTTGTTTTTTTAAGATTTTATTTATTTATTTGACAGATAGAGACCAGAAGTAGGCAGAGAGGCAGGCAGGGAGAGAGAGAGGGGGAAGCAGGCTCCTGCGAGCAGGGAGCCTGATGTGGGGCTTGATCCCGGGACCCTGAGATCATGACCTGAGCTGAAGGCAGAGGCTTTAACCCACTGAGCCACCCAGGTGGCCCCAGTGAACACTGTTTTGAAAGAACAAACGCAGGAAACACACTGGTCTGCACGCCATCCAGGCTGGGCTGGGCTCCTGCCCACTGGTCTGCACGCCATCCAGGCTGGGCTGGGCTCCTGCACACTGGTCTGCACGTCATCCAGGCTGGGCTGGGCTCCGGCCCACTGGTCTGCACGCCATCCAGGCTGGGCTGGGCTTCTGCACACTGGTCTGCACACCATCCAGGCTGGGCTGGGCTCCTGCCCACTGGTCTGCACGCCATCCAGGCTGGGCTGGGCTCCTGCCCACTGGTTGGAATTGCTGGCCTGGGCTGCGTCTCCTCCCCGCCTTCAGCAAACACGTGTGGTTATCGGTTACTATGACAGTCCTTCTGTTAGGATTAAGTTCCCAGAAGGCGGTGGCTGTTACTTATCTCTGTGCACCCAGGGACCAAGGCAGTGCATTCATTTATTCAGTCAACAAACATTTGAGTAGCTGTTAAGTACTAAGTAGCATTTTAAGGGCGAGGCACAGAGCAGGGGATGAGGTAGATGAGGTCCTTGCTGTCATGGAGACGACATTTGTGTGTGGGAGGGAGTGGGGGGGGGCGCAAGTAGGCAAATAAATAACAGAATGAAGACACGACCCACCCGAAGGATGGCGGAGGATTACAGGAGCCTGTTGAGAGATTGTAGGTGGGTGATCCTGGAAGGCCTCTGGGAGGAGGTAACATTGCGGCTGAGCCATGAGTGATGAGAGAGATCCAGCTGTGCAGACACCAGGGCAAAAGTCCTGAGTATTTGGAAGGAGGAGGTTGCCTTCAAGTCCTCGGCTCTCACCTCTCGTGGAATGGCGCACTGACTGTGCAGATGGGATGCTCCTAGCGCAGGTGGGTGACGAGGGACTGCTGCCCAGCCTTCCCCTGTGGACCCAGTGTCAGCGGCCGGAAACAGCGAGCGGCTGCACCTCGTCAGCTCCACCTTCAGGGAACTGGGGATGGGGTCCCCTGGTCTGAGCTGCAAAGGTTCCCCCCCACCAACTACTCACCCCTGCCCTGCTCCTCCCTGCCCCTGCATCCAGCCCGGGGCCTCCAGAAGGAGAACTTGGTGATGCTGCTTTTGGACCTAAGGCCTTTTGAGTGGATCTTGTAGATGTTGTCTAATCTAGCAGATCTGGCAGTGGAACTTTGGGGAGATTCCCTCCGATTAGATGCTCTTGGTGCCAAAACCCAGCATGTTCTCTGCGATGACAATATTTAGAATTGGCGGCTGCCGTTGGTTCAGCAGAGCTGGTTTGCCTCGTGCTGTTATGCATGGTTACTGTTGACTTCCCGCCTCTAAGGGGGAGAAACAGTCCCCATCACGTTGCCACGTTAGAGGCAACTGTAGAGAAGATAGGGCAACAGGTTCGATGGCTTGTTTCTGACCTCTCCCCCCAAGACCCAGGCCTCGGACGCTGGGGTTGGGCTGCTTTCTGGGGCCCAGGGTCTGTCTGCCCTGGATGCCTGCCAAGTCAGCGGGCACCTGCTGCGGGTGGGAACCGGGCCCCCAACCCTGCCTGAGAGCCCCCAGAGCACGGCGCGGCTTCCCTGGCTTGAGCCCGTTGCTCTGTTTTGTTCCACCCCTGCGTGTTGGTGTGGCCGCTCCGCCGTGGCAGGTAGTGAGCCTGCACTGCGGGCAAGCTGAGAAGGGCGACCAGACCAGACAGTGTGCTCGTCCTGTCCCCGTGGGCACGCCTCCGATACCAGCAGTTTGTTCCCCATTCTTGTTCCGTCCTTAACTAGCTGGAACTGTGTTACAAGTTTAACCGTTAACATGAGAGCATTGCCGTTTCTGGTGGGGAACTGCTGTCCCTCACTTCGGGGGGCTGTCCCAGTTTACTCAGCCTTCGGGACCATAGGTAGGCTGTTGCATTTTTGCTCCATTGTCTCAAATAACGCACGACCACCATAGCCAGTCTGCTGTTTACTGTGTCAAACCCGGCGCTGGCCGTCGGGGGTGGGTGGTCTCAGGCTGCGTTTTGCTGCAGGATTTCCCAGGGTGCAGAGCAGCCGCAGGGGAGGGGCTCGGGCTGGCGGCGGGGTGAGGTTATGATGGGAGGACCACCAGCCTCATTTCCCCTCTGACCCTTCCTCTTCCTCCTGTATTCTCCAGCCATTGAGTGCAGAGTGCCGGCCTCCCCCCAGATTGAGAACTGGGAGCCCTCATGGGTTTCTTCCTGCCCATCCCCAGCCAAGCAGAGCCAGCCTGCTTGAATGTGTCCATTGGCTGGCAGGTGGCTGGACTTAGTGGGTGTTCCACAGTGACGCACGAAGGGGACAGACATACCCCACACCCTCCAAGACGGGCTGGGTGCACCTGTCAGACTTGGGACAGTCCCCGAATCCCCCAGCCCAGAGCATGGTCCCTCCCCTCCCATTCTGGACCATTTCTCAGGCAAGTCTGGATGAGGGGAACCGTTGTAAACTGATCTTCAAGCCTTGAGTGTGGCGGTACCGTTTGCCGTGGGCTGGGCATCGCTGTACAACTTGCTTCTTGTGTGTGTAACACCGGGGCTCTAAGATGTGGGCTTTGCTGCTGGTTCAGATCCATTTTACAGATGAGACAATGGTGTAAGAGAGAGGAAATGGCTCCTCCCAGGTCACACAGCTGGGGTGGGATGGGCTGGGTTTTCAGCCGAGGTCGGCCTGGCTCGGAAGCCCACGGGTACCCACAGGAGGAAGCTTGGGGCAGGCGAGGAAGAGCACGCAAGCCCATGCGTCCAGAAGGCAGTGACAGGGCTGAGGTCACAGTGAGGTGGACCCGAGGCAGGACCAGGTCTAGGTAGGAGGAAGAGCCATCAGGAGGTTCCCAGGGGGCGGCAGGCCTACAGGGGGAGGCTGCATCCCTCTGGCTGTTGGGTGGGGAGTGGGCAGTAAGGCAGAAGCAGACCCAGGAAGCCAGGAGGGGCCAGGACAGGGAGGGAGTCTCCGCTCAGACTGGGGGGTAGCATGGCCATCGTGAGGAGAGGCGAGATTCGGGGTGTGAAGGGAAGGACAGGGCACACACACCGGTGGGAACGAGGCTCGGGTACAGCTAGACTGAGTCTGGGAAGCAGTGCTCGGTTGTGGGGAAGGGGAGATGGGGGAGGGGAGGGGAGACACGTGCCATTGTGGATGGCTCTGTCTGCAGCAGGGCTTCTCAGATCTTTTGCAAAGTACTGACGTCTTTGGACAAAGTATGGTCTCTCTGTATGTCGGACGACTGTCCAGCCACGGAAAGGAAGAGACACTGATGTCACTGAGCTCTTAAAAAAAAAAAAAGACTGTTTTATTTGAGACAGAGGGAGAGAAAGAGAAAGCCGGCACAAGCTGGGGGAGGGGCAGAGGAAGAGGGAGGAGCAGGCTTCACAGGAGCAGGGAGCCCGATGCGGGTCGGTCCCAGGACCCTGCGATCATGACCTGGGCTGAAGGCAGATGCCTGACTGAGCCAGCCAGGCGCCCCTGCAGGATCTCATTTTTGAGAGATGTCCAGCGACAGAAGTGGATCAGTGGTCGTCCAGGGCTGGGGAAGTTGGGGGGCGCTGGCATGTAGCTAAAGGCTGCGGGTTTCCCTCTGAGGTACTGGGAACCTTCTAACTTTGACTGTGGTGATGGTGGTCTGGACCTGGTGGTCGTTGTCCACTTGCAGTGGATAAACTCGCTGATGCGTGGATTCCATCTCAATAAATTCATTTAAAGAATACTGTTCCCCTTGCCCCATCCCAGAACACCTGCTCTAAGAGGCTTGAGTGGGCCCTGAACTCGGGAAGTTTTCAGTGGGTCCCAGGGGTTGTGGTGGCCTGTCTCCACCTGCGAGAGGCCTGTTTCTTCCTCTCTCCCGCTGGGCAGGGGTGGGCACCCGTTGTTCTCAAGACGGTCCCTGTTCGGGTGGTGGGGGCAGTGCACGAGTCCTTCAGGCGTAGATACCTCCCGCCCACGCCAGCATCTCCCGGAGGGCGAGGCCCTGACCAGTCCCCGAGCCTTCCAGTCTGCCCTGAAAGACAGGTGCGGGGTTGGGAGAAGTGAGCAAGGCCAGTGCACTGACGGGGGCTGCGTGTGGTCCCTACCAGGTCTCCGGTTGCTTCCTCGTCTCCAGCTCGGCTCTTCTAGCCTTAGGCTTTTTCTCAAGAGCAGGAAAGTCAAGCTTTGTCACTTGAGGACCAATTTAGTCATTTGGTGTTTTCTTGGTCATTTCTGGATTTCACACAGTTAATTTCTATTCCTTGTGGGGAGCAGGTGGGTGGGGTCAGCTCCGCAGTCAGAGGCAAAGTGGAGTGTAAGCAGGCTGATCCAGGACATCCCCTCCGCCTCTGCTAACATGTTGGAATACGGTCTCCTGGGGACCACTGGGATTTGGGGGGGGGATTTTTAAAAAAAGATTTTATTTATTTATTTATTTGACAGACAGAGATCACAAGTAGGCAGAGAGGCAGGCAGAGAGAGAGGAGGAAGCAGGCTCCCCGCTGTGCAGAGATCCCGATGTGGGGCTCGATCCCAGGACCCTGGGACCATGATCTGAGCTGACGGCAGAGGCTCAACACACTGAGCCACCCAGGTGCCCCCTTTTGGGGACTTTTTGAATAATTCCCTTGTGGATTACTAATAATCTATCATTGATTAATAATTCCATTAACGATTAGTCTGTCTGGAGTCCGGTAATAACAGCAGTACTAACGATGGCTAACGTGGATGGCAGCCTCCCTTCCCCAGGTCTAAACGTGTCACGGGAGTCAACTCCTTCAGTTGCAGAACGACACTACAAGGCAGGTGCTGTCCTGCTCCACATCTTGCAGATGGGGGACTGAGACCCAGGGAGGGTGGTGAGGGTCCCCGCTCATGCAGCCGGGGAGTGTCACAGCCCAGATGAGCTGCAATGCTGTGCACGGAGCCCATCCCCCTAACCACTGGGCAGCCCCCCATGCCACTTCTCTCCAAGTAGCATCTGCGGGAGGAGCCTCTCTGCGAGGCCTCCAGTAGGCAGCCTTGGCCAGGCGGCAGGCAGAGTCGAGAGCCAGACTGGCTGCTCTGACCTTGGCTTGGCAGTTCCCTGGCTGTGTGAATAGGGGTGCGTTTCTTAACCTCTCCGTGCCTCCGTTTTCTTACCGGTATAATGGGAAAGCAGTGGCACCTATCTGCTCGTCGAGGACGGTTGCTCTGCGTCCCGCTGTTCTTGGCCAGCTAGGGAGGCTGACGATGGGCGTCTCGTCGGTGAGGTGACTGAAACGAAGGGGAAGCATTCGGCACAGGGCCCGGCATCTCGAGGGTTCAGTCCGTGTTCACTCTCACTACCGTTGTCACTGGGCTCCAGACAGAGGAGCTGTTGAGATGGTAATGGAATTAGGAGGATGATACCAACAGTCCCAAATAGGACGGGATCCTGACCCCACGTGTACTGCGGAGACCCTTCTGTTTGCCTGATGCCCGGCGAGGGTTTTTCTAGGCACTCCGTCTGCTCGGCTGACAACCGGCCCTGCAGACCCACTCCCGGGCCCTCGCCCAGGCCATATTAGAATGCCTCCCTGTCCCCGGTCTCTGTGTCCTGCAGGTCCGAGGGCCACCTTGTATCCTTGGGACAGGTCACGTGCACTGGGAGGGATGTAGCCATGGCCGGCTCACTCCTCCTTTATAAAGTGCCTCCCTTCGTGTTGACGTGAGCAGCGGCTCCTTTAATGGCCCGGGACTCCCGGCTCCGCTCGGGTGGAAATCAGGCTTTATATTCCGGAGTCACCATTCCGATCTGTCTCCGCAGCCCTGAGCGCGACTGCCGACTGCGCCTTTGAAGCTGGTTTTCCTTTCGCCTCCCGGGCAGTGCAGCCCAGATTTTCTGTAGATGCTTTTGCATCTGTTTATTTTTTCTTTCTTCGCAGCAGCAATGGCCTAAAATGTGTAGGAAGAGTGCTGGCCGGCAGCGGGGGGAGGGGACCGTCTGCCAGAGTGACCTAGTGCTGGGTGATAAGCTCAGGGAGGGGAGGCTGGCCCAGGCTTCCCTTTGTGTCGGAGGACGAGGGCCTGGCTGCTGGGGGAGCTGGAGCGCTCCTGCGGAGGAGGACCCGGAGCGGGTGCCGGAGCGAGCCCCAAAGGCCTGCGCTGATCTTCAGCTACGGCCGTCAGAATCTTGATTTACAGGGGGAGCCGGCCGGGTGATACCAGGTCAGGGTCCACGGTGTCCCCGCGCTGCTGCAGTCGCCCCCGCGATGACTCTGTGGCTCCCCATCTTAGAAACCCTGGCGGGAGAAAGTAACCCTTTTCTCCCCAGGAGGATGGAGGCCCCAGGAAGCGTGGATCAGCCCCCCCCGCAACCCCCCACCCCCGCGCCCCAGGGCCTGGATTCTGACCTCCATTTGGAATTAACTGTGCGGTCACCAGTGGGAGGGGCTGCGAGGTCGTTGCCGCCTGCTTCAGTCCTCACTCCTGTCTCCGCTGGGGGCACACCCATCTCCCTTTTCCTGGGTAACAGTGGCGTCGGGGGCCTTTCTGCCCTGGTCGTCCGTCCGACGTGACTGCTGAGTTAGTATCTTCCCTCAGTGGGCCCATTTTCCTTTTAGAAGACATTTACGTAGGCTAAAAATAAAAGTTTGCAAGATGACCGTCAGTGAAGTCTTCTTAGCATCCTAGGTGAAGGCCAGAGGGTCTCACTGTTTCTAGCCTCCCTTCCTCCCACTCCCACCTGCCCGTGGTCTGTCCTGAGCGCTGGCCTCTTCCGATGAGGGGAGGCTGGGCACTGAGTGCTAGGAAGGCACGGGGACCCTGGTGCCCACCCGCCGGGCTTCCTCCTGCAGGAGCTCTCAGAGGGGAATGGAAACAAGAGTCACTTTCTTAGTCTCTGAATCAATGTTCTTTAACTTGGCCCTGAGTATTGATAAAGCCGGCAGTGGAGAGGGCAGCGACAGCTCATCCCGTGCCTCCGACAGCAGCCCTCGCTCTCACGAAGCACGGACTTCTCGGGGATCCTTCTAGCTTCCCTGTGGGGCCGGTGGAGGCGACCGCAGGGGCCCCCAGCTGCGTCCCTGTCCTGATCCTGGGGCAGTTACCTCACAGGACAGAAGAGTGAGCGTCCCCTGTGCGGCAGTTGGTGGGTGAGCTAAATATCTCAGGAAGGGGGGATTTAAGGGCCTGGATCATCTGGGGGCGAGGTGGGGGGGTGCTAACTGCTGCCCCAAGGGAGGGGCAGACAGAGCTTTGAGGTACACAGGTGCACGGCAGAGGAGATGACCCCAAGGACAGACCGCAGTGACCAGGCCACAAGCCAAGGGTGCCTGGCGGGCTACGGTGCCAGAGGCAGCAAGGATCCTTTCCTCACGCCCCCGCTGGCTTGGTTTCAGACTCCTGGCCTCCAGGTCCAGGAGGATGCATTTCTGTGGGCCTAAGCCCCTGAAGGCGCTGTAGTTGGCCTCAGAAACCTCCCACAGAAGGCTTTTCTCTGATCTCAGACAGTGGACTGGGCAGGGAGAGAAGCACTTCGCCTGAGGGCACGCGGCCAGAAAGCAGCCCCTGGGCTTTGAGCCCCAGCTTGGAAATCATTGCCCTCCGCTGGGCTGCACCCCGAGGCCTGTCTGGCGGGCAGCCCCCACTCCGGAAACCGAGCTAGGGAGCTGAGGCGGGAGGCAGGTGGGCGGGTTCCTGAGACTTACCCAGAGAATTCTTTCTGCAGGAATGTCAGAGGCTGGAAAGCACAGAGTGGCGGATTTCTCCTGGGTCTGAAAACTGCCTTCTGTGGGTGCATTTGTTTTTTCAAGCAGCAGGCTGGGGCTCAGGCTCTCTGAGAGCCCGTGAGAAGGGGCTGGTATGGTCAGGAGCCTGGAGGGGCGATTGCCTCTCACCTTCTCCTCCCGGCCCCTCTGGGTCTCCTTTGGTGGTCCTGCTGTCGAGGAGCATCCATGAGGCCACGAGCTGTGTCCCCCTGTCTTGGGGCTCAGTGCAGACACCGGAGCTCTGGTTGGGACACTTTGGGTGTGGGAAGGGAGGCACTGCTGGGGCTGCAGAGCTGGTGACTTCCCCGGGTGGGGACAGGGGGACAGCTTCCTCCTTGGGGGCAGGGGCGGGGTGGGGAGGCCGGGAGGGGCCCAGGCCTCCGCACTGTGTGTGGGGTCCCTGCGCGATTAGGGCTGATCTCCATCCCGCTTCCAGAGCTCTCTCCCTACCCACCCTCCTCTTGGCAGGTCGCAGGCTGCCCCTCATGGGGTGCTGTTTTGTTTTTCTTTCTCCTCCTCTGAGAATCCACTTAAAAACACACATTGAAGTGGCTGAGCCTTATTCAGGATGTGAGCAAACACAGGGAGCCCTGAGCAGGCAGCGACAGCAGCGGATTGTTTGTGGCCGCCTGTGGTCCGGCGGGTGGGGGTGGGTCACGTGGGGGCTAATGCGTCTCCGATCCTGATTACAGGGGGATCGGCCCCTGCCCTGTGCAGCGCCCGGCTGCAGACCCCAGGCCAGCTCAGCGGGCCCGGGGCCGCTGTCCCCAAGCCACAGGGACCACGGGGCGGGGCGGGGCTGCAGGAGGGGATGCTGCGTGGCAAAGGGACAGTCCACTCTGGGTTTTAAAAACAATGATCATTTAAAAATGCCTTTTCTGTCCCTAGATTCTAAAGGCAGTTTTCGACCCCAACATTAATGTAATCTTTTCATGAGTGAATTAAGTGTTTTTGAGGGAAGGGTGAGCCGGACACGGCTGGGGCAGTGGGGAGCACCTGTGTGGTAATGATGGCCACTGTCGGCAGGTGGTGGGGTGTGACAGGTGAGCGTCGTGCTCCTGGCTGGTGGGTCGGAGTCAGACAGTCTGGCATATGTGGTGACGGTTTCAGGCTTCTGGGCAGACGATGCGGCCTGTGCCCACCACAGTGACCCAGTGACCTGCAAACGTTCCGGAAGATCCTATTAGAGCGGACTTCCCTGGGCGTGAGAAATGCAGCAGCTTTTTACGGACATGAGTGCATTGTGGGAAACCCAGTCTCACTGTCCTGGTCCCGGGAACAGGGAAACAGGCGACCGTGATGCTCTTCACCCGGGAGGAGCCCGGTCCTGCCCTAGGCTTGTTGAATTCTTTATTTTACTGAATTTCCACAAAGCCCTATTAATAATTCTGATTGTATGGGTGGAGGAAATTGAGGTGCTGAGAAATCAAGTAACTTGTCCAGGTTTGTAACTGCGGGGTCCAAGTCCTAATCTAGATCCTCTGATTCCGGAGCCTACCCTCTTAACCAGTGGTCCTTACGGAGCAGAGTAATGGCTGAAAAGAAATCCTCTGTACTCGCACAGAAGGAACGGAAGGCACACATTCTCTATCTCTATTACACACACACACACACATACACATACACACACCATTCCTACCCATTTCTGTCACACACACACCCTGTTCCTACCCATTTCTGTCACACACACACACACACACCATTTTTTGCTCCAACTCCAACCTGATTCTGCAGCCGCTTATTTCATTATTGGTGGTGGTGGGGGCAGTAATTTCGGGATCCCCCCAAAAACACTGCAAAGGGCTCCGCTCACTATAGGTTCTGTTCGGCCGCACGCTATCTTGCCAATCGTCATCCGTCCTCTTCTCCGGTTATGAAGAGCCATTGTTTCAGGAACTGGGAGCACGGAGCTTCCTGCACTGGATTATTGGCGGAAATCAGCTGGTGATTGAGCAGTGTTGTCTCTGGGCCTGTTGTGGCCTGCACGATCCTTTCTGGGGGTCTTTGCGGGCAATACCATATCTTAGAGCTTCCTACCCCCTTCAGGTATGCGTGTGAGGGTCGAAGGTGCATCTAGCAGGACCGAGGGGTGTCCCTGGCTGGGGGAGGAGATGTGGCAGGACATGGGGCTTGCGGCGACAGCTCTGTCCCCCTTCCTTGATTATAAGCTCACACATTCAGGTGGAACCTGTCTTGCCCACGGAGCTCAAGGATCCATTATTGAAAGGTATGCTCTTATTTGGCCCAAAGGTCTTGGAAAAGCAAATGGATTCTGCAGCTGCCCAAGTAGAACTGATTTGGGTCCCATTGCTTTAAGGGGCTGGACTTGGCCCCCAAATGTCGTAATGCAGAAACCTCACACAGTCCTTTCCTCATGGTCCTCCCCTTGGGATTTAGGGCACTGAGGGTCGTTGCTTTTAAAGAACAGCCCCTGTGTGATAAATGGCCATCAGGTTTTGTGGTTGACTAATTTCCCTGGGTGATTCTCCCTCTCAAGCTTGTCATTCTGCCAGGATTAGTGTGTGTATGGGCACACATGTGTGCGTGTGCATGCGTGTACATGTGTGCGGATAGTTCTGTGCCCATGCACGTGTGTGCACAGGTGTGCCTGCACAGGTGTGTGCCCGTGCATGTGTGCATACCTGTGTGCCATGCACGTGTGCATACCTGTGTGCATGTGTGCGCATATCTGTGCGCCTGTGTATGTGTGCACAGGTGCGCCTGTGCTTGTGTGTGCACACCTGTGTGTGTGCCCATGCCTGTGCGTGTGTGTCCTTGTATGTGTGCATGCACACGTGTGCCTGTGTGCGAGTGCGTGTGCTCATGTGCATATGTGCACACACCACTCTGACTTTTCCCAATTGTCTAAATTATCTTTAAAAGAAGGTTCCAGAAAGTGCATTAAAAAAACCTATGATTCTCATGTGACTTCTAGTGTAAGCTGCCCTCTCGGGGTGGGGGATAAAAAGGCCTTATTATGGGAGTGCGCTCAGGACCCGAGCCTCTCTGATTGCTGATTATTTCAGGACCGAAGCTGCAAGAACCAGCGGAAATTGAGTTTTGAGATAACTTCGCACTTTTCTTCACATTTTATTCATTCCTTCCTTCTATCCGTCATTCAATCAAATGGCTCTGTGACCACTGTTGCCAGAGTATGAGCGTCCCGTCACATGGAGTGTCTGGGCTAGAAGGGGAGAGAAGCGTGTTCTGAGAAGTGCTGTAGTAAACATGTGGGGGTGAGTTGGGGCGTCTGGATGGCTCAGTCAGGTTAGCGGCCGACTCTGGGTTTTGGCTCAGGGTGTGATCTCAGGGTCGTGGGATCGAGCCCCATGTCAGGCTCTGCACTCAGTAGGGAGTCTGCTAGAGATGTCCTCTCTCTTTGCCCCAACCCCCACTCGCCCACTCTCCCTCCCCCCCTCAAATAAATAAATAAATCTTCAAAAAATATTGGGGTGAGCGTGAGGGTCGCAGGAGACGGCTCTGTGTTCAGTCCTGTTTTAGGCACTTGCCCATGGAGTGGCCTTTGCTCTCAGGGCCCTTGTCTATAAAATGGAGACAAGATTAGCCCCTCATTTATTCTATGTCATTCCACGTCCCCCGTTCTGTTCCATCCCGGTCCACTCTGTTCTGCTTTGTTTAAACACGGGCATGTAGACCTAACGGAATCCGGTCGGCCACGCTGTGGAGTTTGGACAAGTCTTTGCTGGAGTCCGCGCGCAGCAGCGCGGGGGGCGAGATGGGGAATGGCTGGGCGGGCATCACCGAGGGGCAGGGAGGCCGCCCGGCTGGGGAGTGGGGAAGCAGGAGAACCCCCACCTGGAAGGTGCCTGCCAGAGTCTTGATGGGATGCTCGGTGCCTTGAACGGTTTTTAATTACAATTTAATAAATAAAAGAGAGAACAAAGGCTCATCACGTCACCCTTCACTCTTCCTTGTTCAACACCAGGCACTTGAGAGGCTGGATTACCAAGCAGCAGCAGGAGGGGAACCAAGCAGGGGAGGGGGCTGGGCGGCACCTGCAAGCCGGGCCTGGGGGGGACGCCTGCACCCGACTACGGCAGCCCAGGCTGTCCACCTCCCCACCTGCCCCCTGAGGCCATTGATTTAAGGCTTCCAGCTGCGGAGGCTGCTGGTCTCCTCTCTCTGTGCGCAGGGCTGGCTCCCGTGGCAGGAAGAAGACTGGCCCACCGCCTGCCCGTCTGTCTTCTCACTCGCATGCTCTTCAGTAGGGACTCGACAGGCTTCATTCATGCTTTTTGCACCTTTACCGACAGCGCATTCCCATGTCCACTTGGCAGCATCAGGTCCTGCCCGCCGAGGCGCCTCCCAGCCCCCTGGCCGCAGCTCCCACATAGCTCTGCGTGTCCACGAGTCCGGGAAACCTTCGTGGGCTCGCTGCCACGTTCCCGACACAACTGTCACCACCCGCGGGGGGCGGGGGCACCGAGAACAGGCCACCGTTCACACCATGAGGGAGCCTTGATTTTCCAGCTAATATTTACCTAAAAATAATTTCCTGCTACATCTGAACTGGGCGTGCGGGCGCACTGCTGCTTGCTGAGCTGCTTTTCTCCCCTGAGAGCTGGGCGGGCCTGAGCGAGGAGCGGCTCCTCCGGCAAACCGGGCCTGCTGGCCTTTCCCCTCTCCTGGCTTCTAGGAAAGGTGCTGGTCCCCGACTTGTCGGCTCGCGGCCTGCCCTGTGGGGGCTCCAGCCCTCTTCCTTTGACACCTTTGCAGTCTCTCCGGGAAGCCTGCTCGGGTCCCGTGCTTGCGGACGGGAGAGGTCACAGGCTCTTGTTGGTCCTGTGGACTGACTGCAGGGAGACAAGGCCACGGGGGCGCACTGACCCCAGGCTGGCGGCCTGGGCTCTCTCTGCTTACACCGCGTCTGACCTGCTGAGAGGGGCCAGCAGCCCTTCTGGAGAGCTGGACCATTCCAGGGAGCGGCAGGTGCTGTGAGCACAGGCTTGTCTGGGGAGGCGGGGACGGCGGCGGCTTGGCGGGGCCCTGGACGCAGGAGGTCTGGGGAGGGGCATCTGGATAGTGGGAGGGAGCTGCCAGGAGAGCTCCCGAGTATTCTGGAATGTTCCATCTGCCCCCTGTTATTGGGAGTGAGCGGTGTGCTGGAAAGAGGGCCGGCAGCTGCGGTGGAGAGAGAGGCGTGTGGGAGGAGGCGGGCGGAGCTCGGCCTTTTCCATCGCCAGGGAGCAGGGCAAAGGCCATGCCGAGATCTGGAAGGACCGTGTGCCCGAGGACTGGTCGGCGGGCGGGGGAGGGGGCTGCTGTAGGAGACGTGGCAGGGGGAACGTCGCGGCCCAGGCTGGGAGCTGGGAACAGTGTCTGCAACAGCCGCAGAGCCTCGTGGAAACGAGCCTGGCTTCGCCCGATGTCTGATTCCTTCTGGCGCGTGTGCGTCCTCCCCTCCACCTGAACTACGGGAGACGGCTGACCGCGCCCGGCCGCTGCGTTGTTTGGATCTCTGGGTTCCATCCGCCGTGTCTCCAGGCAGTGATGTTCTAGCATCACATTTTACTCGGGGTGCGGCATTAAATCATCCACGGTTGTGTGTCTGGGGCCTGAGCCCCACACACCTGATGACGTTCACGCAAGCGTTGAATGGGTGAATCGCTGGGGGGTGTGAGTGAGTGTCGCAGAGCACGGCCAGAGCCCGGCGACCTTCTTAGCTGTCAGACGGTTCCCTCTGCCCGTCTGAGCTGTCCCGTGTTTCCAGAGCATTCTCTTCCTCCCTGGTGACTTGTCAGCCCAACGTCCGGTCACCTGGGAGCCTTAGCAAGCGAAGCAGACGTCCAGTAGAGGGACAGCACAGAACCGCGTGGACCAAAGACAGTAATCACCTTTCCCCACTATTCTCTGTCCCCTTAATTTTCCCTTAGTTTACGACAAGCATTGCCAACTGAGATGGGCAGAGATGAGGCACACGTTACTTTAGAACCAGAGAAAGACCCTAATGACGTTTCCACTTTCAGAGCATTCAGGGATTAGCCAAGGAGAGAATGCAGCCGCCCTTTCTGCACGAGGATTTCACCCGGAAGCTGGTCTCCAGTTGCAACAGCGTCCAGGTTACCAACGCTGCATCGTGGGTGCCCACGTTTCCTACCTGCAGGAGGGCTGGTGCCGGCCCCTGCGCCTCTCTCCCTGCCGGGGTCCCTCCAGGGCTCCCTCCCCTGCGCGTTTCCACCCCACCCCTTGCGCCCAGAGCCCATGCTGCCATCTGGTCCCTGGCCCCTCAAGGGGCGCCCGGCCAGCTGCCAGGTGGTGCTCGGGCATGTGGGGGTGTTGGAAGCCACGGCCCGTCTCCCCCTGTGCCAGGCCGCCCCCGCTGTGGAGCTAACCCGTGGCTAAACGCCTGGCCGCGGGTGCCCGTGGGCCCATGCCCAGCGCCGCCGTGCCAGCGATCTGCTTCATCCTCAAATCCTCACCTTGGCAGACTGAGCCCCTCGCCTGGCACGGTCGTCACGTTGAATCTCTGCTGTGATTTAAATGTCTCATCGTCAGCAGCCCTCCCTGCCACCCGCCGGGCCCTGCCGAGCCTCGTGGCTCCCACATCCCGTGTCTTGGTTTGCGTCTCCCTTCCGTGTGGTAGGAAGGGGATGGCGGCCGCTCGGGTCCTGTGGGCGGGGGGTCTGGGCGCTGAGTGACCACGGGAGAGGGCCAGAGGTGGGGACGTGGGATGGAGAGTCTGAGGAGAAACTGGAGTGTTTTGTTGGGAGGTCAGCCGTTCCCAGGAGGGGCTGTCCACTGGCTGGCAAGGGCGGAGCAAGCAGCCCCCCAGCCCCCTGCACGGTTGAGCAGCATTAGTATCCAAGAGGCCGCTGTCTGTGGTTCGCAGCCAAAATCCAATAGGTGCCTCTCTCAAAGGGGGGATCCGGGGGCAGGATTGTGAGGGTCCAACACAGGTGTTGGGAGCTCAGTGAGGGACAGAGCAGCGGGGGTGGGAGGTCACAGAGTTGGCCCACACCTGGTGAGCACGGGGACATCCCGGTCAGGGCAGGGCATCAGGGGTGTGGTGGACAGTCCGGCGCCGGGGACGGGGCCTCTGACATGGTCAGAGCTGGGGACAGGCAAGCCGGAGTAAGGTCGGTTCAGCGTCTGTCCCTGGAGGCCTGCCTGCCCAGGGCTCCAACCCTGTCCCTGCCCCTGCCCCTGCCCCTCACTGTCTGTATCTTCAGACCAATGTTCTGTGCTTTCTGAACTTTGCTCCTTGTCTGTAACATCTAGAAGATGCCTATCAGAATCTCAACCCACTGAAATGATTGAATGGGAACATACAGAGAAATCCTACTGCGTGACCTGTCCCGAGACACAGATCTTTAGAGGCAGGAGGTGGGTTAGTGGTTGTGGGGGGCTGGGCAGTGACAGGAGTGATGGCCGCCAGTCTGCGGGGCTGATGAAGAGGGGCTGGGCTGTGCTGATCTCTGCTGAATAAGGATGAGCACACCAAATACTGAATATGGCCACGTCCCACATGTCAAGACGGTCACTCTGACACTGGGCGTGTTTTCCTCATTTAAAAACAGCACCTGGAGTGTTAACACCAGGCTCACCTCCCTTATCTGCCTACTGCCCTTGCAGGTCCGACCACCGTGCCCCTGCGGTGGAGGAGTGGAGTGGGCTGGGCTGGCGGTCGCCCTGCCCTCCCACTTTGTCCTGCAGGCCACCATGAATACTGCACAGAGGCCTCTGTGGGTCTCACTACCCGCCCCCCCCCCCCCCGCCCCCAGGCAGAGCTGGGCTGCTGCTGGGCCTGGGGGGTAACAAACCCACCTGCACTTCCCTCCAAAGTTTGTCGGGCCCTGCGCCGTGGTGCCTTGGCCAGCGGCTGGGTGAACCGTCCTGGAATGTAGCCCCCCTGCACCATGGCGCGTGTCTGCCAGCCCCAGCACCCTCAACTCCAGCCTGACGTCTGCATGGGGTGCTGATCACGTGCTTAGGGCTCCCCCCAAGTGGGCTGTTGGCGTGTCTGTGCCTAAGACAGGAGGGGTGTCTGCTCCGGGTCAGTGGGGTGAGCCTTGCAGAGGACTGGACAGCAAGCCCCAGACAGGTCTGGGAGGCAGATGGCGTCCAGAGGGAACATCCAGGTTGGTACCTGCCTCCTCCGCAGTCCCTGGGAACAGTCCCTGCGTTTACTGGAAACTTGAACGGGGAGTAGTTTTGTGGCTGTTCTAAGAGTTTAGCCCCAATTGTGTTCCCCTGTCAAGACCAGGAGCAGCCACTCCCGATTCTTAGAGTCCCAAGTCAGGCTGTTCCTTGGAGGACTCTTGTGTTCCTTTTCTGATACAGGCTGTCCTTTCCTTGGGGACTTCCCTATTTCCCCAGAGGGCAGAACAAATCCCTAAACAAGAAGCAGGCAGTCACTTGAAGCTACTTTTGAGGCATAAGGAGTGTGAGGAGAAACAGGGTGAAGTTCACAAAGTATGGATCTCAATGACCTGATAAGGTCTGCAAACATGTTGCGTTTTTCAGTTCTGAGTTCGTTGCCAACGTTTAAAACCGAACGTCCACGCGTTTCCCACACTATTCCAGATTTCTGACAGTTTTCTTTTCTTTTCTTTTCTTTTAAAAGGTTTTATTTATTTATTTGACAGACAGAGATCACAAGTAGGCAGAGAGTCAGGCAGAGAGAGAGAGGAGAAAGAAGGCTCCCTGCTGAGCAGAGAGCCCGATGCGGGGCTTGATCCCAGGACCCTGGGATCGTGACCCCAGCCAAAGGCAGAGGCTTTAACCCACGAAAGAAACCAGGGGTTCTGGCACCACTGGCTCTGCTTCCATGTGGCCACAATCACCTTACAGGGACGGATGGCCCTTCCTTCTTCAGTTGTCCCCAGCCTCCTCTGCCTGCTTCGTTTATCCCCTTTCCTGGCCTGCCACGCTGGCATCTGTTTTTGACCTGGTATAGGATTTGCTGTTAAACTCTCAAGTCTTTGTTCTTGCTCAGTTGGCAACATGGCCAAGCCGACAGGCCCTTTATGCTTCCCTTCTGGGCCTGAAAAAGGAGATGCGGCGAGACCACGAGGGGACACGAGATGCTGGATGGACCTGAGAGTGCTGGCCGAAGTTAGAGATGCTTCACGGAATTCAAGGCGCGGTCCACCCAAATTAGGGGACTATGAGCTCAGCTTACCCGTCACTTCAGAGACAGTGTTTAGCTGATGGAACACGATTTCCTATTTCCATAAATAATCCTGCCAAGCAAGTGATTTAATTGATTTAATGAGTCGGCTGCGGGAATCAGGCCTGGCTGAGGGTGCATGTTTATTTCCGGTTCCATCTGTGGAAATTTCCTGGGGATTGGGGTGTTAGTGCGGGGTTTTGGGCTTTCACTAGAATTTGTCTCTGCCCTCGGAGCATAGATGGGTGATGTTCTGAGCTGAGCAGCCGTGGCGATCCCATCGGAGGTGGGAGACCTGAAAATGAGAACTTTTTCCAGCCTAAGGCCACATCACATCACATCTCAGATTTTGTCCAAGGGCAAGTGAGCAAAGATGCTGGCATGATGGCCGTTTTCCATTGGACTCACTTGGTGATAAACGGCTATGTCTCCAAAGTGGCGTTTCCTCCAGAGATCCTCGGTCAGCGTGTCTCAGCATGGTGCCGTCTCTGTGTGCACTTAGGGCCGTTCATTCATTCTTTCTCTTGCTCAATCCTTCAGTGAGTCGGCAGGTCTCGAGCTGTTGGCTTGCCACCAGGGGACATACGTTGGTGGTCCCAGGGTGGTGGGGGCATTCTCTTGGGATCGGGTTGACAGGCCAGGGAGGCTCACAAGTCTCCTGCCACGCACAGGGCAGGCCTGAGCAACAGAGAATGATCTAGCTTCGAATTTCAGCAGTGCTGAGCTTGAAGACTGACCAGATCCTCCCCGAGTGTGTTGTCACCCACGCTGTTGTAGGCGTCGGGGACAAGGTGGTGAACAAGATGGAGAATGTCTTTGTTCTCGTGGGACCTGTATTCTAGGGGCGCAGGAGAGGAGGACAGACAGTTGCTAACTTAACCAGGTAACTTAAGTTCATGTGCCAGCGGGAATGAGGGTGACATGGTAGATATGTCTGGAGGGCACAGTGTCTGTTGGAGTAGCTTTGGAATTCCTCTTTGGTGAGGAAATGTATCCATTGGGAATGATGTCATCGAAAAGTAAGAAAATGTGATCTACCATGGCTTAAATAAGTGGTGGGTGTCATTTTCCACCAAGAAGCCTGAAAGTAGGGAACTACTGATGGAAATTCAGGGCCAGCGTCTCCTGTAATTCTCTTGGGGTTTTTTCCCTCGAGGTCACAAAGTGGCTGTTATAACGCCAGCCACTGCATCTGTGCTCATTGTGGGGAAAACGGCACCAGCCCATCTGGATCCACTATCAGGAAAGTAGGAGCTATCCTAAAAGCTCCTGCAACAGACTTCTTATGAGCCAATGGGTGGGTACATCTGCCTCGCTGGACGTGCAGGGCGGCAAAGGAGGTTGGATAAGCTACTATTTATCTTTCCTAGCCTCTCTGGTGGAGGCAGGTATGGGAGAGAGACCCCCAGGGACCCCAGGGGGTCAGGCCAGCCAGCTGTTGGGGGCAGGCCACCTGTGACAGTGAGCTGAGCCGGTAATGACAAGAAGGCGCTGGGCATCTGAAGAGCCGGGGATGATGGACGTGGTGGAGGGGACCGTGTTGCTGAGGCCTGGAGACTATTCCTGAAGAGGGGTGCGTGCTGGGTCCTGGCAGACGGCGCTCACACAGCCAGGAAGGTCTGCTTCTGCGACCTTCGCAGGGACTGTCCGAGCTCCCGGTGGCTGCTGTTACCATTGTCCACAGCACACATGGTCAGGTGTCCGTGGCCTGAGATCGAGGTCTGATCCGGAGGCTCTCGGGAGGCTGTTCCCTGCCTCCTCCTCTCCCATCCGTGTGTCTGCCCCCCCCCCCCCCCCCCCGCCGCGTGTCTCTTACAGGGACAGAAGTTATGAGCCGTAGGGCGCTTCTGCATGACTGGAGGACATCTCATCTCAAGGACCTCCACTGAGTGTCCGCCAAGACCCTTTCCCCAAATGACATAACGTTCATGGTGACTCTACAGATGAGGGTGTGGGTACGTGTTTTGGGGGTCCGCTCTGACCCCCGACGGGCCACGAGAACAGGTGAAGGGATGCTTGCTTCTTCTCGATGGCAGACATGGCCTGCATGGGCTCTGCTCGCAGCCAGGCATCTTGTGACCCCTCAAGAGGTTATGCTGGACCCATGGTGTTGGGGACGCTGCGCTAGTGTTCGTGGCATATCTTCTGTTGGATCTTGTCTTTTTATGTCCAACCACAGGCTGTGGTTTTGAAACGGATTTATAAGCCATCTACGGAGCCCTGGCTGTGTGTGAGTTCTGTAGTGAACATCCCTGAACCCCGTGCTTGCGACTCGACGGGTGGCTTCTCAGCTCCTTGCCTTGGTCTGGGCTGTTCCACACGTGGAGTGCCGTTCCATGTTCTCACGAGCCGCCGCGCTGTCAGACTGGCCACCACGTGGGAGGGCTGCAGAGCCGGGCTCATGTGTGGGTTCACGTGCCCGGTGTCCTTCTGTCTGAGACCTAGCTTCCTTACCTGGGAGGGCAGGTGCTGGGGTCCACGGGGCTGCAGGCTACCCATGGGGAGATGACTAGGGAGGCAAGTCTCCTGTGGCTACTGCCCCTTCCCACTCAGAGCGTGGCTGGAGAGCCACGGGGCACTTCGGGCTGAGGACCAGGAGCTAGGGGTCCTCAGCACAGGGGACACGGCATCCAGGGCCCTCACCTCCTGCAGGTCCACAGTGTCATATGGACAAGGCCCCAGCGTGCTGAGCACGTGGTTCTTCCAGCAGGACCAGGACCCCGGTGAGCCGCTCGCTGGCCACCATGAACAGCCAGGATGCTTCTGTCGGTCGGGAGGTCCCAAGGGTCCTGGGGTTCCCTCCCAGGCTGGGCTGGGGCGATGACTGGCAGTCTGGTGCTTTTTGGCCACCACCCGTGGCTGCCCCCCTCCTACTTCCTGTTTGTCTCTCTGGACCTGCTCCTGCACCTGCTCTGGCCCCAGCGGGCAGCGGGCCGCCTGGCCGCCGCACAGTTGGGTGGCTAGGCTGGGGAGGCAGCCCCTCTCCATCCCTCCCTGCCCCTCCTTGTCTGCCCCCCCCACCCCCCGCATTGGATAAACAGTATGTATGCCAGGCCCTGTACCAGGCACGGGGACTTGTTGCCTCTTTCCCGCAGAGCCCAGACCAAACCCAAGTAGGCAGCCGTGAGACAGGGACGGACCGATGGGAAGTGGTCAGTGTTCTGGGACCGTCGACCAAGACTCTTCCTGCGGAAGTCGTCCTGCCTTTGTCTGTCTGTCTGTCTACGCACCCACCCACCTCCGTACCTCTCTGTAAGTAGGCTCCGTGCTGGCTGTGGGGCCCAACGTGAGGCTTGAACTCACGGACCGGAGGTCACGAAGTCCTGCCTTCGACAGTTACTTTGGAGAACATTGGGGTAAAGAAAGAGCTGCCTGGTCCCCAGGACTGCCGCATGGCCGGTGGGGGAGTGAGCGAGAGCCAGTTTGGACGCAGGGACAGGCAAAACCCAGGGGCAGACAAAGCCCTGTTTCACAACCTCTTGTCCCAATGGCCCTGCTTTCAAGCTCCTGTGAGGTCCTTCTTTCTGTGTTTTATAGCCTTTAGTGTGGACTTTGGAAGGAAGGGGACCTTTGGGGGGAACTTGCAGAAAAGCTGCAAGAACAGGTTCCATGGTCCCCGGTGGGGGCGGCTGCTGCTTGTGTGCCATCCCGAAGCCGTCCCGGGTCCCCGCCTCTGAGGGCCCCGCAGACAGCATGCCGCCTGGACAGCACCCTTCCCTGCTTCTTTCCCAAGAGCGAGAACGCCCCTCTCAAAACCACGGAAAGCCTGCCGGTCGAGCTCTGATACAGCACTGTGACTCAGTCCATCTAGGCAACATTCACATTGTTTACCTTGTCCCGTAAGACCCTTCGTAGCTGTCCCTTTTCCTTCTGTCCCCCAGCAGGACGCATCCCGGGTACCAAGTGGTACTAACTCGGGCTGCTCCCAATCCCCTGAATCTCCTGGGGGCGGGGTCTCAGCCTTTCTGTCTCTGGGCTCGCTTGACCGTCTTTGAGGGACACGGGCCGACAATGTCACAGTTGCCCCCGATGTGGGGTGTGTGGGGCACCCCCCATGACTGCGCTCAGATTCTGCGTTATGGCAGGAGGTGCCGGCTCCTGCGGGGGCCTGGGTGAGTGCTGACACCTACCACGGGGTTTGGGGGATGAGCACCGGGGTCAGTGGGCCGCAGGCCAGTCGCCGAGATCCTTCACTGTGAAGTGACCGCGGTCCTTTCTGTGGTTGGCAGGTGGTTTGTGGGGAGGGACTGTGAGACCAGGTCATGGGAAGTCCCTGTTTCTCTTGGGACGTGCCCCACGTTAGCGTCTGCGGCCGACTCTTACCCACAACGACACCTGCTTCTTACGACACTTACAATGTGGTGATTTTTTGTGATTCCTTTGACGGTTATTTGTTGGTTTTCCTCTGTAGGGAAACCTGGGGGACTCAGTTGGTTGCATGTCTGCCTTCAGCTCAGGTCGTGATCCCGGGGTCCTGGGATCGAGTCCTGCATCGGGCCCCCTGCTTAGTGGGGAGCCCGCTTCCCCCTCTCGCTCCCCCTGCTTGTGCTCCTTCTCCGTCAAATAAGTAAGTAAAATCTTAAACAAAAAAGGAAAAGCTTTCGTCTTTCTCCTCATTTATATATTTTTTATTTATTTATGTTAGTGTGGATTAATGGATCATAGCTTTGTTCCGAGCTTAGACTTATTATCATCATGTCCCTTAATGCACAGAGGAAAGGGCCCAGGGAGCTCCTCGCAGGCCCCTGCGCTCTGTGTGGCCCCGTTTCTGACCTCTGGTGTCATACGCTGCTCCCAGCTCGTAGCCCGCTGGGCACGTTCCCTACTCCGGCCCCAGAGTTAGCCCTCTTCTCCAAGGACAGTGGTTGCTTTTTTTTTGTAGATTTATTTACTTATTTGACAGAGATCACGAGTAGGCAGAGAGATAGGGGGAGAGAGGAGGAAGCAGGCTCCCCGCTGAGCAGAGAGCCCGATGTGGGGCTTAAACCCAGGACCCTGGGATCATGACCTGAGCCGAAGGCAGAGGCTTAACCCACTGAGCCACCCAAGCACTGCAGGACCGTGGTTTCTTTTATTGGAGAATGGTATTTAGCAACCAAGATCTGGGTGCTGGGTGTGGGCGTGGCCTCTGGGACGTCCCCGTTTCCGGCCACAGCAGACAGACCTGGGCCGAGAGTGTGCGTCCGGGGCCGCGGTGCTCCCATCTGGTGCTTCCATCTGCCTGCGCATCCCTGCCCTCCTGTCTGAAGCAAGGAGCTCACGGTGCTGCTTCCAAGCCCCGTGGCTGCTGGCCCGCAGCTGGATCCGTCCGCAGCAGGAACGCGGGCCTGTCCCTGCACTGAGCCTCCCCGGGGTGGAACCGGTGGCCTGGCTCCGCTGAGCTCGGGGCGACGGCGAGCTGCGGTCACGGCTCTCGCCTATAAATATTTAAGAGGTGGTTCAGGTTTCAGACAAAGCACATCGGTGGTAAAGATCAAGGTTTTTGACCTTTTGTCAATTTACTCAGTGAAATACGATCTTCCTGTCCATTTTTTCCCCAAATGTCATGGACTCCTTTTTTCCTAGTTGAAGTGGTCACATTTTCTCCAAACGCAGTACAGAGAAGATCTAAGAGTTTGGCACATACGAATGCAAACCAGAAAATTCCCTTTCCTGCCACAGAAGCCAGGCGCCGGCAGCGGCTCAGGGATCGTGGCTGTGGCATTTCAGAACCAGAGGACTCTGGCTGGCACCTGGGGCGGCCGCGGAAGGTGGTCGTGGGATCTGTGAGGGGGCCTGGGGGAGGGGACCCGAGCCCGTGCCGGGCGGCTCTCCCTGCGGCCAGGCTGGCCTCGCCGGGCCGCCGCGGCTCCTGGGGGGCCGGGAGTCGGTGTGGTCTTTCCGAGGGCTCCGGGGGGGGTGGCGCTGTGGGATGATGGGGAAATAAATCAAGCACCTTGCGTTTCGGCCTCACGTGGCCAAGCTCTCTGCTCCTAACTAGATCCGCGCTTGAAACGTGGCCGGGCTCCTGTCCAGCTGTTCCTCCTCTGAGTTTGAATATTCTCAGCACACGCATATTTAACGAGAGATAAAATATACACCGAAAGGGAAATTTAAAAAAGAAGCACGTTGGTGGCCCCTTCAGAGGAGCGTCAGCGACTGGAAATCGCAGACTGCGTGGAAGACCAAGCCACACAGCAGCCCAGCGAAGCCTCACCCTCTGCGGAGGGCCCCTTCTTCACTGTCCCCGGGGCAGGTGCAGTCCTTGTGGGGGATTTTGTTAAGGCCTCAGGCCTGGTTTGGGTGGGGTGCCTGCAGGGCTTGTCACACTCCCTGGCCCCAGATGGTCTCTAATAGGGAAAGACTCAGTTGGGGGCCGTTCCCAGGTGTTGTGTGGCCACATCATACCGGTGGCCTGTCCTCCACTTTGCTCGAGCAGTGCCTTCTTTTGATTTTGTCTTTCTGAGCTCCCGGGTCTCCTTGGGCAGCTGGCGTGGCGCACCCCTTCCCACCCACACCCAGTTGCACGGAAAAGCACAAGGATCCCTTCCAAAACGCAGCACTGAGCCCTGGATGGGGGCTCGGGCTAGTCTCCATTCTCAGACCAGCCCCGCTCCGCCCAAGCCTTCCCAGCCCACGCTGAGCACCTTCTTGTGACATTTACAGAGCAGGTGGGTTTTTGTTTTTGTCCTTTTTAAACAAGACTGTATGAATTTTGGTTCAGGAAAACGCTGCTTGCAATCTCTTCCCATTTATTCGTGGCATTTTCCTTTCAAGGCATAGGTCTAAATGAGAAATTATAGGGTTGGTTGCTTCTTTGGAAAGGAGCTCTCTCTCTCCCCTGCCCCCTCTGCCCCTCTGCCTCTCTGCCCGCCCCCCGCCCCCCAGAAAGCCATGATGGGTTAGGAAAACCGGTGCTTCCTTAGCCCCAGGCTGGAGAAAAGGGGTCTTCACGCAATGGGGCCAGCTCTGGGCTTTTCTGGACAAAGAGGACACCAGCGTTTGTGTTAGAGTGAGGCTTCCTTTCGGACTTTGCATGCCAAGACTGGTGTGGGGGGGCATGCTAGGGGTGCACGGGCTCATGGGTGCAGGCGGGAGGCCCGTACCCGGGTGGGCCTGTGTGGGAGGTGAGCCCACTAATAAGGGAGGTGAGGCGCTCTGACTCTCACAGTTACCAGAGGGCTGTGCCCAGGAGGCAAGGCCCTGATGCAGCGTTCAAAGCAGTTCTGGGCGGAGGCCAGACAGGGAGCGGGCCGTGACTGCTGCAGAAGGCTCTCGCGTGCCCGGGGCTCAGAGCGGGGGTGAGAATGCAATCGCACCTGTTGGGGCAGCGGGCGTGAGATGGCCACCCTGAGAGCACAGTGCCCCCAGGCCACCTTGCCAGGAAATACCTCTTGCTTTTGGTTCCAAAGGAGCAGACAGAGTCTTCAGGGTTTCCGCGAGCCGGCGATCACACTGTCTCGGGTCTGCCCACACGTGCTGGCGCGTCTCCGCGCTTCTTCTCCGGTCCCTGCCTCTGTGCCGCCACCTCTCCCCACAGAGCTCCAGGGTCTCACCTGACTGGGGGTTTTCCTGCGCCCGTGGGCAGAAGCGGCACCTACTCCCACAATCCTCTCTCCCTTTTGGGGAGGCGGCTGGGCCTCAGACCTCCCTGTCGAGGTGGTTGTCTCCGTTGTCCTGAGAAGCCCAGATCTGGGCGGGCTGTGCGGGGAGGGAGGGGTGGGTGTGCCTTGGGGCGTGGGTGATGGGGACACTGAGGCTTGCAGGGTCCTGGGGAATGGGGAGCCACTGACGGCAGGGGCCTGAGCCTCTGGGTTGAGGGGAGTCAGCCACCAACTGGGACCACCTGCTCTGATGGGTTGTGTGAGAAATAAATGTACGTTGTGTCGAACCGCACACTCAGTGCCTGACCCGGCCCAGAAGCTGGTGGGTTGCTGACGGACACACGTCACAGGATTCCGTCTTCTGGTACTTCCTTGTCCCTCAGCTCCCACCCCAACACCTCCAACTTGCTGCCATTGTATGGGCGGGAACCCAGGAGGCCCGTGAATGGGGCTTCCAAGGGCTTGTCCCCCCAGAGCCATGGGGCCCACATGGCTGGGACAGCAACACAAAACTTGGTGCATAGGGTCCCCAGTGTTCCGCTGTTTTTGTGGCAAAAGTTACCATGCATGTTTTATGTCTTTTCATAATTACAGTAATTTCAGGTTGTTTTTACTGGATTCGTGGGGTAACATACTCATTGTAGACATTTTTTTTTGAAGTGTAGGAAATAATTCAGAAAAAGTTTAAGTCACCCGTGTCAACATCCCACCGAATTCATGGCGGTACACTAGATGCTTGCTGCTTGGCTCTGACTTTGCTGAGGATTTGGGAAATGTCCTCTGAGGGCTGAGCGCATTCTGAGGGATACCGGGGAGTGCCTGTTTTCTTGTAAATGACGACTGTGGTATTTTGCTGAAAGATGCGCCGATTCCGTTGTAACCCTTCTTGTCTTTTCAGGATCAACTTATGGAAGTGGGTTTCTGCGTCGTTGTTTAGGTGCTTGTGACAAACGGGGTTGGGCGGCCCCACACAGAGCCACACCATTCTCCTGTTGGCAGGGGGCACAGCCCCTTCTCTTGAGAGCCTCGGGGACACTTGTTTCACTTCTTATTTATTATAGAAAAGTCTGCAGATGAAGCTGCATCATGATTAAGGAGACACTGGTGATGCGTGAGCTCCGTGACACCCCATGCTGGGACGTGGGCACGGCCTTCGGTCCGGAGTACCGGGCACAAAGTGTATCTGTGAGCTTTGACTCGTGCCAGAAAGCCATGGGGACAGAAAGTCATTAGGAGCAGCCCGAGTACAAATGAGTCCCCTCTACGGGGTAGACGTGCTTCTGTGTTCACAGGTCCAGTGCTTGGATGGAGCGTGAAGGTCCTGGACTGGAGGTTCTGGGTTTTGTTTGTTTTTCTTGAAAAGCTTGGGAGCACAAGCAGAGCTATTGAGTGATTGACTCATTAGAGAGGGCTTTAGTGAGTCCATTCAGTGAGGCCAGGGAGGCCCAAAATGTAAAGCCTTGGTTCGGGATTTCTATTGGTTGGGAATCTTTCCTTTAAGAGAAAAATGCAAAATGGTTTAAGCATTAAGAGGGAGTGGATGGAGTCAGGTTAACTTGACGGCCCAGATAAAGACAGCATCAGGTGTGGCTTGACCTAGGGACTCCATGTCATGAACCAGGGCTTGGTTTCTTTTCAATCTCGTTTGCGCTGCTGTGGAGTTAAAGCCGGCCTCCCTTGTAGCACCAAGTGGCTTCTTGTTCCCTTAATTCCTATAGGAAAGACCGTGACTTTCCCCAGTGTTAGAGGCCGCTCTGGATTGGCGTGGGTCTCAGGCTGATCTCGTTGCTTGGGTCTGGGGCATGGAGCGTGTTGACTGGTTTCTAAGCCCACCTGGGTTGCTGTAACGGAATCCCACGGATGGAGACTTACGGGACAGCACACGTTTGTGCATCATAGTCCGGGGTCTGGAAGCCGAGGTGGGCGTTGGGCTGGGCAGGTTCTGGTGAGACCCTTTCCTGGGTTGCCGCCAGCCAGTCTCCCACTGTGTCTTCATGCTGTGGGAGGACCAGGGAGCTGTCTGGGGCTTCTTCTATAAAAGCACAAATCCCATTCATGAACACCTCACCTCGTGTCCATCACCTCCCAAAGGCCTTGGCTCCTGACTGGGCCACGCCGGGGCTTAGGATTTTGGAGGGACGTGGAAAACTGGGTCCACAGCGCCGAGCAGTGCTGGAGGGGAGGGAGCAGTGAGCTCGGGGCAGAGCTGGTGACCGTGACCTGCATGCTGTGGGATGGCTAACTCTTATGTATTTTCTTGTCTGCGAAAGAGAAGTGGGTTTAGGAGGGCGGTGCTTGCTGCTGAGCTAGCTGGCATGTGGTCCTGGCCTAATTCCATGGGGTAAATACCCCCATCAGGGCGGATCTCAGGCGCTCTCCGGTCCAGCAGTGGCTCTTGGCCGTCCCGCAGGTTTCACAGCCGAGGAGGGGCAGGTGGGCTGTGTCCTTCCCATGAGCCCTGGGTGCCACATGCCCTGGCTGGGTGTGGATGCTGGTGTGGCGCCGGGCACGGATTAGTCTGCCCCTGGTGTCCGGGCTCTTGGGAATAACGACTGTTCATCTTCCTACCCGGGTACTTGGGATTCTTCATACGGGTTCACCGTCCTGGACTGGATAACGAGAGAGGCCCCTGGCGGCGTCTGGGTCACTCCGCAGCTGTGGGTTAAATGGAGCCTGCGTCTCCGGGGCGGGTCTTACTGCTCTCTTAACCAAGCTTACGCGTCTGCCCTGATGGATTAAAGGCTGACAGCTGGGAAAGCTGATTTAGCCCACGGCACTGGAGGGACAGGACACCTTCTTACCACCTTCCTGGGCTCTTCAAGGATTTGCTGGAGCAAGTCAGAGACCTCTCTGCCTCTCCACATCCTTCCCTCTGTCTCAAAGGAGGAGGTGACTAGTTTCTCTGGCAGTGAGAGGTGGGCCTCCAGTGAGACATCCTGCCCCAGGGCCTTTGCATGTCTATGTCCTCTACCGAGAACTCTTTCTCGGGCGCTCTGTATCTCCCTATCTCGGCATGCCAGCCGCTCCTCAAACTCCAGTCTTTCCTCAGGGGACACCTCCTTCAAGAGGCCTGCCCTGCCCACCTCACCCCTTCCTGCCCCCCTTCTCACTCTGCTTTCCTCCCAGCACAGGTGCGAGCGGACACGGTCCTGTTTGTTTGAATATTGTCGTCTCCATCGCCCCCGCTGGAGTGTGGGACAGGGTTTTTGGAGCAGGGCCGTGTCTCTTTCTCTCCTTTGTTCCTGACGTGTGTTCCGTCAGTTTGGGGATGAGGGCACAACAGACGTCCGCTTCCAGGATGGGTGACCCGGGCAGTCCCTCCTTCCTTCCACACTGAAGGGATCTGGTTTCTTGTCTGTGAGAAAATTTCAGTAGAAACCTGCTGCTTTCCTCTCAGTTGATGATGGGCCCCTGGGCTTTCTCATTCTGCACTTGGTGCGGATACTGCGACCATTCCCACGGGGCTCCATGTCCAGCCAGCTTCGTGGACACGATGGAGGGAGCGTGGTGGCCCGTGCGGCTGCCGCCGGGGTGAGTATGAGCGCTGTGAAGCCCTCAGCCAGCATGTGTCCTTGTGCTCAGGTGGGCGCTTTGCCCTATTCTCCAAACGGCAGGTGGCCATTTCGGGGAAAGCTGCATCTTAGGGACTGCGGGCCAGCCTGTGTGTCAGGCCCCCGCGGAGGGCAGCTGTTGGAGGCGGAGAGTCATAGGGGTTTGGAGAATTGGGGATTTCAGGGTCGGTCTAGCCTAAGACTCGCACTCAGAAGCAAGAGTCCGGGTGTGGATTTGTGCAATCCAGGGCCGGACGCCGAAGAGGGCTGCTGGCTTTTAGCCAGCCCCTCCCTCCTGTGGGAGGCAGTGTGGCGTCCTGGGGAGTCCCAGCACCTGAACTCAGCCCAGGGAGGCCACCGGGCTCAGCTCCCATCATGCAGCCTGGCCCTGCAGTCTCTAGCGAGGAACTCGGTCCTCTAGTCCAAGGCGTGGCTGTGGTGCTAGGCCTTGATTCCTAAGTTGTCGCCGTCGGGATTAACGTGCTAATTCAGGGGAACATGTTGAACAGTGCCTGGCACTGAGAAGAGGTACATCGATGTGTTACTGTTGGTTGTGAAAGAAGTTGAATGCTTCGTCCCGGGACATCTGACTTCCAGGACAGACTACAGAGCTCCGGGCAGAGCGGGGGCCTCCCTGAGGTTCGGGGTGGCCTGGGGCATCCTGGAGAGTACCACCTTCTCTCTTTCAATCGGTCTTTATTTCTAATTTATCTAAAGCATTTGTGTGTGGGAATGGTAAGAACTCGGACTAGGGAGGGGCGCCTGGGCGGCTCATTTGGTTGAACATCTGCCTTCAGCTTGGATCATGATCTCAGGGTCCTGGGATCGAGCCCCGCAGCGGAGCCTGCTTCTTCTCTCCCTTTGCCGCTCCCCCTGCCTGTTCTCTTTCTCTCTGTCAAATAAATACATAAAATCTTGGAAACAAACAAACCAACAAAAGAACACCGAACTTGGGGTCTACTATCTGAGCAAAATTTCAAGTGCAGGATATGGTCCTGCTCACCAGGGCACGGCATGGTGCCGCAGACCCCTGAGCTCACTCGTCCTGCACCCCCGATGTGGAACAGAATCCACAAATAAAGCCACGTGCAGGCAGCTGGCTGGTCTGTGACCAGGGGACCAAGGCCGCATGCAGGGGGAAGGACGGCCGTGCCACAAATGTGGGGAAAACCGGATCCCACGTTCACAGGAACGCAGCCGGGTCCCTAACAGACAGCAGGCACCAACTCTTTACAGCAAGGCCGGGAGGTGGAGGTGCCCTTGGAGAAGACGGGGACAGTGAATACAGTAGCCTGTATGGCCATGTCTTTGGTGTCCTTGTACCAAAGCCAGGATGGTCCTGGCCCCGAGGCAGGGGTTGTGGAGGCCAGTGAGTAGACACGGCATTGACTCTGGACTCTACTCTGTTCAAGAGGCTTGTTGTGAGGACAGGAACAGAGAAGCAAGTGCGGCCAGCCAAGGCTTGGCCTGATAGGAGCAGACCCGAGTCACCGGCAGCCCCACCGAGCAACCCCGCCCTGGGGACCACATAGCCATTGCATGAGGGCGTGGCCTCACGTGGCTCATTTCCGGTGCTTTCCCAGCGGGGTCACCCACTTTTTCCCCAAGACTCCAGGACCAGCAGAGACCAGTGTGCTTTCCTGCTTTATGCTCCAGTTAATTCCAGGCCCTCGGGAGCACCTCCCAGCCCACGAGGCTGAGGAAGGGAGAGAACGGGGTGTGACAATGATGACGCAGGGGCAGGCGCGCGGCCGGAGCCGGAGTCCACACGCGGAGGGGCATGAGGACGGGCTGCACGTCGAGTAAGCCATCCGTCAGGAGGAATCCTTCGCCAGCCCCCGGGAGGCCTGTCCCCGAGGCGCCGGTCCGGTGGTGTGATCTGGCCAACTACCTAGCTTTCTGTCTCGGAGCCGGCGAACAACAGAATGCTGATGAGGACCGTCGGATGCTCCTGCCATCTCGTGAGGATGGTGTGGCTTATGTGGCTCGAAACAGACTGTTAGGGACGAGCAGCCGTCGGAGAAAACAGTGGGCCTTTCCACGATTGCAGAAACGGTCTCAAACCTGGGGAAGGCTGCCATGGTCGCTTCATTTGGCTTCACACGGGCGTCTCCCGTCTCTGCTTCCCGTCGCTCCTGGTGGTTGGCTAGTATGGAAGCTTTCAAGGTTGTGTTTCTAAAGGCCCGTGTTAGGTATTTCTTGCATATCAGAACAGAAATTTTTCCCCCTTTGGGAACACCAGCAGTGGGGAGTAGTACCCCTTTTCTGTCTCTGCTGACCTATGGCGTCCGGGGCTGCTCATGACCGGGCCATGGGGACGCCCAAGTCCGGACTCGTCCACCCTCCGTGTCTTCCCGTGTCCCGTGCGCAGGCACCTGCTGCACGATCTTCTGTCGGTTCAAGCAGATGCTCTAGGTAACGCGCTGAGAACGGGCTCGGAACAGAGTATATGCTCGATTGAGAGCTGCTGGTTTGAACGGTAATGATGGAGAAAACCGATTTCCTGAAACCATTTTAGTTCAGAAAGGAACGCTGTACTTGACCTTCATTTTGGAAATGAGAACATAAGGCTGAGGGTAGGCTTCACTGTGCTGGAGGCCTCCACGTGTGGTCGTCCAGGGGCCTTTGGCGAGAGCAAAATCAATTTTCACGGGAGATGGTTATGCCGATGGAATTGCTCCTGTGTGGCAAACAGGTTTAATTAAACACGGGGCATCGCTCCTGGGCCCTGAGCACAGGTTCACGGTGTCCCTGGGGCTTGCCCTGCTCTCGTGCTCCTTTTCCTTTGAGTAATGGTGAGGTTTTCCCAACAGTGTGTTCCTTCCCCCTTGTCCCCTTGTCCCTCGTGGCTGAGATGGTTAGAATTGGTGAGAAATTGAGAGAAACCCCACAGGAGAGTCGACAGCCCATGGGCCCCTGGTGCCGTCTAGAGAAACGGCGTGTGGCTCAAGGTGGGGTTCACCATTCGGACCAACAAGGACCGAGGCCACAGCGAGCCGGGTCATGTGCACCTGGAGCGGAGATGCCGGGCGCCGAGGCCCCCTTGCAACATGGCTCATTTGTGGACCCATCCAAGTGTCTCTGGCTCTCAAGAATTATTTTATTGACTTGTGTCTCTGGAGAATGTGGCAGCCTGGCTACTTTTCCTGGGGGAGGTTTTTTATCTCAGCTTTCAATTTTCACTTGTTAATGTTCTGACTGTCATTCAGGGCCAAGCGGAAACACAAGGAAATGAAATCTTTTATTGCACCACCAGTTACAAAGGCCTGTCTGAGAGCCAGGCGCCAGCCACTCCGAGGGCCATGGGTGTAGTGGTGAGCACAGATGTCCCAGACTCTTGTCCCCAGACAGTGCATGTCCCACCCGGCATGTCTGGCTGAGACCCACGGGGTATAGAGGAGGAAGTCCACGGACCCTGGCTGGTGTACATGCTTGTTGTCTACACGAGAACAGCAGCTGAGGTGCTGGGGTGCTTTTTGGGGTCAGTTTTTTTTGAAGAAAAAAGTATTTAAAAAGTATTTTTTAAAAAATATTTATTTGACAGAGAGAAACAGCAAGAGAGGGCACACAAGCAAGCAGTGTAGGAGAGGGAGAAGCAGGCTTCACGCTGAGCAGGGAGCCTGATGCGGGGCTCGATCCCACGACCCTGAGATCGTGACCTGAGCTGAAGGCAGAGGCTTAACCCACTGAACCACCAAGATGCCCCTTTTGGGGTCAGTTTTGAAAAAAAATTAATAAATGTTTTTAAAAAGATGAGTTTTCATGGGGCACCTAGGTGGCTCAGTGGGTTAAAGCCTCTGCTTTCAGCTCAGGTCACGATCTCAGGGTCCTGGGATCGAGCCCCGCATCGGGCTCTCTGCTCAACAGGGAGCCTGCTTCCTCCTCTCTCTCTGCCTGCCTCTCTGCCTACTTCTGATCTCTGTCTGTCAAATAAATAAATCAAATCTTAAAAAAAAAAAAAAGATGAGTTTAGGGTTAACAGGTTGATCAGAACGTGAGGCTCCTGTGTACCCCCTGTCCCTCCAGCCCAGAATCTCCCACGGCTAGAATGTGGGGGTGCATTTGCTACAAGGGATGAGCCAATATTGATACATCGTTACTAACTAGAGGCCATGGTTTACCTTAGGGCTCATTCTGTATTGTCTGTCCTGTGGTTTCAGCCGAATGTATGATGACACGGGCCCTCCATCATGGGATCAACAGCGTGAGCCTCACTGCCCCCACATCCTCCGTGTTTGTCCCTTGCCCCCTCACTCCCTGGCAGATAATTATCTTTTACTGTTTCCGTAGTTGCGCCTTCTCCAGAACATCCTGGAGTTGGAATCGTACAGCATTCCGTCCCTTCACGTTGGCTTCTTTCATTTAGTGATGTGCATTTAGGGTTTCATGGCTTGACAGCTCCTTGCCCCTTGATGCCGAGTAACATTCCACTGTCTGTCCCCCTGCTGGAGGATACCTTGCTTGCTTGTGAGGGTTCTTTCCAGCAGATCCCAACCAGTGGACTGTTGCGAAGTGGGCAGCTTTAATATGTATCCATGTGGAGAGACCCTGGAGAAATCAGGAGGGTGACATTGAGATGTCCGTGCTTTTGGACACGAAGTAAAAAACTCACAGGTTTATCTCCCACTCACACTCTGTGTCGTGGGGCCCCAGCTGGTGCTCTGCTCACACCATCCTCACTCTGGGGCCCAGACTGGTGAAGCCAGAAAAAGAAAACAGGACAGCAGTTGTCATGGTAGAAATAAGATGTCCACAGCACACGTCCACTGGAGTTCGGCACTGACACGTTCTGCGGAACAAATCTTCATGTTCTGCCCACCCTGTTCCCTTCCTGTCATCAGGTCTGGTGTAGACATCACCCCAAGAGAAGGCTGTGCCCAGTTGTCCAGATCAAGCACACGGCGTCCACCCAAATGCCCCCTGCCTTCCAATGCTTACTGTCGGTGCCCCGTTAGAAAGTGCGTTCTCCGAGAGCAGGGCTCCCATCACCCCGTCTTATGGCCCGCTGCACCCCTAGACACAGAGTAAAATGCTCCATAAACTTTTGTTGACTCAAAGGATGAATTCATCAAATAGCATGTTACACCGGAGAAGCCATAATATTACATAAATAATTAATGTAATTAATTATTATATTAGTGAATTCAAGAAGCCAACCCAGTAAAGTGAAGGTAGTCTAATATAAGCCCAACTCTGGGATTATGTCATCAGAGTAACAGGATAATGGGAGCTTTGGGGCACATATAAGGAACCCTGAAATTAATGAAGATGGGGTATTTGTCAAAGTATTCTCAGCAACTGTTTGCTGGGAGAAAATATTTCTAACACTTGATCAGGCCACGGATGTTGGAGGGCTGTTTGTTATCACAGTGTAGCCTAGCCCATCCTGACTGATGCATATTCCAAGGCCCGTTGATGTTGAAGGCTTTATTCATTTGCTATTTCTGCAGATTTCTGAGTAGCTGCTTCACCTTGACACTGTGCAGGGTGCTTAGAACTCAACACAGAATGTAAGAGGCAGGGTCCCCATCCCCTGGGAGCTGGTGGTCTGCTGGGGGGACTGTGGTAAGTTGAGGCACTGGCCTGCCTGATTTGTGGTTCCTTGCTGCTAGTTGAGGTTTCTGGACACCTAGGTGGTTGGGCCTCTTCCCAACTTGGTTCTTCTTAGCTGTATGCATGGGGCCATTCTTTGATGCTGTGACTTCTAATGCCATGGTTTCTGGCTGCTGGAGGCCTCACTGTTATTGTGATGCATGTAAAACCCCAAACCACAGGAAACTCTGGGGCTGGCCGGACGCCTTCCTCTGACTTCATTGTCCTTTAATTTTTCTTACATTTCTACCTTCTGTCTCTCCAAAGAGACATACTTCTGTCAAGGGAGCAGGAAGCTTAATCTGGAATCCCTGCTTTTTCTCCCGGGGATACGACCCCACAGCTGATTCCCTCTCTGTCATGCCTCTCCCAAGGATTCTTTGGAGGGGAGAGACTCACACGTGGAGGCAAAGACGGTTGTGTCCTATAACACTACCCATTGTCAAGACACAACTTTTACCAGTGGCTCAGAAAGCCATGCTCTTTCCATCGGCGTGACTCATTATGACAGATATGCCTTGTGCTGAACAGTTCCCCTTTGGAGATTGAATTACCGTCCTATTCAGCTGACACAAAGCAGTTCCCAGCCGGCTCGGGCAGCCCATGAATAAGTAAACAGTCTACCAGCTTGATGCCGAGCGCAAGGCTTGGAGACGCAGCGGGACTGGCATACGGGTGCGGGGGTGGGGGGCAGGAAGCCGTCTAGGTGGCCCAGCTACTGCGCCCTCCGCGCTAGCGGGTCGATCCCCGGCATCGTGTAAGTACCACCCCGGGGTGTGGGGAAGAGTCTGACAGGTTCACGAGATGGGGCTCAGACACCAAAGCAGAAAGCCAGCCTCCTGGAGGCCCCAGCTAGAGACGGGGTGCCCTCATGGATTGAAAGACGGACGGGGTGGGTATTTGGAAACCTCACAGTTTGCCATAAGCTCTGGTCCTAATGCTGCTGGGTCTTAACTGTAGTTTCGATGACTGTGATGTTTCATTCGGAACCTGTCCCCAGGCCAGTTTCAGGCTAGGAGGGATCCTCCTCCCCAAGGCTCTGTCCCTGCTCAGCGCAGAAGACAGAGGAGTCTCACTCGTCGCGAGGCTGGGTGTCCCATGGCGTGTCCTCGCAATGTCACTCCTGAGGGAGATCTGTTCCCCTCAAAACTGGGTCCGCTTCCGCTTGGCTAGCCATCCCATAATGGGCATTAAAAGCAGGACATTTTCAAAGTTACGATGTGTCCAGCGGAAATTTTCACTCCGGCTTTGTATTTGAATCTGGGGAAGCGTCTTCCACTTCGCCCAGGCCAGCTAATGAGACAAGGTTTAGCATCGCAAAGCCTTTAGATAATGAGTGTAATTAGCTAATGAACATAATTGCGGCATTTTCAGTCTGTAGACATCAGATTTTTGTTGAAACGATAAATGTGAAAATGTCAGCAGGCTCACGCTGGTTGTAAGGCCGGTGGATTCCTTTTTATCTTTTCTGTGTAGGGAGACCCTTGGAGTAAGTAGTTGGTTGAAGTGAACTGAGTTTATTCCCAATGTTAAGCAGCAAGAACTGGGTCTTGCCTCGTGGTGGAAAGATTTCTCCTGGACTCTGTGATGAATGTGTTTGTGGGACAGAGTTTGTGGGACAGAGTTTGTGGGACAGAGTTTGTGGGCAGAGTTTGTGGGCAGAGTTTGTGGGACAGAGTTTGTGGGCAGAGTTTGTGGGACAGAGTTTGTGGGACAGAGTTTGTGGGACAGAGTTTGTGGGCAGAGTTTCGTGTTGTTTGGGATTTGAGGAGTCAGCTGTAAAATGTGCATCCATAAATCACTGCTTTTCTTTCTCTATCTGCCTGAACGGCACTGTTAATTAAAACTTTATATGAAGTGATCGTCGAGCTCCCCATTCAATTTCACTTCAACATCGTTAGACTCGGTTATACACTATCCCTCCAAGGCATTATCTGGCTGGACCACGTTTGAATTAATAATAATCATTCTGCACATGTAAGCAGATAGGGTAGTTCTTCATGCTTTAGAATCAGGAACACGTTCTCCAGTCAGCTTGCTGAGGTGCAGACACAGTGGAACCATCTAGTCCCTTTGATGGGGGCAGGAGAAGGGCCAGAGAGCAGAGGGCAGTTGAAGCAGTGGCGTCCCAGGGCCTGGGAAGACCAACGGAGAAAGAGGTGCTTTTACTTTTTCTGTGCCAGGAGCACCAAAATTTGCTAAATGCACAGAGGCTAGGGATTCTTGTCCTACCTGACATTTTTTTTTTCTTTTTCATAGAGCTAGGAAATAACCTCGTAACGTGGGAATTACTATGCTTTTCCATATTCTTCTTCTTATTTTTTTAAATGTCATCCATAACTTTTTCTTTACGAGAACACAATTCCTTGCAGGGATAAGACGGGTAGATGGGTGACTGTAAAGCCTCTGGTGATTTGTATCCAAAGGACATAGTTGCTCTGCTGGGTGAGGCTCTCACTGGTGGTCTCTGCTTTGACTCACTTTCCACTTGACCCATTTGATAGTGTGTCAAGACCTCCCCGTGCCTCTCACTGCTTGCTGCAGTCATTCCCACAGTGCTGGAGGTGGGCCGAAAATGTCGCACCAGGTGATTTTAGGGGCGTCTAGATATTTCGTAGAAAGACCTTACTCAATGACTGTTTGTTTCATGTACCTTAGTGAAAAGACACAGCACGTGCAGTGAGTTAATGTAATAGTGTAAGGTTTCTTTTGAAACAGGGTTCGCACATGAGGACTTCACTGAGTTCCCAAAGTAGACAGGAGCACACTTTTTTTTTTTTTTTCCCTTGAGCTCCAACTGCGTGTTAAAATTTAAAGTGCATGTGCAAAATTTAAAAAGTTAACAATGGGGGCGCCTGGGTGGCTCAGTCGGTTAAAGCCTCTGCCTTCGGCTCAGGACATGGTCTCAGGGTCCTGGGATCGAGTCCCACATCGGGCTCTCTGCTCAGCAGGGAGATTGCTTCCTCCTCTCTCTCTCTCTGCCTGCCTCTCTGCCTACTTGTGATCTCTGTCTGTCAAATAAATAAATAAAATCTTAAAAAAATAATAAAAAGTTAACAATGGTTAATGGTATATAACACCAGCCATTTCCTACCTGGTCAACTTTTTACTGCCCAGTTTCTTCACTCTACTTTTAATACTTCTATTAATTTCTTCTTTAAATAACCTCAACAATCCTAAATAACATGCCCATGCTGCTGTTCTGGAGTGGTCCGTTTTTGTAGGTCAGAAATAGCACTTTCTGTTATGGTGGATAAGTGGATCTTGAGCGGGGCAATTTTGTCCCCAGGGGTCATGTCTGAGATATTTTTATTTGCCCCAGCTTGGGGTAGGAGCTATGTTCCTGGCTTTTGGTTGCTACTAACAGGGATGCTGCTACATGTCGTACAGTGCGCAGGACAGCTCCCACACCAAAAAACTATCTAGCCCCAAATACCTGTAGTGTGGAGATTCAGAAGTCCTGTGGCAGATGAAGATTTAGTTCTTTTAACCCCACCCCAACCTACACACGCAGTTAAATTGCTACTTTCGTGAAGACGATAATGAGAGTTTACCTTGCTCTTATGTACATATTGTTAACTAGAACCAGTGAGTGACTGACTGCATTTCTTTCCTTGCATGGCTTTTACTTTTCCTGGAGTTATCAATTGCCTCCCTTTCAATTGTGCCATTTGCAATCCACATACCGAAAATTCTTTCCCAATTCTTGGACATTTCAAGGACTTTCCTGGAGTCTCCTTTCCACATGATACTTCACCTATAAGACCTCCGTCTTCTTGCTCTAAATCGATTACTCGAGATCTGAGGCTCAGCTGTCACCCTGGAGTTTCTCTTTGTCACTGTGTAGTAGGATCTACTGCTCCTTAGATGCTCCGGCTTTTCTTTTTGGTTTTCCCCACTTGTTTTACTGCAGCATATCCTCCAATAATTCCCCGAGAAAGAATACACTGGAAGCAAACTTTATGACCCTTCACATGTGTGGCAGTATCTCTCCTTAGTCCTCCCACTGGATCAACTGCTTTTGGGGTTAGAATCTGAAGTTGGAAATAATGTTCAATCAGATTTTTAAAAGGCATTCTGCTGGCTTTCAAGATTGCTGCTGAGAAGTTTGATGCCCTAACGTACTTTTGTTCCTTTTAAAAATTCTGACTTTTTTTTTTTTTTTTTTAACTAGAAGTGTTTAAGATCTTCTCTTTATCATTTATCTTCCCAAATCTCATGATGCTCTTTGGTGTGGTTTCTTTTCATCCATTTCATAGTCCCCTCATGAAATCCTTGAATATATAAATTTTTCTTATATATTTCCTTCAATTTTTGTACATTTTCTCTTTTGGGAAATCTTAGTAAAAATTGGACCTCCTGGATTAATCTTTAAAATCTTTATTTTGTTTTATATTTTCTAGCACGCTAGGAGATTTCCTAAACCTTATCTTCCACATCTGCCATTTAAATGAAATTCCATTTTGGCGAACTTCTTTCTCATCTACAGGAATCTTTTTTTGTCTTTCATTGTTCCCTTTGTAGCATCTTGTTTTTTTTCTGTTTGTAAAGTTTTGTTAGGTTGGCTACACTATCTCCTTCTCCCGGGCTTTATTTTTATGTACATAGTATAATCTTCCATGTTGGAAGTTTTTTTAATGTGGTAGGTCATCTTTGGTTGGTATTTGGTTTTGGAGGAAGGTTTAGATGGCTTCGTGGCTGCCAAGGGAGCTTCTTCATGGTGGGCTCTCTCCAGGGTAATTGCAGGGAACTAAACATTTTGGGCTGGAGGTTCCTAATGTCATTATATGAAGGCCTTTGCTTGTGATTATTATTTCCTACCAAAAAGAAATTTCCAGGCTCCTGCCTAGTTTGAAGGTCGTGGGGAGAAATGCCCACCTCCCTACATTATGCATGTGGTCTGGGGAAGGGTCGACACAGGCAGGTGCTCATTATGGTGCCCCACTGCTCTGAGCTCCACCTGCTGCCTTGTGTCCCGACTCTCTCATTCACTGCCTCAGGAAATGAGACTCCAATCTCCTGTCTAGACATCTTCCCTCCGTATCTCGTCTGCACATCATTCTAAATCTTATTAAAGTCTAGCTTGAATAAAGTTATACTTGCATGGTTTGGCCTCCCCTGTCAGACTGTGGGTCCTGGAAAGGCTCACTCTTATTTATGTTTGGGTCTAACAACTGCCAGGAACTTGGTAGGTACTTAGAAATGGTTGCTGTATTGAAATAAATTGAAATTTGCTCATACAGACTGTTTTCCAGTTCCAAATTCCCAGTTGAAACCCAGATTGCTTCCAAGTGCTCTTCCCTAACTCATGTAGTTACTCTGGACACTGGACACTTATAAAGTAATGGATAAAACCTAAGATAATGCAACTTATTTTATCCTGTGATTCTACAAAGTTCAAAAACATCTGAGCAACAAAACAAGAGAGAAAGAAAAGAACTTCTGGTATTTTGATTTCCTAAGTCAATTGAAGGTCTACCGAAATATAGAAATTTCTAATTTTTGAATATTTGGTGGTGAGATGGGAATTTCTTGAGAGTTTGCTATAAGCTCATCGGTTTTTACCTTGATTTTTATTCATTAATTTGCCTTATGGTAACACTTGTAATGCACAGGCATCCATCATATTTATCTAATTAAGGATATATTTAGAGCAAGCCTGGACGATTCGTGGTCTCCATTGTGTCCCTTGTTGCCATCAGCAATGACATGTCACTTACACAAGGAGGGATAATTAGTCTTCCCACAATTTCCCTTGGCACATTTGGGAGCTTGGAATTTTACTCAAAAGCATCACGAAAGCTTTGTGTCAGGGTGTGTATGTATTTTTGTTTGGCTCTACAGCAGGAAATTTGGTTGAAGGCAAAGAGAAGTGTCAGGCTGGGAAGGCTCTGCGTTAAGTCTCAGCTCTGTCACTTACTAGCCCTCTTGATGCTATGAACTGGCAGGTGGCCTGTTTGCTGACCTGCCCTGTGTCTGAGGCATAGAGGAAACTGAAGGAGGCAGAAAAGCCAACTAACATGCCATTCTTTGGTGATAGAGGACCATATGCTTTTTTTTTTTTTTCTTTTTACAGTTTAGAAATGACTCATCATACCTGAAACCTTGGGGTCCAGAAGACGCACTTGATCAGACCCAACCTTTGGAAGACCCACTCGGCCATTTTCCACTTGGTGTCCCGAGACTAGGAACCCAGCGGTAGAACTCTGGGGTGAGTTGTCCTTTCTTTCTTCTGAGGTTCTACCCCCTGTGCCGCCGGGGGCTGTATCCATATTTTCCTTGTGTAATCATTCCTTCAAGATGTTTATCAACGCCAGCTCTGCGTGGGTTGGCTGGGGAAGGCTGAATGGTGAGTGAAACAACCGTGTGTACTCTGCAGAGATACCAGTGTCCCGAGGGAATGCCAGTGCAAAGGTCCAGGGGCGAGAAAGAGCTGAATGCATGGGAAGTGGTTGTCCGGATACAGACCGGGAGAGGAGGTCATTCATGTCCTTACAGGCTGTGGATAAGGATCTTAAGTCTTAAATCCGGGCAGTGGACGGATAGCAGGGCAGATTTTAGATAAAGGAGTGACAGGATCAAATTTGCCTTCTACAAGGATTACACCGTGTAGCCTGGATGAACGGCCGTGGTGCCTCGGACCAGTGTTTGTGGTGGAGATGAAGGACATTGGAAAGCTTCTAGATGCATTGGGGCAGTAGGCTCTGCCCGTTGTGATGGGCTGGGCAGGAAGAAGTGTGAGAAGGGGTGACAAGCTGGCTTTTGGTCGCGAGCAGAGACAACATGGTGGAGGGGGAGGCACCGTTTCCTCAGATGAGAAAGACTGAAAAAGAATCAGGTTTATGGGTAAGACTTGGACTCAGTTTTGCCCTGATGCTCAGTTTTCAGTTTGAGTCACACCTAAACACGGGAAGATTAGCAGATGGTCAAGGGCAGGGTTCAGGAGAGAAATCCGGGCTGGCTTGCTCATTCCTTTATTCTCAGGTTTGAGGGTTCTCATGTGGAGGCGTGGTCTAAACACAGGGCACGGATGCACATTGTGTGATCATGAGATGACTTTGGGGGTGAGATTAATAGCTGCTGCTTTCTGCAGAAGGCTTTCATGTGCTCAGTGGCTGCCCAGGCAGTCGCTGCCATGGTTGTTAGTCAAGCATTTTGAGCATGAAGCAGAAGGTAACCAGCTGATCCTTTTTAGTGCCCCTGTCTAAGCTTGGTTTTGGGGTTGGTCCTGATAAAATAATGGGTGTAAGTCTCACATTCCAGTAAACAGGGTGGTAAGGATGGTGGTGATGGTGGACATGGTTATATGGGGTGATGGTGGCGGTAATGGTGTTGATGCTGGTAGTGGTGATCACGATGCTGGTGGTGGTGGTGATGGTGATGGTGGTGGCAGTGGTGGCAGTTATGGTGATCGTGATGGTGGTGATGCTGGTGATGGTGGTGGTCATGGTGATGTTGATGATGGTGATCATGATGGTGGTGATGGTCATGGTGATCGTGATGGTGGTGATGCTGGTGATGCTGGTGATGGTGGTGGGAATCAGAGTGATCATGGTTGGGTTGGTGAAGACGGTGACAGGAATGGACTCAGCCGGTATGTGTTCAGTAGACTTGAGTTCACACCCAGTCCCCTGATTTCTATTTTATGTGTTCATTTTCCTGGCAGGAGGCAGAAAGAGCCTGTGTGTGAAACTCAGCTGTTTCAGATTTAGGATATGTACTTGGTAACCATTTGTTCTCATTACTACAGAGCCAAAAACATTTCGTCATTCAGTTAGTAAACGCAGGGCCCTGGGAGATGGGAATACGCCTAGAAACCACTCCCAGACCTTCTCTCTTTCATTATTATTGGTATAACCGTGTCTGTTTCTACAGTGGATGTCATTTATAACAAGAGATGTTTATCTGTGTGCCCTCAACAGACAAATTGTGTCATTAGGAACACTTTCTCTTTTCTCTCGTGTCTGAACTGAGTGATGTGCATCATTACTAGTGTGTAATTCTTTCAAGTTCATTTATTCTGGGTGCCCTCTGGTGCCCAGACGTTACTCGGCTCTCTTAGGGGTAATAGACAGGTTATTTTAAAAGCTTAATACTTTTTTGGATGTTTTTTTTTTTTTTTTTATTTTGGTCGTCCTGGGGTTGAAAGCATCAGAAAGGAGTGATATGCATGTGTGTGGATCTTTCCTATATTCGGAACGGGCTGATCTTTTTTATTTTTTCTGATAGATTGTTGGCTGCTCGGGATCGCAGATGCACCATTAAGTTATTGCGTTTAAATTTAGCTCTGTTCTCACTTTGGAAGGGAATGGAATGTTTGAATTATTTCACTGTGAAGGGAGAGCAATTAGAAAATAGGTCCTCATGGCTTTTCGAAACAGGAGGTCTAGCCAGTGAGTCTCAGCGGGGGCTGTGCATTTGACTCAGGGGACGAGGCTCACTGAGAGGTCCCTCGGCCTGAAGGAAGTGAAAAGGACCTTAAAAACGCCTTAATGACTGCAGGGTTTAGGCTCTCCGAGGGCAGCAATTTACCTATAAACCTGCAGTGATCTTTATTCTCAACACCACTACATCCTTCCCTCCAGCTGGGGTTGGGTCCCCTCTGTGTAAATAAATCATTAAAATAAACACAGAGTCACGTGTCACAGAGGTGTGTCAAGGCAAGAAGCTCAAACCCATATAGATCTGTGGGCAATCACTGTGCACCACTGTATGTTCTCTCCCGAATTTGCAGATGACCCCTCCCCCAGATCTACACACGTGCACACACAGACACACTGTCTTGGTATGTGGACGCATCTGCACACACAGCGTGGGGTCTGTGTGGTGTGTGTCTAAGCACGTGCACACTCTGCCCTGAGACTCTTACAATGAGTGTGTCATTGCTCAAGCAGTAAATGAATACATTTGATTTGTAAAAACCTGAGTGTCTTTACTCTCTCGCTTTCACTGAGCTAGCCACTGTCAACGGTTAGGTCCTTTTGGATCCTGTTCTGCATATTAATGTGTGTGTGTGTGTGTGTGTGTGTGTGCGCACACAGCTGCGGAAATTCAATTATAATATATGTGCTTCAAAAAAAACCATATGGATTTTTCTGCAGATTCGTATTTTTCAGGTTTTAGACTATTTCTCTGAGATCTTTCCATGTTAGCCTATTAGCAGACTACCTCATACTGTAGAGAGTTTGCGTGTTATCCAGTGGTAACTCTATAACAGTGTCTTGGCTTGGTCCTTCCAGAACAAACCCGACCTAGGGATTCAGGTCGACTGGCTTAGCTGCGTGGGGATACCGGGAAACTTGGGAGCACGGGGGGGAAGCCGGGCAGCAAAGGGAGGAAGTCCGGGCAGGCCGGGCCATCCGGCTGTGTCCACTGCGGGCCGTGGGGCTCCTCCGTCCTGTGGGGACACTCCCAGAGACAGCAGGACACATCATGGACTCATCCTACCCGAGGGAGGGGGTCTGGGGTGTTTAGGCACCGCCGACACCCTGCTGCTCTGGGCTGGGCTGTCTTCCAGGTGTGTACCTGCTCTCAGGTCTTGCTTGCCCACAGACGTTGGTGGTGAACAGTTTTTCTGTGTGTGCGGACGTGCTGCGAGGGGCTCTGGGCGGTCGGCCTGGCTGCTGAGCGTCCGACAGCGCTCACTGTTAACACGCACCTATTTAATGAACTAATGGCCTGTTAACCAGCCATGGTTAACCACGTTTAAGGACGACCCACAGTGCCACAGGGACATCTTCATCCGTCCTTACCTGCATGCACATTATTCCAGAACATCTGCAAGTGTGCGTATACTTCTACGTGCACAGAAATGGATAGAAATTTAAAATTTAAAAAGCCGACTCTGTGTTTGTTTTCGTTATAATCCGCTTTTTAAAATTTTTATTTCATTTTTAATTTTTATTCATATATTTTTAAAAGGTTTTTCTTTATTTTTTCGATAGACAGAGATCACAAGTAGGCAGAGAGGCAGGCAGAGAGAGAGGGGGAAGCAGGCTCCCTGCTGAGCAGAGAGCCCGATGCGGGACTCGATCCCAAGATCCTGGGATCATGACCTGAGCTGAAGGCAGAAGCTTTAACCCACTGAGCCACCCAGGTGCCCCTATTTTTTATTTTTTCAAGGTAAGAGTTGATGGCATTTTAAAAATTAACATATAATGTATTATTTGCCCCAGGGGTACAGTTCTGTGAATCATCAGGCTTACACAATGCACAGCACTCACCATGGCACTTACCCACCCCGCTGTCCATCACCCAACTACCGCATCCCTCTCACCCCCTCCACTCCGGCAACCCTCAGTTTGTTTCCTGAGATTAAGAGTCTCTTATGGTTTGTCTTTCTCCCTGGTCCCGTCTTGTTTCATTTTTCCTTCCCTTCCCCCCATGACTCCCCACCCTGCCTCTCGGATTCCTCATATCAGGGAGATCATATGATAACCGTCTTTCTGTGATTGACGTATTTCGCTCAGTATAATACCCTCTAGTTCCATCCAGATTGTTGCAAATGGCAAGATTTCATTTTTTGATGGCTGCATAGGATTCCACGTATATATACCACATCTTCTTTATCCATTCATCTGTTGGTGGACGTCTGGGCTCTTTCCATAGTTTGGCTATCATGGACATTGCTGCTATGAGCACTGGTGTGCTCCTGTCCCTTCGGATTGCTGCGTTTGTATCTTTGGTGTAAATACCCAGTAGTGTGATTGTTGGGTCATGGGGTAACTAATTCTGTTGTCAAGTTTTTCCTTATTTATTTGAGAGAATGAGAGGGCCAGCAGGTGGAGGGGCAGAGGGAGAGAGAGACTCTCCGGCAGGCCCCCGATACATGCAGAGCCTCACACGGGGCTTGATCTCATGACCCCGAGGTCACGAGCTGAACTGAGATCGTGAGTTGGTCACTTTACCGATGGTGCCAGCCCAGGGCCCCATAATCTGCTTTTTAAAGTCTGCCGTGCGTCATGAGTCTGCCTGGTTGCAGGGACCGCTCCGTATTCGTGTGCGGGCCCGTGGTCTAATCTCCTGACTTCGCACATCGTAGGCGTTCGGTCAATATTTGTTGAGGCCAGGAGTCACTCATGTGGGGAGGAAATGACCTAGCCTTATCTTGGAAGTTCGGCCCAAACCATCTGCTCTTTTGCTACATCTCAGATAAGTTGTATCGCTTCTTCCTCCTGGGGTTGAGAGGTGAGAACAGGTGAGAACTGTTTCTCCCAGAACTGTTTCTCCCAGCCGGGAGCTCTTGAACAGCCCGTGGGGTCGGAGAGGGAGCGAATCCCTCTTCTCTGCTTCTGTGGAGAATTTTGTCTGGACGGGCCTGGGATGGACTGCTGGGCTGTGACTGTTGGGCTGGTGATGGCAATATGGAAATCCAGCAGTATTTCTGGAATCTTCTACAGGTTACAGAATAGACAAAAACAGCCAACGAGACCCAGATACAGTCATATATTTACTTGGGGGAAAAAAGGAATTATGTATTAGAAAAAATTTAACTATCACTTAACCAGTGATTTCATGGTGGCAATATAAAGCTTCCTTTTTCAGTGTATTTCTTTCTTTCTTTCTTTCTTTCGTTTTTTAAGATTTTATTTATTTATTTGACAGAGAGAGCACAAGTAGGCAGAGTGGCAGGCAGAGGGAGAGAGAGAGAAGCAGGCTCCCTGATGAGTAGGGAGCCTGATGTGGGGCTTGATCCCAGGACTCTGGGATCATGACCTGAGCTGAAGGCAGAGGCTTAACCCACTGAGCCACCCAGGTGCCCCTTGCAGTGTCTTTCTATCTGTAAAACACTCCTGCTTATTTACGGAAGAAGAGTGAGTTAATAGTTGGCACACAGAGGTGGTAAAACTCGTGAGGTTTGGGGAAACCAAGGCAGCCACAGTCTTGTGAGCTGCAAGCAGCCCCCATGCCTAGGACTGTGGCTGAGACAGCCTCTAGATATCGCTGGCCCTCCGGTTCCGGGGCCTCGCTTACAGGACAGACTGTCTCGGCATAATGTCGTTTGTGTGGAAATGTCTTGTTACAACGGTTCTTAATGTCATTACCCTTCATGACTAACACAATTATGTATTTTAAATTCCATTTTCTTTCGTTCTCTTTTTTTAAATAGACAACACAAAGTGGAACGGGCTCTGTTGATATCGAAATCTTGGTGCCCTTCTCAGGGCAAGCAGGTGGTGCCGGTGGGCCATTCACACACACACAGCCCATGCGGTAATGGTCCTCGGCTGGCCCACCAGGGCAAGGGAAAGCAAAAGGGAGTGCAAATGTGATTGGCAGGGGCTTCAGGAACTGCTGTGAAGCTTGCACTTTCAGCTCTGGCATATGGGTCTTGACAGCGTCTGTTTCACTCTGGTCTCTTGGCAAACCCAGACCCTGCAATGAAGTTTGCTTGGCTCCTTTTTTTTTTTTTTTTTTTCTTTCCTAGAGAGAAAGGAGGCTGCCGTGTAGCTAAGAAAGGTCTTTGGGGACTATGCTTTATGCTATTGTATTTGTCACGGAAAGTTAATGGACCGGTACAATTGAAGAGAGGGTAGTGTTAACTTCAGGAATGGCTTGATCCAGGAGCTCAAACAATGTTTTGGGAATTTCAGTTTCCTCTGTGTTGGTTTTAGTTTTAATCAGAGCCCCTCAATCATGGATTTAGCATTCACAGGCCTGGTGCTCTTTCCCCACCATCTTGACACATCTACAGTTAGGCTCAGAAAGGCGGGCAGAGCTTCATACTGTCACAGCTTGGGCTCCCTGCTTTGTGGTAATGGAATTCTATCACCTTAGCACTCATCTTTCAGAAGACCCATTTCTTGAAGCCCTGTGATCAAGCTCAAGACTTTCCAAGTTCCCCCAGGGTAATCACCCCCTCTAGAAGAATGACCATGCTCCCTCTTTACCGCCAGGCCACCTCTTCCTCCTGTGGATGGTTCTGTGCCTGTGCACGCCTCTTCAGCCAGTCAGCCAGGGCCTGTAGGTTCCCATGTGTTCAGTGGGCTGTGTGGGCAGCCACTCTGGACCACATGGAGGTCTGTGGTGAGTTGAACTGTATTTTCACAAAGATGTTGGAGTCCTAAAGCCCAAGACTTCCAATCTTTTCAAAGTTAATTAAGTTAAAAGGAGGTCATTTGTGGGGAACCTGATCCAATGGGACTGGTATCCTTATAAAAGGGGAAATTTGGCCATTTAGACAGATGTGTGCAAGGAGATTGCCATGGGGACGGGAAGGCAGAGACCATGGGAATGCTTCCACAAGCCAAGAAATGGCCACGGACCACTGGCCAACACTAGAGGCTGGGAGAAACGCCTGGACCGGATCCCAGACTTTGGGCGTCCAGAGCTGGGATCCAGTAGATTTCTGTTTGGAGAGCTCTGTCGCAGCAGCCCTTGCACACCCACGCAGGGTCACTGGGCAGCAGCAGAATAACTGAGTTCTGTCTCAAGCAGTGGACATTTCTAGAGGAAACACCAGGAAGAAGAGGTTCTAGGAATCTCGGCAGGGGCAGGTATGAAGGGATTGTCCTCTACGAGATCCTGCCAGGGGACATCTGCTCCAACCGCTGGTGGTGGTCTCTGGGTCTCTCTGATCAAGACCTAAGTTTAAGGGGCTGATGTTCAGTCGGCCGGGCTGGGCTCAAGAAACAAGTGCGGGACCCCTGCCTGCCATTCTCAGCAGATCCTTCAAACACAGCCGTGGTGCGTGGCCCGAAGGAAAGTGAGTGACACCCACAGTCCTCCACTCCCATTGTCACAGGGACCCGAGAGCCTCCTGGTCTGCGTTGAATTGCTGGCGTGGGGGACAGGTTCTGGAGAGATGCTGCCGGCCTGTGATGCCTCCGAGAGCATGGTGGCCGGGAGAGTTCTGTCCCACAGGTCGGTTTGTTTGCTCCTGGAAACAAAGGGCCAAGGACAGTGTGCCCCCCACTGGGTGACTTCCTTAGTGACCATGTCCAGTTGCCGTGTCTAGACTAAAGGCGTTTTGGATTTGCTGCCCAACGTGGACTTGTCCCTGTCACCAATTAGTCACCAGGCAACAGTGTGTCTGCCCCGCGGAAGCTCTTAGCAGGGCCCAGCCAGCGGCCCGGGGCAACAGAGAGCCTTCAGGTTCCAAGAGGAGACCGCCAAGGAACGTGAGGGCGGGTGTAGCTGCATGTTTAATCCGTGGCCGCGGACTGTGTCTGGTTCCTGTGACGACAGGCCTTTGTTAGAGGAAGGATCCTTCCTCATTAGTCTCTCCAGAAAGAAGTGCCCGTGCCTTTCCTGCTTCCCGTGAAAGCATCCCAGGCCTCTTAATCCAGAACTATGGCTTTCTAGGTTGATTTCTCCTTGATTTCAAGGAGATTTCAATCAATGGCTTTCTCCTTGATTTCATTCCCCACTGGGTTGGTGCAGGTGAACTCCAGCAGAAGCTCCCAACTCTGCAAACCTGGGAGGTGTAGGTTTCTCAGGGCGTGGGGGTGTGCTTCCCAGGGAACCAAGAAGCCAGGGGGACACAGCGGTGGTGTGGCTGGTGAATGGCATCAGTATTTCCAGCAACTGGAATGTTTTTCTTACACATTGTGAGCCCAGAAGCTTCCACAGTACTTGGGTCATTGATTGGAGGAATACTAGCCCAGAGGAGGACATACTTCTTTTCCCAGGTAGCTTCCTACAAGGTAGTTTTTTTTTTTTTTTTTTAAACAACTGTTTTTTTAAAACAACTTAGAGCATTAGCTCTAAGCCCGTGAACTTGTGGCTTTTAGACAGACTCCTCTCTGATGAAAGTTAGTGGTGAGTTTCAGACTCCCTGCCTCCCCTGCTCTGCCGATGGCCTGTGTCACCCTGACGGTGGGTGGGAGCGAAGGCTGTCTTCTGCCCCCTTCCTGCACAGCCTTCCACATGCCTAGGGTGGCTGGGAGTCTCACGTCAAGGTTATTTACATCATGAAGCTATACAAAAATACTTCTGTCTCTACACTTTAGAAGAAGTCCTTTTACCTGTGATCCCTGGTGAAAACCCATCCCCGTCCGGATGTTTGTTCAAACTTGGCTGAGAAGTGTGAGAAGCCACGAAGCCCCCTGCGGGAGGGCAGGGAGCTGGGGGCAGACAGGAGTCGGCTCACGTGCCCTGGGATGAGGGGCAGGAGCCCTGAGTACTCCGCGTACCGGGGACATCTAGGATGGAAAAGCTAAGCTTGGGGAGGAGCCTGTCTGTGTGTCTTCACTAAGAGGAGAGGGTAGGTAGACCCGAGTGCCTGGTCACCCATCTTGGTCACTGTCTCAGAACCCATCCTGCTTTGGGGGGACCATTCTGCCTTCATGAGATCCGTCGCTTGGGAAACTCCGTGCCCATTTAATTTGAGCGTTTCTTGCTGAAAATAATAGAAAACCCATTCCAGTTGGCTTAAACAAGACACAATACTCTGGCGGTGGGTGAAAGAAGGAAGTCCAGGTGTGTGTGCGCCTCGGGTGAGGCCCGTTACCTCACTGACCCGCACAGCTGTGCTGTCTCCCTCCTTCTGCTTTTGGAGCTGCTGCTTCTGCCCTGACATCTCTGTTCCCAGGAACTGCAAGGTGGTGGCTGTCGTGGGTGGCCTTCTGTACATCCTGCCCCCAAATAAAGATGTTCAGATCCCAACCCTTGGTCCCCGTGAATGTAACCTCACTCAGAAATAGAGTCCTTACCGACATAATGAAGATGTCAGTTAAGTGTGGGTCCCAAATCCCATGACTGGGATCCTCATAAGAAGGTCATGTGAAGTCACAGAAATGCAGTATATTTCTCTGTTCAAATGGGTAAGTACAGATAAGATGGGCTATTGGGGTTCAAAGGATGGTTAGCCACAATGGTATTGGTTTCCAGGGAAGGAACAGTCAACTCAATCTGGTGTAAGAAAAATAGGGTATTTATTGAAAGAAGGATTTCAGGCATTCTTGGATCCAGAGGCTGAAGTGATGTCACCAGGGTTTATAGTCTTTTTCCTTTTCCTGCCCCCTCCTGTTTTCTGGAGTGGCTTCCTCTCAGCAGGCTCCTTCCCCTGTGGTGGCCACCAGCAGCCCTAGGCTGAGCTCTTCTAGCAAACTGAAATGAGAAGAAAAGAAGCTTCTTCTTACCAGTGGTTCAACAGAAGTCCCAGGATCATCTCTGAAGGGACAAGCTGGGCAGTCAACCCAAGACCTAGTCTCTTCCTTGAACAATGATTTGGGTGAGGATAATTGGCACCTTGGCCAGGTTGGGGTCATGTGCCCGCTGAGCAGCAAGTTCCCAGAGGGAAATTAGGATATTAGAACCCGAAGCATGGGGAACGCATGCAGAGCAAACCAAGACAGATTCTTCATAGAGATAAAGACACTATGGGTCAGGGTGACCAAGGAGGGCTTCCTGGAGGAGGAGAACCAGAGGCCCTAGAGAAGAGGTTGTATAAAGGCATAAAGACAAAGGGGACAAATCAATTATCAGACTTTATCCAGCGCTTCTGCTCTGTGTACTGTGGAAGATTGAGGAAGGACTAAGGCACGACTAGCTGCTGAATGGATCTGATATCGTAAGACAGCCACATGGGTTCAGAAAAGTGATCACTAGCCATCCTGCCGGCACAGGAAGAAGGGGAGAAGCCAGCAAGATCGTTATGGACTTTCAGAGCAGGTGGCTGGAAACCTATGGTTTTGGAAGATATATAATGAGCTCATTTGTTTCACAAATATTTATTTACGAGAATCACTACTTCCCTGACCTTTGCCCTATCAGCAACTTCACTACCGCTTCCCATATTATTCTATATTCTTTATGTTAATGTACTGTTTCAATCTATTTGAAAAAGAAACGGTGTATCACCAGAGTAAGTGGGACATCCTGCTGGAAATACAAGGTAACAAAACACTAGTTAAAGTCAGCACGGGGAAAGCCACACTGTTACTCAGATCGAACTGGATTCTGGGGACCAGCCAGGTTTCCACCGAAATGTTTCAGAGTCCAATACCTTTTGGCACCAACAGAGCCCTCCTCATTGAAAAAAATAAATAGGAGAGAGAATATTGAGGTGATGATGATCTTATGATCTGCAAATCAATGATTAATGAAGTGTCTGCCGGGTGTGTCCTTGAAAATACCATGGGGGCCATGAAGGACCCGTCTCGTGTTCAGCACGTGCCTTTCCTTCGGAGAAGGTGCGACGGCTCTCATCTCGGCTGGAGGTTCGGTTCGGTAGGCAGAGGGCTCTTGGCCATACCAGGCATTTAGGTTGAATGTGTCCACGCTGACATTCGCAGCAGGTGCCTTGCGCCCTCACGGGTCTACAGATAGACCCAAGTCCTGAATTAATAGGAAGTACACAAATTCAGTTATGTCGGCGGAATGGGCACAGCTCAGTTGTCTGGGCAGCTTGGAGATGTTGTCCTGTGGTTAGAAAAAGACTAATCAACTGACTTGCAGATCTCTGGGCCATTTTAGAACTCTAAGAAGCTCACTGATCCCTAAAGCAATTTTGCAAATGAAGAATTAAGGATGTTCTCAGGGCCCTGAGTTAGCAGTTTGTTTGCCTACCACTGTATCGGGGATGGGGCTTAATCTGTTGTCCACATAATCATTCACGCCCCTTTTGTAATCAGTACCTCATCCTTCCCCTTAATTACATCCCCTGCTTCTTTAATCAGGTCAACACAAAAAGTCCTTCTCAGAGAAAATCGGGTTAAATGTTAGCTTGTTAATTACCCCTTAAAAAAGAATGGGCACATCCTTGGGGGTTTCATCTCCTGCTGCAGGCTGGGCCCTATGCCAGTGAGTAACGTGGAGGCCAACTATTGTAGGGACATCAGGAGGTCCTTCCTGGCATTGGTCCCCTCTGTCAGCAGGGGTGGAGTGGGGGAGTAAGAGAGCATGGGACCAGAGAGGGAGGGCCTCCTCCATGCTGCCTGCACCACAGCATCTCGAGCAGAGGGGGAGAGCTGCATGGTGGCTCACGCCCATGTTCTTCTGGGATGGAGGAATGAGCCTCCAGGGGCCTGGAGTCTTAGGCAGAGGGTGCTGGAGGTTTGCAAGGGCCGGTCCACGACTCCCTGTAACTTCTCAATTCACGAGGCTTGCATGAAGCAGATGCTTCCCCGACTCTGGAGATCGAACATGTGACCTGGGCCGGCTATCAGGGCCTTCTGCCTCTCTAGACACTGTCAGAGCCACACATGTGGCCTGAGTCAGTCCAATCAGAGTGGCTTTTGGGATTGTTGCCATGCTGCCATAGAGGTATTCTCTGTCTCCTACTGGGTGTGCATAAGAAAGCTGAAAACGCCTGGGTCGATCAGCAGCTAGCCTGGAATCATGTGGGGAGTGAGGTGTTGAAACCAGCTCTGAGGAAGGCAGCCCAGATCCATGGGAAGAAATAGCATTGTTATCTGAGCTTCTTGATCTAGCCCTACCTGAAGCCCTTTTCATTGCTCTTAGCAACCTCTAAGATGTCCTAACCAGCACACATGACACCACCAAACCTCTTGCCCGTCACAGATTCTCCAGGTGCTCCTTCCTGCCCAACCCGGTCTCTGCCTCTGGGTCCTCAAGGCTGTGCTCTAGGCAGCCTCTAGCATTAAGGAAAGCTGACGCAGGATGAAACCCATCACTTCTGTCCACAGATGGAACTCGTGTGTCGCTAGACCAGACCTCTTATTGAGTGCCCTGCTCACACCCCAGAGCAGCATTTGCTAGGAAACAACAGTATAGTTTCTGCTGAAGGGAAACATACTGTTTGGACGTGGGCAGACCTGGGTTCAAATCCTGCATCCCTTACCAGCTACGGGATGTGGGCTTGTGCCTCATGTCGCTGCCTGTTTAAGGACAGTTTCACGCTTCTCTTGGAGGAGCTAATGCAGCAGAGCCCAGAAAATGGACACTAGACATCCTCTGGTCTTGGACCAAGAGCCCAGACTGTCGGCCCCTTAAAAAATTCAACATATTTGTGCGAGTGTGTGCGTGGGAGTGCTTCCCTCTCAGGCCGGGCAGAGACTCACGTCTGTTGAAGGGGAGCAAGCTGATGCCTTTGTCCAGAGCAGAAGGTTGGGAGGCAGTTACGGGGGACTGGGATGCCCCTCTGTGGGGCCCCCCCACCTCGCTGGTCTGGATGAAGCACCGGGGTCTTACAGGCAGGTGGGCAGAGAGTCGAAACCCGCGGGGAGAGGCCTGTTGCTGTCCACGAAAACTGCTCCTTGTATCTGCTGGGCATGTTTGTTCAGTTCCACACGCTCCGGCAACACACGTGTCCCCTCCCCCACGTTTCTCCCTGTCGCGTGATCACATACAAACTCCCAGCTCACCGTCAGGCCCTTCTGGGGCCTGTCGCCTTGTGTGTTACACGCCGGAGCTTGCCGTGTTCCCCACACGGAATACGAAACCCGCAGAGGGAGAGGCTGGCTATTTACGGCTGCCCCACTGGCCCTCGAGCCCGCCGTCTCCTGTCCTGGGGGCTGCATCCCTCCGTGTTGGCCCCCGAGCCCCCGCCCCACGCTGTTGGGACTCCTCTCTACATGTTCTTTTCTGTCACCCCTGAGGTGCAGCCTGTTAGCCCCTGGGTGCTGACAGAGCCATTGGAAGGACTTCACCTGCCCCTGTTGGTTAGAAACTGGGGCCCCTGCTTGCTGGGAGGGGCGGCTGGTGAGTTCAGACCAGAGGCAGGGCGCCTGCTGTGAGCTCCCCTGGGTCCACCAAGGCAGGACGAGAATGGGAGGCTCTTGTGATCCTCGGGGTGGGGGCGCGGGGGTAGCCCTGAGTTCTGGACTGGGGGTCAGGGAGAAGGGGGGCCATCCCACGCTAACCCTGGGTCCCCTCGGATGGTCCTCCCGCCCTCCCCTGGGGTCTCCCACACGTCGCTTCCTCCATCTTTCCCTCATTGTCTGGACTGTCTTGTCAACTCGGGGACATTAAAACTGTGTTCCAAACACGGCTTTTTCGTCATGTTGCCGGGTAGCCAGGGCTGCTCCTGCTTTTCGCCCACTGAGGTTCCGTTCGGCGGAGGAATGGACGAGCCTTGGTGGGGTTGGGGGGAGGAGAGGGAACACCTGTGCGTGCCCGTCACCTGCGCCGTGGAGGTGGGGGCCGCGGGTCGGAGGGGTAGGGAGGCTCGGGGACCGAACTGGCAGAGGTGGGGTCTGAAGCCAACTGCTGGGCACACAGGCTCCCCGGAGGCATTTGGTGCCTCATGAGTGTAGGAAACAAGGTGACAATCAGAGTCTAAAATACTCATGTGTTGTTTATGAAAAACTGCAAAGAAGAGAGAGACACAGGAAGTGTCCCCGTGCGGCCAGAGCCATTATCAAGGTGGCCGAGCCCATGATGCTCTCGGGCAGCAGGACTCGAGCTCTGAGCCTTCCTCTCCAGCTCAGGGGTGGGCTGGGCGGGCAGGGAAGTGTGCGTCTCCCCTCTGGGGGCCCTGGCCATGGAGGGAGGGCTCTCTCTCCCAGGCCCCAGCCTGCCATTCCCGCAGGCCTGCTGGCAAGGCTGGCCCGTGGCTGGAGCCTGGGACCTCGGATGTGGGGAGGGTTCCCACCCTTCCCTAGGTGAGAAGAGGGGCTCAGGCTGACCACGGGGTTCACTTGACCACCAGCTCTTCTTCGGGTGGTCTGGACATTGACACGTGCTGGGCGGAGGGCGTCTCAGGGAGTGCCCGGGGGCTGAGTCTCTGATGGGGCTCCCGGGGAGAGCACCTCCACCTGCGGTGGTCACAGTTGAACGTGACTCCATCTGGAGGAGACTCTGGAACTTGCTCTGGTTTCTCTCGGGCTTGGCCCCGTGCACCTTTGTCCTTTGCTGAGTTTGCTCTGTGTCCCTTTGCTGTGCTAAGTCACTGCCAGGAGCCCGACTGTATGCTGAGTCCCAGGAGTCCTGCCAGGGTCTCTTGTACCCCGGGGCAGTCTCAGGGACCCTGACACATGGTTGGAGACTTGTTTGCCAACACTAAGCAGATAAAGGAATGGGAGAAAAGCTGCCACCGTATTAAAAATCTGAAATAATTTTTTAAGTTATTTAAGTGCAGAAGAAAAACAAAGAAGCCTCTCCTGAGCCCGCCAAGATTCTCCTGTCCTCTAGCTGGGACAGAGCCTCCAGTGATCCCAGGCAGGTGCCCTCCTGCCTCTCTCCCTGGGGGCAGAGACACGAGTGCGTGGTGACCCGGCCCAGCCCCTGCCCTGCCCAGCTGTCTCTGCAAGACTGCCTTGTCACCTGGATTGCTGCGGGTCCTATGGGACCTCCTTGAACTCTCCAGGAGGGGGCTTCTCAGAGGACACGTGGACCTGTCATGGGTATGAGACGGTAGCCAATCAGTCTCCCCGACTCCCTCCTCTGTCTGGTCTGAAGTCACCCCTCGGAGGGGGCAGGATGGAGAACTTTCCAAGCAGAGCGTGTAGGGACCTCATGGGTAGGCAGTGGGCGGACACGCACCCCGGGTCCTGTTTGCCAGACGTGAGCTTATGTGCCATTCGGGGCATTTCGAGCAGGAATCCAAGCCTGTGTGTGGCAGGTCTAGAATGGGGTTGTTGGATGAGAAGGGGTCCGAGGCAGTCCCTGACCGAGGCCTGTCTACATCAGGACAGCGCCCTCCCCTCCCCCAGCAGTCAGTCCTGCCTGTTCGGGTGGCTCTGCTGCCGGCACCGTGAGTTTCTGCAGTTCATACCCGCAGTGAGGGCCCCCAGCTGGCAGCCGCCTCTGGTAGCCAAGGGCCGGAAGGCAGCGCTCAGGATAGATAAAGCAGAGATGCTCGGGCTCCTGTGGACTGAGGGATGCAGGGACGCAGGGACCAGCCCGGGGAGCATGCCTGTCACAGGTGCAGCCCGAGAGACTACAGGAGAGGGTGGGGGAGGGGAAGGGAGCGAGTTCTAGGAAGCCTGGGGCCCATCACCCCTGCTGGCCCCGCGTGCCCTGAGTGAAGGGATTAGATGACCCCACCTCTGCTTGCATCGGCCGGAGCTGGGCCTGCCAGAGCCCTTAGAAGTGAGTGAGCGTCCGACCACGCACCGGCCAGCCCAGATGGACATCCAGGGCACCAGGGCACCTTCCTGCAGCGAAGCGGGCTCTCTGCTGGGGGTGCGCAGGCAACGCAGTTTAGAGGGGGAGCAATTTGCTTTATTTCTTACAAAACTAAGAAAAAAAATTTATTTTCTGTTGAGGTATAATTGACCTAGAACATGTTAGTGTCCGGAGTGCGACATCATGACTGGATGTTTGTATATATTGTGAAATGTCCCCACACCCGACCCCCTGCAGTAAGCCTGGCCGATACCTGTCACACGCTTACACAATTCAGACCTGGTCTCTCGGGGACTTGTGAACACCCCGCACAATGTCACTAACTACAGCGAGTCGCCGTAATGTTACGGTTCACGCTCACGGTGTCCCTCCTCAATCTCCTGTGGGTCGTTAGGAGACAGGACTTTGTTTTGACACTTCGGTCTTTGCTTATCAAAGAGGCAGACCTTCACTGATTTAAAAAATTGGCTAAGTATCAGCACGCATGGTGGGGTTTTCTTAGAAATTATCCAACTTGGGGTTCACACAAGATGGCGTAGGCCCTCCCAGCTTTGTACAGCTGTGGACCCCGAAGATGACACCAGAGGTGAGTAGAGCCGATCCTGAGAGATGGAGAAAGGGGGGCGGCTAGGGTGCAGGACCTGGGGACAAAGTAACAGCAGGGCTCTCATGTCCCCCACCCAACGGAAGAAGGGGACCCAGATCTGGTGTTTCTTGAACCCTCATCTAGCAACAGAAGGCCAACAGGGCAGGCCCATTCTCCATCTGGATGGCGTGGGGGTGCCTCCCATGGTACCAGCCGAGCCCCACACCTCAAGCCAGGGGCCTGGACTGGCAGCCGTGCAGCGGTGAGTGGCCGGGGCCAGCTCTCCATCCCGCAGGGCCTGACTCCCTGCCCACCCCAGAGGGACCCGACCTCACCAACGGGCCTGGCCTCGACAGTCTCTCTGGACCCTGCAGGCTTCTTGAAACTTGCCTGAGGCGCCCAGACATGCTGGTGTAGTTGACCGCCTGGGTCCGGATGGAGCCGGCTGATGTGGGGTTCTGGGAAAGGGTCTCCAGCAGGCGGCCCTCCTGCCTCCCGGCCTCTCCTCCCATGTGTGCCTCTGTCCCTGCTGCCGCCTCCCCTCTGTCCCTGTGGTACGCAGTTTTATTCGCTTATGGGTCCAGACCCTTGTCTCCTCACTGGTGAGGCCAAGGAGTTCCTACAGGCTCTTTCTGCTGTGTCTTGCCCCTTCCTGCCCTCAGGCAAGGGGAGGTTGAGCCCGGGGGCTAGAGCAGGACGCGCTTTAGAATTCTGTAGCTTCGTGGAGTGAAGGAGGGAGAGACTCGAGCATCGGAAACGCTGTGCGTTTCTCACAGCAAGTCCCTGAGCTGGGGGACCGGCGCTTCCTAGCCGCTTCGCCCCTCCGCTTCCTGAGCCGCCTTCTCTGCGCGGCCCCGTACCTGCTCCTGTGGGGGTGGGGTCAGCCACGGCCCCCCATGCTGCTCGCTCCCAGCACAGTCGGTGAAGCGTGACCCTCTACAGCCCTCTCCCTTGTGACCTGTGCTCCAGCGGTCGTCGGGGCCCCCTCCCACCAGACGGGCCACCTCAGACACTCCATCCGAGCGTTTTGGATGCTCAGGTTCATGGCTGAAGGGCGTGCCTGTGTGAACCACAGGATTTGCCCCGCATCTACACACACAAATTAAACTTCCACTGTCTCGGGCTCCTGGGCAGGAAAAGCTATGTTTCTGTTCAGGAACCTCCATTCTTCATCCTGGTTTGTTGGACTACTGCTGCGGTCCCTCGGCTTTTCACTTGGTGTGTGACCTCATTTGAACAAAAGCTCTCGCTAGCAGCAGGACCAAAACGGGTCATAGTTTGAAAATGAGAAGAAAGTTCTGCAATATCCTAAGTTCGCCATCTACAATGTGCCCTGGAAATGGGCATTTGGCCATGTGCAGACTTCTGGATGGGGTTTGGATGGGAGCCAAGACCTTTTTGGCCGTGGGAGCTGAGGGCTGCACGTCTGTCCATGTCACCCAGCTCCCACTTGTCCGTCCGTGCAGCCCCAGCGCCAGGGCCACTGCCGCCACTCCTCCACGTGGTAGGGAAGCAAAGCAGGCAAGTGAATTCCTTCCCACGCGCCGTGCTTCTGCGTCGCCGGGACCCAGGGCTTCCCTTCTGCAAACTATTCTGGGCCGTGAGTGGTGGTCGTCCCAGGAGGGGACGTGCACCCCAGGTCCTGCACCCCAGGAGTGGGGTGTTCTCAGTGCTATTTTTAATTTGGGAGATTTTTTTTTTTTTTAAAAGAAAAGTACGAGGAAGAAAATAACACTCGTGTTTTCCCCACCATGTGGAATCATGAGGCCAATATTTTACCGCATTTGCTTTTGGGAATTTTGATTGTTTATATTTGCAAAGTTACACGTTGGCCTTTACCTTTGAACTTTTTCTTACGAAAAATGCCAAACACATAGAGAAATTGAAACAACGGTTTGCCAAACCTTCACATGCACACCTCAGACTCATGTAAAAACCTGTCCTACTTCCTAGTTTATCTATCGCTCTATCACTTATTTTTTTTCCTTCGGGACGATGTCACAGATCCAGACACTGAGCTACCTGATGGCTTCATCATGCGTCATTTGAAAACAAGGTTATTTCCTGCGGCGCCTGGTGGCTCAGCTGGTTAAGCGTCGGCCTTCAGCTCAGGTCATGATCCCAAGGCCTGAATTGAGTCCTGCGTTGGGTTCCCACCTCGTGGGGAGTCTGCTGCTCCCCTGCTTGTGCTCTCTCTCTCTTTCTGATTAAAAATAAATAAAAACAAAGTTATCTCCTACAGAAGCCACAGTGTCGTTATCATTCCGAAGAATCCTCATTAATTCCCCGGTATCCTCTACTATCTGGCCCTCTGTCAGCGCTTCCAGTTGTCCCCAGGACATTTTGTGGCCTTTATTTTGACTGGATCAGGTTCCAGTCAAGCTCCGTGTGTTATACTGGCTGCCATGGGTTTTTTTTTTTGTCTTTTACTTGAAAACATTTTTTTTCTCCACTCATTGATTTATTGGCGACCAGATCAACGGCACATATCGCTCTTTAAAAATAAATCAAGCATTATGGAAAAAAAAAAAGCTCAATTCCTCCTTAGTTTATAGAATCTACCTCAGTACCCACGTCGCACCCCAGAAACATGCATTGTATTATTAGGGTATTGCATCTCTCCGGGTTCTTAAATACGCGTTCACATCCATCCGTAAACCTAGAAGCCTGTGTCTGTCTCCGTAGGAGATGCATGGTATCTTTACGGAGATTTTTCGGCGACTCTAACATTCCAGCACCGGAGTCCGCAGCTTGGTGTTCATGCTCACTAGGCCTTTGA